>NW_006408707.1:2761331-2834294 GCF_000296735.1 Chrysochloris asiatica
GAAGATCAATTGGCTGTATGTAGATGCGTTAATTTCTGGATTTTTGATTCTGTTCCATTGATCTATGTGCCTTTCATTGTACCAGTACCACGCTGTTTTGACCACTGTAGCCACGTAGTATATTTTGATGACCCATATTTTTTAAATGAATTTTTGTGTGTGAGAGGGTCATTTTGGCATTTTCAACTTTATGCTTGTACCTGTTAAATTGCTTAGCCCTCCTAGTTGGTCTGACTTTGATTATGTTCTCTTGTGCTTGGTGGCTTGCAGCCTGATGCCTACTGTTCGTTTAGTAGTGTGGGTCTTTTTGAGAAACGTCAATACCCCTGACACTGCCTCAGTCCCTCCTGGTGTGGCACTGTGGGTTAATGCACCAGACTGCACAGCCATTTGAACTGCAAGGGCAGCAGTTCAAGTTCACCAGCTGCACCTTGGAAACCCTATACCAGGTCGCTATGGGTTGGACCTTATCCCAGTGGGTCTCTGGATGCAGAACTGAGGCGGACCGCCTTATCCTTTATGAAGTCACCAATGAGTTGTCATGAGTGCTTGCTTACTGACTAAAATGCTCAAGAAATCCAATCTATACTCATTTTAGTGAGAGTGAGGCCCCAAGATTTGGGCAAAGAATTTTGTCTCCTGGTTCCAGAAAGTCCCTCCCGTGGGTTTCTCATTGACTGAGTACTTTGGGGTTAACAGTCTTTTCCATGATGACACCTTGATGGTTGCATTCTTATTTAATGTTCTGACTTAGTCAGCTGAACAAGCTCCTTCCCCTTCCCCCATGAGCTTCTGTTATTACACTAGCCAGCAACTTTGTGGACCACACTCATTCCTGAAGATGGACAGTCTTTGATAGGTAATTAGCATATCCTGTTGCCTGGATTGTTTCCTTAGTTATTAGGGTGGCAACTCTGGAAGAGCACAACTGTTGTTACAGAGTAAAATTGTAGTGGGCAAAGGTGAGGAGGAAACTAATGACACTGTTGTATTGGTATAGAGCATGATCACTTTTTGAATAGTTAATATGACTTCAGGTTTCAGATATAGTTTGATTTTCATAATTAAAAAAAAAAATCTTACATATTATTTCTGCCACTTGCTTCCCCTTTATTTCCCAGAGTACAATTAGGTCAAGAAGTCTTCTGAGAGCCCTGAAATAACTTTCAGGTTTCTTTGGAGGCCAAGATGCTTTCACTTTCACTATTTTCCTAATTTCCCATTAAAGGAAAGAGACAGAGGACAAGGAAGAGAAGAAGAATGAAAGTACATGGTTTGGTTAAGCATACTGTCAAGCATTTTTCTGTTTGATACATGTCAATTATTTAGTGACTGTTACATGTGTTAAAATTGATTTTGCATAGGAAATCAATCTCTGTTCTCGTATTTTCCCCTTCTTTCTACATTTTGCTGAGCTTCAGGTGAGGAAAAAATGCCATCTTTAACAGAGTTGGTGTATCTCTTGAGTCTATAGTGACTCATAGGTCTGGGAAGTTTCCACAAG
Source organism: Chrysochloris asiatica (assembly GCF_000296735.1). Classification (NCBI taxonomy): domain Eukaryota; kingdom Metazoa; phylum Chordata; class Mammalia; order Afrosoricida; family Chrysochloridae; genus Chrysochloris; species Chrysochloris asiatica. The sequence continues at coordinate 2,762,836 of NW_006408707.1, forward strand.
AAATAATCTAGTTGATCCTTCTGTCTCCATGTAAGATTACACATAGTCATATCTGAAAGACAGTTGTTAACTCTTGCAAATACTTTTCCAGAAATGTCGACCCCGCAGTATTCTTTGGTGTAATGCACTGATATGCTTAAAAGCTGGGAACTTTTTAAAGATACAATTATTTCTAAATTTTTATTTTTTTTTATCTGTATTTGCCCCTTGAAGTAGTCCATTTTTGGTTTCCTGTCTGAACAGATATTCTTCACATAACAGAGTAGATGGTTGTTTTTTTGTTGTTGTTGTTTTTGTGTTTTTTTTAATTGGTGCATTTCTATTAATACAAAGGCCATTGGGGCTATTTTCCCATGCACTGTATCATAAAATTGAAAATTGGATTTAAACCACTCCCTGCATTTTAAACATACACATTGATGGGTAATAATTATTTTGCGGAGGAGGGTAATAAAAACAGTCATCAAGAAAAACCACCAGGGATGCCTGGAATATAGTTATACAAGTTGAATTTTGGGGGACTGGATTCATAGGTAGAGCAGTGGGTCCTACATTTTTATATTCCCTTCATGATTTTATGTTCTTTCTCAAAATCATGCTTTTAGCTGTTCTTTCTAAAGGTGGATTTATGAGATCTGCTATTTCAGTTTGTTTACTCAATAGCCCTAATTAGGACTGGAGATGTGTTGTTTACAATCTTTTGTTTAGTTCTTTGTTGGAAAGGCCAGCCTATTTTTCCTGATTTCTAGGTACAAGATGCCTTTAAAAAAACATTACTGTGAGCAATTATCCCCATAATTGCAGATCTTTATGTAGTGAGTTTTATTTTGGCAAGCTCTATTCTTAATTGAGCATGATTGAATAAAGCAAAACTACCTGAATTTAAGCAACCAAAGAATTCAGAAACAAAGAAAAATATTGTAAACATAATATTTTCAGGCCAGTGGCATGAGAAGTCACAATTAGAAATAATAATAATCAAACAGTTGCACCCAATCTAGCCTTGGTTTGTTGGGGATTTTGATGTCAGTCTGATTTTCCTCTTTGAGTGATCTGCTTTGCATAGTAGTCTCCATTTGAGCAATTTAGTTACTGTGCTGTCCAAAGCATTAAACATACCAGTGAACTAAACTGTCCCCAAAATATCATTTCATTTTATACCATATAATATCTTCTACCGATTTATCACCATCCAGATGTTCTATGGAACTTTTACTTCTAACCACAGTTCTGAACCACTGAGGGCTAATTTCTACTGTGGTGCTTTCTCAACTTTCATGTGGAAAGAGTTAGCTTTTCCATATCTAGAAATTGACTTGAACTGAGAGGATTCACTAATTAAATAACACCCTCACCCTCCCACCCCTCACTTTTTTGGTAGTGACTTTTGCCTGTTTTGAGTAGCGGCTGTAGTATCTGGACTCATTGTTAGATTAATCAAAGGCCTAGAATCAAGCAGTCTTTTTCCTTTATTTTCTCTTTTCAAGTTAGAAAATAAATTCAATTTACAAGTTTTTCTATTCCTATACTGGGTGTGATGTAATTTTGATTTGTTCAGTACCCTAACTTGGTGATTGGTTATCATTCTTTCTTTTGGAAGAATATCGCTCCAGATTCCAAAATCACCTTCCTGCTTACCTTGAACTATTTGTTGCTTTTAATAGAAATGGTGAGAACTACAGGTTTAAAGGTAAATGTCTTTTTGATCTTTTTTTTGTGTGTGTGTGCAGTATGAATGGATCAACTTCAGGGATGCCAATGAGACTGTCCTTGGCCTTTGTATTTTACAGAAGTTACCTTAGAATTTCCCATCAGTAGTCCTTATGTGCCAGGGTAAGATGAGCATTGAACTTGAACCACATGGTCGTCAGTTCAAACCCACCAGCTGCTCCTTGGTGGGTTTAACAACAAACACCAACAGAGTCCTTATTGTAAAAGAGAAACAAGAAATTGTTATTGTTGTTAGTAAAACCATGAACAATGGAACAAATTCTGTCTAGTCCCGTACCATTCCTTTGGTTGTTTCAGTTCAGACCATTGTGATTCATAGTGTTTTCATGGTCTGATTTGTGGAAATAGATTGCCGGGCCTTTCTTCCTGGTCTCTTTTAGTCTGAAAGTTCTGTTGAAACTGGTTCAGTATCATAACAAATATGAGCATCTGTTGGCAGATAGGTACATTGGGTGGGAATGGAACCATTGTGTCCTTCAAGGAAGGTGAGAATTCTACCATGAATCATTATTGCCTTCCCTGTACCCCCATCCACAGTGAATTATATCCATTGTCTGTTACCATAGATATTGCAGTAAATTGTTTTTTTCAAACCCTGTCCTGCTTTTGTCCATGTCCCTTAGAGGAATGGAAGGGATTTATTAACAAGAGATATTTTCATAACCATTTGTAGCCCATGGGGATTGCCCATGTATAATTGCATTATTTAGTAGCACCATGATATGAGTGATTAACGTTTTCGCTCAACCAGGGAATATTCTCCATCTACCGTGCTTACTTTTCCTACATTATTAACCCAGAAGAGTTGCTACTGTTGTGACCACTCTGACCACCTTCTTGGCCATTACCACAACCTTGCCCGGCTTTGTGCCTCCTCCTTACACACTTTATGTGGAACGTGTTCATATTCTATTAGCAATCCTGTTCATTCATTTTTTTCACTCCACAATTTTTTATTGAGTACTTACTATGTAATCAAGATATGGCTATCACAGATATACCTGAAATATCAAGAAAAGTACATTCACATGGTTGTTGTTGTACAGATTCATAGTAGCCCTCTGTAGGGTTTATGAGGAGCTGCTGGTAGGTTTGAACTGCCAACCTTGCAGTTAGCAGCTCAGTACTTATCCTACCACACTTGCATATGGTAAGTGTTCAATAAATAGTAAAATCTGGGAACATGTATATATGTTTACTGATAAAAAATTTTGTTTCTTAGACATGAAAAATCAAACATAAGTAAAAAATTCATACAAGAGCAATAGCTAGCAAGCAAGAGTAACTATGAAAATTGATAGCATGTTGTTCATTAGCTATAATTACTCATGCTAGTAAATGCTGCCAGTTGGGAAGAAAACAAACCAGAGACATTAATTGTGCCTATTAGATGTCTTAACAGTTACTTTACATGAAGAGAAGAGAGATGGCACTATTCAGAAAGTGATTAGAAGGCCAAATACATCTTAAAATAGGAATGTCCAGTTATTGCATTTCAAAGTTAGATACAAATTTAGGACATAATAACCTCAGGGAAGATGCTGCAGCTATCCCCCTGATTTCTGCTTTGTGCTCCTTTTTCGTTCTGGAGAGCCTGTTTGCTATGAGGACATAAAAAAGGGCTCTTCTTCAGTGAGCCTGACCCCTGGTGTTTACACTCCACTGGTTTAGGTGAACATGATCACCTCAGGACTCCAATTACTTTGAAAGCTTGAGGTTACTTTAATGGATAACTCAAGCAGTGTCCTGCTTATTGCCCAATTCAGTAATCTCCTAAGGACAGTGTTCTGTTTTGGAGACTCCCCAAGGGGATTCTAATTGGTTCGATGGGGAAAAATCTTGATATTCCCAGAACAGCCTGGACCTCTGTAGTATGCCCATGGAGCTAATTGTAACCTTTGGGAATGTTTGCGTGTGGTCTCTCCCTTGAGATGTGCAGCCCCTGTGGACATCAAGGCTGCCTAGACCCGCAGCAGCCTCTCTTCTGGGAAAATGAACTGGGAGTAGGGCTCTCAGCTGTGCTCTGAGGTGTAGATTAAGTGCGCACATCAGTAGTCACGGAGAACCTACTGCGTTTGACCTGAACCTACCTTATCTGATTTGCCTTTCAGGATATCTTAATGGAACACAAATAATTTGATTATAAAAACATCAATTATAAATATATATTATGAGGGGGGAAAAGGGAGCCTTGTCATGGTTAAAGCATTTGTCTGCTAACTCTCCTTGGGAGAAGGATGTGGCCGTCTGTTTCAGTAAAGATGACAGGACAGCTTTGGAAACTCTTTGGAATAGTTCTTTCCTGAAGTGTTGCTATGGGTCTGCATCGACTCGACAGAAATACACTTATTTTTAAATTTTATTTTTACTAGCTTTGCTCTCACTTTTTCTTAGAAAACATTTCGTTTTGAGGCCCTTGAATCTTTTGCTTATCTAAATCTTGTAAGATTGAAATTCTGTATTCTCTAACGATGATTGGTTCATCTATCTATTTTACACACTGCCATTTTTTAAATTTTTTCTTTTTTTTTAACTTTAAGAGTTGTCCTGTTGTTCCCCCAACAGAGGGAATTAAAGTTTTTAGTCGGGGGAAACTTAGGACTCCTGTTATTATAACCTTTCAAACCATAAGGAGTCCTATAACTAGATTATAGTTATTTACAGCTGTTTCCTTGAAAAATGAATCTTCTATTCATCTGTTGTTTGAAATGGAATGTAGTATTTATTGACATCAATCAGACTAGAGAGTAGGAGAGGAGAAAAACAGAGAACATGTTCTTTTATTACTCTGAACCAGATATATGTAAATTCTTTAGCATTGTGCTTAATATCACTTATTCATTTACTTTTGGTGGGAGCTGAATGTAGATGAAAGTAATGTTTAAATACTAACTCAAAGAAACAGCATCTGGATAATAATACAGGAATCACTTTTATTTTTCTAAATATTGTACTCTCATACCTACAGAAGAATTCAGTGGGAAATTGTTGCCTAGGTTGAGCTACACCAAAACATTGTTTGCTTAGCTCACTAAACTAGTTTAGCAAAATGATATGTAATTTACAAATCTTCAGTTCTACTTATCTGAAGGCCCATATTCCGTTCTCCAAATGTTTACTGAACCATTTGCTAATTGTAATATTGTTTTATATATGCTAAAATGAACAAATATAATCCCAGTAGTGAATGAACTTAATTTCTTAATGTGGATATGTTAAATAAGTAATTATAGATACAGTACATTCGGACCACCGGTGTTTATTAAGAACTTGCAATGTGTGCAAACCTGAGCACTAGGTGGATTCTTTAGCATGTAAAGAGCACACAATATGCAAATTTAAAAGTAAAAATGAACTTCTATTGTTGTTGGTAATGCCATCCGACTCATAGTTAGCGACCCTGTATAGGCTTTCTGTGGCTATAAATCTTTATGGAAGCGGAAAGCCTCATCTTATCTTTCTCCCACAGAACTGCTGGTAGATTTGAACTGCTTTCCTTGCTAGTAGTAGCCCAGCCCATAGTCTACTATACTACTAGGGCTCCTTAGAGCTAAAAAAGAAACAAAACAAAACACCCAAATCCATTGTCATTGAGTTGATTTCGATTCATAACAATTCCAGTAGGTAGCATTGCCCCATAGGGTTTCCTTGACTATAAATCAATACAGAAACAGACTACCACATCTTTCTCGTGTGGAGTTGGTTCTGACTCATGGAAACCTTATATGGCAGAGTAGAACTTCCTGATAGCGGTTTCAAGGCTGTAAATCTTGACTGGAGCCAACTTGCACATCTTTCTCCCATGGAGCAGGTCTTGGGTTTGAACTGCCAATGTTTTGGTTAGCAGCCCAGCATTTTAATCACTGCATCATCAAGGCACTTTTCTATGAGAGCTATACATTTATCTTTGTGAAAGTCTTTGTATTTTTTACACTCAGCTTCCACTCATTGCTAAGTGCTGTCAAATCAGTTCTGATTCATAGCCACCTGTATAGGGTTGTCGAGGAGCAGCTGGTGGGTTTGAACCACCAATCTTGTGGTTAGCAGTCCAGTACTTATTCTATAGCACCACACCAGGACTTCAAGCTTCTACTTATGTACCTGCTATTAATTTGTACCCAAGTCCTTAGATTAAGACTGTTGGCCGTGGAATTTGCCTTCCAGGTACATGTAGAAAACAGTTTCTCTGTCCCCTCATTCTCTCCCCCACTCCTTTTTTTTACCCCCAGTAATAGAATTTGAGGTGCTTTCTGTCTCTGGTTTTCTCTTTTATATGATTTTGTGTGTCTGTGTGGTTAGTGTGCATGTATAGGAGTCCTTATGTGGTGATGTGGGCTAAAGCACTGGATCACAAGGTTGGTTTGAACCACAAGACTGGTGGTTTAAACTCACCAGCTGCTCCTATAAAACCCTATACAGGGTTGCTATTGGTCAGACCCGACTCGACGGCACTTAACAGCAACAACAACAGTGTGCATATATAAGAAAAAAATTGCCATCTAACATTTTTCACATGTACAATTTAGTGGCATTGTTTACCTCCATCATGGGCAACCATCACCACTATTCATTTCCACGTTTTTCATCACCATTCTCGTTGATTTATTTGCATTCACCTCGGTTGATGTTACTGATCTGAGGAGAACCCACATGTAGCTAAAATTCTCTGTTGAATATTGAGCAGAGCTGTTTGGCTGCTAAAATAATACAGGAGTTTCGGTTCTCTTAAGGCACTGGGACAGTGAGCTTTTCTCTTAAGATATAAAAGGGCCTGTTTTTGCTTCACTGGGGGCCTGGTCTCCACTCTCTGTTCCCATTTACACACTCAGGCAGGCAGCTGTACAAGTGGAACTTGAATCTAAATCACTGGGTGTTATAACATATGAAACTTAAATGTGGCAACTGTTATTGTCTGCAGTAGTGAACTGTCTGGGGAAATTCAATCCCAGCCTTGGGCCTGGTGGTAATGGCTCCGGCAGCCCTTGGTTACCATCAATAGATGGCTTTGATTTTAAACACTCTTCTGACTCGTAAGCTTGATCAGATATGCTAGATGCTATAGACTAGTGGAATTTTTTACTGTTTTTGGTTATGAGCATCCCTAAAGACAAGTTGTCTCTGTTGCTCTTTGTTATTCCTTCATATGTCTCAGGAGTAAAGGACAAAAGATAATGAATAATCTCTCAGGATCATATCACAGGAGGAATGAAACTTTAGCATGTGGGGAAAAAGGTAGACTAAATTATTTCTAAGAGTTCTTTTCAGTACTGTTTAACTAGTATTAGTTTGTTTTGAGGTAAAAACATGTGATATTTCTGAAAGTTATTAATGAAATTTTTGCAGATGATAATGCTGGGGAGGAAGGAGCTGTATCTGAGTTGGCCTGTGTGGACCACAGCCTCAATTGCTCAACCCAAGGTTTTGCTAGAGTCTTGTCGCAGTATATTTTACATACACACACACACACACACACACACACACACACACACACACACACACACCTCTTTAACATTTCTTATTCCAAGTCATTTTTTAGTTTCACGCCAACACACAAATTAGGTTGGAAATTAGTCCTAGTATACTGGCTCAGCTCTGAGATCAGCAGATTCCCTCAATTCAGTTTTTGAACATGCTTATTTTAAGTTGAGAGATTCCTGTAATCTGGAGGGCAACAAATTGACCAAAACAACCAAATTTTTGTGTGGGTACAGTGAACAGAGTGGGCAGTACAGTATGTGTGCAAGCTTATTTTGTGCTGTTGTAGTGTGTAGCCTAGTGCTTTGGGGTTTTGCTGTCTGTGAATGGGTATGTATAGCCTCTCCACCTGCCCATGGAGATTCTCTCCCATTTATCTTCTACTCAGATAATCAGGAGGAAGAGAAGATCCCTGCAAGTAGGACGTAAGTCTCGGGATAAAATGTGGTTTTGAAAATACAGACCTGGTTCTCATATGCATGCAAATGTCCTTAATTTTTAAATTCAGATATAGAATTCAGTATATTATCAGAATTGTTTCTCAGTGGAACATCCCTTTTACAGTGTTCATGAGGTCTTGTCAGAAATGTTGCTTTCAGTACTAAGTCTCTTCAATTGCAGACAGTTGGTAACTGAAAAGAGCTCTTTAAATTCTAATTTGTGTGTAGCGATACTGACTTGTCACCTGCCTTCAGGATGGTGATTACGTAGCTCACCAATATACCTTTCTGAGGGGCTGAATTATTGTTAGAGTCCTCATCAAGAGCTTGTAAAAGTCCAATAAATTGTATGGACAACTGTAAACTGTTAAAAGATTCATGATAGAGACATTTATTAAAAATATTCAGAGTTGTAGTTGATTAAAAGTTCTTTCTACCTCTTTCTTACATAGTTGAAAGACTAAACAATGAAAGCGTTTGATCCATTAGTAGATTAAGTTGTTGAACAACACCAAGGTCAGAAGTTCAGTTCACTGCTATTAAAGAGGGGCCTATGAAAGTTCTGCTGGAAATAGATCAAGGGTGCAATTTCATAGGTGGATGAAAATATTTGAACATGAATTCACCCTGTATTTTTTTAAACGGAAATTACCACATTGCATTGTTGATTTTTCTTATTAACAAAAACAGGACTACATTACATCTACGTCTCACTTATCAGCTATCTTGTTATCCAACATTACACCTTTACAACAAAAGTCAAAACAAAACAAAACAAAATAAAAAAAGATCTGCCCAACTATTTCGCCCATTCCTGATGTACTTCTGTAATAAACACTGTGATAAACACTGAGTTGTAAGGCAAGAGCGAGGCTGGTTGTGATAGGGAAGGCTATGTGTCAACTTGTGTGGGCTGTGATTCACAGTGGTTTAGCAGTTATATAATGCTGTATGATGCAATTGGCAGTTATATGATGATGTAGTCATCCTGTTTTGTGATCTGATGTTATCATTCTCCATTTTTGTATAAAACTGATTTTCATATAATTACTTGATCTTTGGAATTGGAACCATGCCAATTAAGTGAGAAGTGGAAGTACTATGTATGGCTTTGGGTTTTCTGTTTTGCATAGAATTATTTAAGGATGAGCTCTCTCTTTTTTTAAGAGTGGGTTACACATAGAAGGACTCTTTGATCCCCTTTCCTGTTGTGCAAGTCTAAGGAGAAAGATTGTGGCAAATGAAAATGACTTCAGAGGGGAGACCTAAAATGGAATGCTGGTTCAGTGGCTAGCTGTTTAACCTTGGACAATAATAATTATAGTAATGGTGCTGGTGAATTGTGTATCATAAAGTCAGCTCCGACTCATAGCGACCTTAGATAGGTTTCCAAGGCTGTAAATCTTTACAGGAGCAGAAAGACTCCTCTTTCTCCCACCGAGTGGCTGGTGGAATCAACCTGCTGACTTTGCAGTTAGCAGCCCAGTGAGTAATTCACTATGCTACCAGGACTCCTGATTAAAATTCTTGTTGTTGTTAAGTACCGTGGAGTCGGTTCCGACTCATAGTGACGCTGCACAGGGTTTCAGAGGCTGTAAATCTTTACAGGAGCAGAAAGCCTCATCTTTCTCCCACAGAATAGCTGATCGTTTCGAACTGCCGACCTTGAGGCTAGCAGCCTGATTCGTAACCACTATGCTTAATAGCCACCATTTTTAATTTTGTGCTAGGCCTTTATAAGAATTTTCTCTAATTGTCTTAACTGTTTAAGTTATATCTTGCTCTGTCTGATAGTAGGTTAATGAGGAGCTGCAGTTCAAATCCACGTCGCTAACATCATACTTTCTCTTCATCATCTGTAGTACTATATCCACATATATAAAGTGGTGATAGTGCTAAAGTTTAACTTCCATAGTTGTTGGAAACAAGAGAGAGGTTATGTAGAGTCCTGAGTTGGCATATAGAATATGACAACTTTGATCACGGCTTCATTGTAGATTTGCATGGCTCCAAGTTCAAGCTCACCAGCTGCTCCTCAGAAACCCTATACAGGGTTGCTATGGGTCGGAACCAACTCGACGGCACTTAAACAACAAGCTGAAGGATAAGCTCTGGACTATACTAGCTTCAAGGTTGGCAGTTGAAACACATGCCTGATGCTCCTTGGAAACCCTATACAGGTCGCTATGAGTCGGAACCTACTTGATGGCACTTAACAGTAACAAGCACTTTTATCTATATGGGGGCCTTTCTGCCATCAAAAAAAAAAGAAGGAATGAAATATATATGTGTTTATATGAAGGGACTTCAAGAAGTTTGTGGAAAAGTTCTTCTAATTCAATTTTCCCACAAACTGTGGAAGCACTCTTGTGTGTGTGTGATTCTGTTTTTAAGGCTATATGCAATTTTTCTTTTTCTTTTAAAAGTAAATAAACATGTTCATGAGTGATGGATGGCGCTAGGCACTGGGTCTCCTGTGCTCATTGTACATAGATGTCAACCACAGACTCATTACAGGTTTTTGAGTCATGTTTTTTTCTTCTGAAAAGTGTTGCTATTATATTCTTTCACTAAAATAAAAATTCTATCCACCAAGTGTGTGCATATGTATGAGAGTGTGTGTATTTGGGGACAAGAAAAATCTGTCAACCATCGATATTAGATGGACAGATGGTCTTAATTGTGGGTGCTTATAAGGATAGCTCCTGATTGATTCATCTGATTTATGCCATTTATTATTGAATTGAATTTCTTTTTTCTTCTTCTTCTTCTTCTTTTTTTTTTTTTAACTTATTTCACAACTTTTAGACTAGTCACAACCATGCTGAAAGTTTTTTATAGAAAATTCTGGAATAGTTTCTCACACTCCTCCCCCCTACCCCCCAATTAAATTGGGTTTTATCCCATTGTGGCTCCCTTTTGGTTCCCAGTGTAGCTTCTCTTTGCCTTGCACTCCTTAAATCCACAACCAAAAACGTGCTTGCAATCAACATTTCTCAACATTCAGAATGAAACTTGTGGTTACCTCAGACTGCATGGATATTGGCCGGGTCTACAATGTGCATAACCAGTTTGGTCAACTCATAACTAGCTTAATTACTTAGTGTCTTGCCTGGCTTGGGTTGGCAAAGATGAAGCGCTGTTCTGCATCTTCTCATCACTGAAGCATTTAATAAACCCTGTTGATTGAATGAAGGAATGACTGGCTGGCAAAGAACTAGTCAGTTACGTCAAAGGTGCCAATCTGATTGTTTTAGACTCAATCCATTAAAAACTTGGCTGTTTGGAGAGAGCTGTAGGGGACTCACCAAATGAGTAGAATTTGAGAAAAGCCTTTCATAACCATATCAGGTTATCAGAATCTAGGCCATGTTCTTTGATCAGTTAGGAGAAAAAAATACCAACTGTCAGGCGTAACCCAAGGTTTCAGGAAGCCTTCTCCAGTGACGACTGAACCCCAGTGCTCCAAAAAGGTTTTGTCCCTCCTGTGGATGGAAGACAATATGCTTGCTGATGCAGCCAGTGATATAATTAAACTTTTGACCACATGCATGATTTCAAGCAAAAAAGTGACTAAAGCTCTGTGTCTAACATGATTGAAGGGTGGAATCTTATGCTGAGGCTCCCTCAACTAATCTCCCCTTTCAACGTTCTCTAGAAGCAGCTCTTCTGGGGGTCCAGAGTTTACAATAAGACCCTTTTATACTTAAAATGTCAGCAAAACACTAAGACTAACTCTTCCTGAAACACGAAGGGGTAAGCCTGTCCATTCTTTCCTCTTGACATTTGGTCTAATTCTATCTCAGATAAGTGGGTCTTGGATGTAATCCAGCTGGAGTGGGGCAACCTAAAATTTCCCTGTATTTCAGTGTGCCCTTTGGATCTCTTATCGCTAAACCCTCACTGGCTTTTCTGTATCTGAAAGGGCATAGAGCTCTTCCTTTTTTGGTCTGCAGAAATATCTGATATTCAGATTTCATAGAAACTAAGAAATGTTGTTCATAGACACAACAGTCCTGCCGAGAAACTGACTTCATCTGGGAATGGCAGGTTTCCCATTTTCCCAGGCTACTTTCCTAAGCAAGGTTTGAGTTTTATGTTCACAGTTGACTTGTTTCAGATGACCAGGTGGCCAGAGTGTGTCTGAAAGCCCCCTCAGGGTCTGAGGAAATTTGTATTGGCATTTATGTTAGTCATTTTTCAGGTGAAAGGTATTCTGATTTACATTTCACAATCTGATCTGTTGCCAGCAAAAGGTGAAAAACAGTGCAATAATTGGCTACTAGTTCTTTTTGAACTAAGAGTGAAATATATATACTTAGAATTCAGGGGAAATTCTCTTAAGTCTGAGATAAGGTGGGCAGGTTGAAACAGATTTCCATGTTTTGGAATGGAGAGTATCGTGGAATGTTGACCTTTCTGGGGTGAGGAGAGCACATGTGTTTGCAGCAATTTAACTATCAGAATGTGTATTAGAGAAGAGGTTCATCACATTTTACCTTAGTCTTGTACAACCTAAGCATTTGTTCTCCTGAAGTTCTAAAGGAAGGAGGCTTAGTATTTTTGGAGGTAAAGAACTGTTAAGACAAGTTTCTCAGAACATGTACCTGCATCTTCATGGACTAAAGAATTCAGGGGTTGGCAACTTTAATTTGCAGGAAACTTTATAGACAATCATTGCATTGCCATATTATTTTCATTTCATACTTGTCCAGTTGGCTGGATGTTGTTGCTGTTGTTAAGTGCGGTTGAGTCGGTTCCGACTCAAAGCGACCCTGATGGGGACGACTGGTGAGTTTGAACTTCCGATCTTACAGTTCAAACCGACCTTGCAGTCCAGGGCATTATGCCACAGCACCCCCCACCCCCACCCCCACCCCAGGACTCTGCTGTCTGGGTAAGCAGTGTTAATTGATAAAGTCATATATATATACATATATACACACACACACACACACATATACATACACAGTTATTTTCATGGCCAGGAAAACATCTGACTTAGTCTCATCTAAGACAGTTGAAAGCAGGACCTTGCCAGGCAAAGAAATGTCAGTGTAATTCTGATGTATTTGTACGTAATTCTTTTGTGTTTGGCATGATTCAAAATTGATTTTATGAATAGGGCTGCAGATTAACCTTTCTGTAACAGGCTGGAAAAATGATCACTTGAAAACATAGTGCCCCCTAATAGCATTCTTTGTAGCAATCAGAGATAATCTGCTTGTGCACAGTCATGTTATTAGCTCATTTCCTTAAGCCGTTTCCTAAACTTGTTATCTGATTGCTGTGATGGTCCCCGTTATTGGATTTGGGGGATTGTTCCTTTACTGGGTGTAACTTTTTTCAATTAAAAGGGACAGGGCAATGATTTCTGTTAAAACATGGGCACAAGAGTAGAAAACTCCCAAAATATCTATTAAAAACAAGCCATTCTTTTCCATGCCCAGTGTACGAGGAGGCTTTAAAAAGTTCATGGAAAAATTCCATTACCTTTCATTTCATTTTTCCGTGAAGTTTTTGAAGCTTCCTCATTGAGAACTCTTGACATTTAACTCAGATGAGTTCTTGGCTATCATCATTATTGGCATTCTTGGGTGAGTGCTAAACACAGATTGTTTAAGTTACTGTTTTCCCAGCATTTCCTCCTTACGGAAATGAGACAGTTTGTGGAAAAGAAATTTAATGCTTTCCTTTCCTTTTTATTGCTGTTGAGATTTTCATGAAAACTTTTATTTCTGGGGACCTCTAAGTATATTTACTATGGGCAAATGCTGATGTTCTCTTAACTAAATGATTTTGAAAGCTGGAAGACGTAGGTCATGCTGAATAGGCAGACTCCTAAACCCTTGTCTGTTTTCTTTTCGATATCTCCATAATAATTTGAATTTTACTGGCACATTTTATTTGGGGCCCATTTTGCCAGGGGGCTAGAAGCTCCTTGAATGTAGGAAATTATGTATTGTACCACTATTTTCTTTGTGTACAGTAGTCCTATAATGTTGCTGTTGTTGAGTGCCATAGAATTTGGTCTGACTCATAACAATTCTGTATAAGGTTTCCAAGGAGGAGCTAGTAGGTTTGAACTGCCAACCTTGCTGTGAGCAGTCCAGTGCTTATCTTACAGTGCCACACCAGGACTCCAGTCCTATAATAGATTAATTTATAGTTTTCAAGATCTCAGCGATCATGACAACTCCCCTGAAAAAAGAATATCTATCAAAATGTCATCAGTTTATGAAAATGTTAATAGAAATATGTAAAATAGCAAGTGTCTCTAAGAATTATCTCTACCATATTTTATGCACTAACTAGAGCAAAAATCAGTCTGTGATAGTCCCAAGGAATCCTAGGAAAAGTTTTTTTACCTTTAGGAAATCGTTTATTCTTTTGAGATAGATAATATGTGTCCTAAACTCATAGCCATTGGGCCAGTTCTGACTTATATGTGACTCCAAAAGACAGAATAGTGCTGTCCCATAGTGTCCAATGCTGGAAATCTTTATGAAAGCAGACTGCCACATCTTTGTCTTGCAAAATGTTTGAACTATTAATTTTTTTCAGTTAGTTGAACACTTAACCACTGTGCCGCCAGAACACCTTAATATGTGACCCGTTGACCACAAAACAAGCCAGACATTACAGAGAGGTGTGTCTGCTTTAGTCTTCTCGATTCTTAAGTGCAGCTGAAATTTATAAAAAATTTTACTAGGGTCAGTATGAGTTTTCCTATTTATTCAAAGATCGCCTCCTATCCATTGGGGGAAGAATTTAATATAGATTAAGGACCATTTCCCATATCTTGGGGTGTTTTTGATTAACTACTTGTTATATTTATACCTCCAGATCAGGACCAAAGAATACTTTCATTTTTGTCCTTTACTTTATTTGAAGAATTAAAAAGGACTTCGTACATTGCCAGGCTCTGATTTTTCATATTGGAATTAGCAAAGCAGAGCAAGTGCCCTTTGCTGTGGCTTTGTACCATATTAGACAGGGATGTCCTTCAAAGTCTTTGGTGATGATGGGCATAAATCAAATTGAGAATAGTGGTATGTAGTGAATTTAGTGCAACTGCATTTTTTAATACGTAAGTAGGCTTAGGTTTTTATCTCCCTTATCTTAAGCCCCGTCAAGATCAAACTCAAGCAAGCATTCACATCCACAATTGAATCTCACCAGCCTTTTTCTTTAAGTTAACATTAGTTCAAACTCTCCCCACTGCTTCTGTCAATAGATCTTTTAAAGGCAGGCATTAGAGTTAAGTTTGCCTTAGTTTTTTTTTTTTTTTTTCCCCTTCCACAGTTTCAAGCCCAAGGGCTCCTTTTAATAGGCATTAGTTAAGGCCCAGAATTGAGTAGACATTTGTGAAGGAGACTTGAAGTTTGGAACAGAATTGGCCTTTATAGTTTTTCCATGGGGGGAAAAAAATCTTCTTATGAGAATAAAGCCTGCCTACTAATCTGCTACCATCTGGAGAATGGAGAAGCCAGAGGTTGTTGGCACCAGGTCACATCCCTTATGTAAACTGTCAAATTCTTTTCATATTAATGGCATATTGAGTTAAATCTAGGGAGGTTTGGTATCAGTCAGAGCTCGTTTATTGATTTGGGGAGGGGGTGTATGGGTCGGAGAGGTTTTAGTATTGTTAGAATATGAGAGAAAAAGCACTGAATATCCCAGAAGTTTTTAATTTTTTAAAAAAAAAAAACCTTCCCTTTCGCTCATAGATTGCCTACCAATTAGTAACGTTTGAAAATGGCTATGAGTAAATATTCTCAAATTCAAGTTCTTCCAAACAGCTTTTCCTATCTGACTTCATTAAAGAAAGTTTGAATGAGCTTAACTTAAGTTCAATGTGTTGTTATTAAGTGCCATTGAGTTGATTCCAACGCATAGCAACCCTATGTAGAGTTTTCAAGGAGTGGCTCGTGGGTTTGAACCTCCAATCTTGTGTTAAGTAGTCCAGTGCTTATCTTACAGTTCCAAACCAATTAATCTTTAGCACATTTATCGCACACTTGAAATAAAACAGTGGAGATAAATCTTTGAAAATCTAAGATTCAGTTTTTCTCCTAGATTATTCTGCACATATAATCGACGTGTGTGCAACTGCAAGTAGAGATATGCACTGTGGTGCTTTAGGGTATGATGTTGTTGTTAAGTGCCATCGAGTCCATTCTGACTCATAGAGACTCTGTATAGGGTTTCCAAGGAGCAGCTGGTGAATTTGAACTGCTGACTTTGTGGTTCAAACTGACCTTGCTCTCCAGTGCTTTATCCCACAGTGTCATACCAAATGCTAAAATCACCCCAAGTCATACGAGCATCATGTTATCCAAGTAAACAATAAAAAACCTTCACTTTTTGATTAAGAAACCTTTAGCCTCCCATGGCTATTGGACCAAACAGATTGGAATGTCTTGACAGCTCTATTCAAACTAGTAGTCCTCGTCACTAGTGCTTATTCCCCACACCGATACAGATTGATTTTGTGCATTCTAAAACGGTTATGCTCTCCCCACTCTTATAAATAAAAATAGATCTACACACTCACTTTCAGATCTTTGATAGGTAAAGGTTGAGCTCTCTAAACCACAGCATGGAAATCCAAATAATCATATTATTCCTGGGGATAGACGTCTGAAAGTAAAGTTACAAAAAAAAAAAAAAAAAGGTGGTGAGTAAAAGCCACTGTTGTATTATATATATTGTACATATAGGATACTTTGGCAAAACAGGTCAAACATTCCAGAAAGGTTCACTGAACAAACAAATGCAAGAATGACTGTGAATGAGTGATTGCATAAAGAACATGAAGAGATGAAACCTATAAATTTCAGCAAACATGATTCAATAAAGAACCAGCTCTGAGATTTCTAGCTTTGGAAAATTATTTGTAAATTCAGGAATGAGAGCATTTGTTCTTAGGGCCTATATCCACGAGTGCTTCTTCTTGCCCCCCCCCCCCCCCCAGTTTCATATGCAAACCAGAAAATTAAAACCAGACCAAATGACTCAAAGGGAGATAAAGCTAGTTCGTTTTGCCATTTATTTCTCTGCTCTTGCATAGATGCTTTGCCTTCTCTGTCCGTGTTTGAGAGCTGGGAACAGACATGAGATTGAGGTCCCAGGGAGAAGCCAAGTTCAGCGTGAACTGGTGAACTCATTGAGATGAAGGGTGGATAACGTGAGCTACTAAGGATCCTCAAGTTTGACATTTCTGCCAGTAGGGTAGAAGCCCATGGGGCTTTACACTCAGGTTCTTTTTGGTTGGCTTAGTACAGAGAGCCTAGCTGAACATCTTGTTAGTTTTCCTTAAGTAAGCGTTTCCAATTGATGATGGTGGGAATGAGTTTACACACAAGCCTGTGTTATATAGGATTTTCTGCTAGAAACATTGAATGCTGTGATTCTGAGGGGAATTGTTGTAGGGGACAGTGGCCGAAGCTACAGAACATCAGCCATCAGCATACTTTTTTTTTTAAGAGTCCAACAGCAAAATAAATGAAAAACAATTAGATGAAAAGGAAGGGAAATGGAAGAAAACTTGGGGAGGAATATAAAAATATCTATGTAGATAGTTGTAAAGTGCTGTTGAGTCAGTTCTGATGCATAACGACCCTGTGTAGGATTTTTGATGAGCGACTGATGAGTTTGAACTGCCAGCTTTGTGGTTAGCAGTTCAGTGCTTATCCTAAAGTGCCACACAGAATATATAGTAACCTGATATAAAACAAAGACAGTGGGGATGCAGAACTGATTTTAATTATGTATATATATATTTTGGTAATAAGTTCTACGCATTTTAATTCAAAATGTTTGAATGCATTTTAGTGCTATGCTTGCTATATCGGGATTTATTTACATTGTTAATGTCAAAAGGGTTTAAGAATACCGTAATGAACTCTTATTTTTAAAACAGTAACTAAGGTTTTCTCCAGTGATCAAGCATTGTGCATAGTATATATGACTGATTAAGAATCTTTTTTATGATGGTTCCCTTGTTGTGTTCCTGAATCGTCAATTTTCTGAACTCACATGCAAAGCAGCAGTCAGGTTTGTATTCATACTTTTCAGCCTGCTTGGAATTTATCTGATTTCAGAGAACCGTGACTGTACAGCTTGTGGCTTTGGGCTGTGTCTGTCTATGACGGGACCTTTTGCTCCCATTGTGTGCTTTACAAGGAACTAGCGGTGCCAAAGCGCGTTGTTGCCCCTTCCCCCAGACAGAACAGTCTTTTTGGAGCTGAATCAAGAGGCGGAGTTCAGCGTCGCGGCCAGCAGGGGGCGCTCTTGCCAGATAAGAACTAGCTTCAGTCTGCCAGAGCAACTAAAATCTTGTTCTCTGCCAGTGTTTCCCTTTTAGTCAATTTGGCTCAAGAATCAACCCCAGAATCATTTGCCTTTGCCCCTTCAGGTCCTGGCCTATACTTGTATATCTGTGCTGTCCGCTTGGCTTTTTAAAATTCTTTCTGTTTTTAATAGTAGATTGTGTTTCGCAATAACTGCCATGGGTCACCTTTTACTTAAAAATTGAAGAGTGCTTTTAGGTTTGTTTTTCCCTTATCCCTATATCTAAGGTCAAGTTGAAGGGCACAGTCACAAACAGGGAACAGAACCAAGTGTGTTCATTGAGCGTTTTGCTGTTTTACATGATCTAGCCATAAAGGAATGCCTCTATGGGAAAGGAAAAACCTGTTTCATAACGAAGTGCAGAGCTTTGTTTTCTCTCGTCAGAGTGACAGCCCTTTGGTGCCTGCCAGTGGGTATGCGACGGGAAGGTGGGGAAATTGGATCATGAAAATTCCACGGGCTGGTGATTGCTCATTCTTTAGCCTCGTAGCCGGGAGGATATCGTCTGGTTCCCAGGGCGGCAGAGTACAGTATTTAATTCAGAGAGCCCAAACCTATGGGATTAGCATTTTCTTCTCTTTCTCTCTCTCTCTCTCTCTCTCTTTTTTTTTTTTTAAAGAGGGACGATCTTTGGGACTTTTTTAGCTGCTTCAGCATAGTCTGCTGTGTGTGTGTGTGTGTGTGTGTGTGTGTGTGTGTGTTAGGGAGTGGGGGAAGGAAGACTTTGAAGAAGCGTTTTGTTTCTTGAAACTTGAATTCCTTGTGGTGGTGTTCTGTTGACTGGACTTTGCTGGGTAATGCTTTCTCCAGACAGCCAGCCATCTGCGCACACCCGGGAAAAGTTCACGGCGCACACCCGGGGCTTGTTAACACAATGTGGTGCTTTATGGCTGTGAGCCTTTCCTTGAATGCCTGAGCCACTAGGTTCCTGTGCCCTTTGCCCCATGTTGGATTACAAGTCTTCCCAGGACGCTGGAGTGATTCCCACTATGGCTGGAAAAGGCGAGAGAGTCGAAATCCCACAGCAGGTGCTGATGCCCCGGATGTCCTTTTGTGCAGGCCCTCTAAACCCCTTCCTCATTCACTCACAGTCCTGCACCCCAGCCACCCTGTTCTTCCAATTCTTGGGTTACTTCTCAGACAGCTGAAAATACTGATGTTCTGTCCCCTGTTTTTCGGTTAAAAACCAAAAAAAAAATTTTTTTTAAGCCAGTGCAACAGGTATCCCCCAAGGAGAAATGTGAAGTCACTGAGCTAAAGTTTTAGTTGGCTTTCAGAAGTCTATGTGGAGTAAGTTGTTTGGTTTTTTGTTTTTTTGGTTTGTTTTCAGTAGAAGCTAGTTATTTAATGGGATCAGTTTTCTTTGTTTTCAAGCCCCTTGTCAGTAACTGTGTGGAATTTCAGCTGTATAAGGATAGAGAATCAAAGCCCTTTGCTAGCCATTGGTTCTTGTTTTGCTCACACAAATGGTCCTGTTTAAGCTACATGCAAAACAGAGTTTTGAAATTGAATTAAAAAAAAAAAAAAGCCATCTATTTTCTGTCCTCTCTTCCTACTGTGAGCAGAATCATTTAATTTCTGCCTCCAACACTTTTTTTTTACTTTCTTTCATTTAAAAAGTCATCTTTAGGAGCTGTCTTTCCCAGAGTCTCACTGCTCATGAATTATATTGTGAATCCATTTGGACACCGACCAGGAACTTGCTATAATTGCTCACATGCAAGTAAAAGCTTTTTCTGTGTATTAATTAGTTGAT
This sequence comes from Chrysochloris asiatica, assembly GCF_000296735.1. Taxonomy (NCBI): domain Eukaryota; kingdom Metazoa; phylum Chordata; class Mammalia; order Afrosoricida; family Chrysochloridae; genus Chrysochloris; species Chrysochloris asiatica. Next base: position 2,782,594 of record NW_006408707.1, read on the forward strand.
AAAAGGGATTAAGATGATTACATGAAAGGCATTGCTGCTTTCCTCTGAATAGTCAGACCAAGGTGGGTGCCAAGCCATCATTTGATCCCATTTGCTTAGCATGTTCTCTTGATAAATACACAGAATTTGAACAGTGAGGTTTCCTGAGGCAGCAGAATATGGGCATCATTTGGAGTCACTGTTTCTGTTGATGTGAAACGTGGGATATTAATCAAGGCTAATTACACGCACAGGGTTTGGAACAAACTGAAGGCCAGTTCAGGGCATGGTTCTCTTATGTAATTACTGACTTTAAGGTACCAGGGTAATTACTAGAAATTAGAGGCCCTTCATTTGTGATTCTTGCCTCTCAAAATGTAGAAACAGTTTCTTTTAACATGAGGTAGATCTCTGCGCAGAGTGTGGTGCTGAATAAGTAAGAACAGCTTTTAAATAGCCCTTCATTGCACTGTGTTGTTTTTTTGGAGTTAAGGCAATAATTCAGATAATTTTGCCCCCCTCCCTCTTGCCCCATCAGGAACCTTCTAACATTCTAATTTAAAATAAAAGTTTAAATATATTTGAAGGCTGTTGTTAAGTGTTATCAAGGTTTCTGACTCATAGTGACCCTGTACAAGGTTTCTGAGGAGCAGCTGGTAGGTTAGAACCACCAACCTTGCTGTTAGCAATTGAGTGCTTAATCCTAACAGGATTCCATATTTGACTAGGGAGTGGAATTTTCTGATATTTTGTAACAGTTTATTTCTAATACATAACCTTTCTATTATTAAATTTAGTATTACACTTTTTCTTGAAAACAAAACAAAACAAAACAAAAAGTAGTGCATTGTCACTTCACAGCCTATTAATTAGTGTCATATTGACAGCCTATTAATTAGTGTCATTTTCAAGAGCTGCTAGCATCTTGAAACCCTTTCCTAGAGGGATGGGAAGTCCACCATTGTAAGAATCTTATGGGTAGGTGAGGTTCCACATGGCAGTAAAGAAAGCTTTGCAGGCCATCCTCTTGTTGCAAGTGATCTCTGGCAAGTGGGTGGTAGGCATGTGATCTCAGCTCAGCAATCTAATGTTTGCACCTAAGGCCTACGAAGAGAGACATGGAGAATCATGGACACTTTAGAACTCCTTCCATCAACCATGGCTTTCAGTGTCTGCTGCTGATCAGGGGCGGGTCATTGTCCCAAGGTGACCAGGAGTGTTAGTTCCAGTGGCTGAGTTCTCAGCTTCATACTCCTTTTCTTGTAATCTTCCAGTTTATTTTGTGAGAGAATGAATTTTCTTACAGGAGATGCCACTGTTGCTTAAGTTCACTTAGAGTTGGTTTCTGTTGTTAGCAGTAAGAACTGTGGCTTGTGTGAGGATCGCCATGAGTCTCTGTGCCCACCCATGGATACATATACACACATAGATACATATACATACACACACAGAGATACATATATATACACACACAGCTATATATATATGCTGAGCAAATCCATGTACCTACTTTATGGGTATATGTGCCTATGTTCATTATAAATCCTAGGCTAAAAAGAATCCTGATGGGAAAAAGAAGAGATTTTTTTCAATCAAGTCATGCTTTGGGTTGTCCGTTTGAAAGAAAGGCCTACCAGAACTAGCTCCTTTCATAGCTATACTGCTGTCTAATCTGGAGATGGGCATAGATTTGTAAAAGTACAAAGATAGATTTTCTTATAATAATTTTATCGACTTTTGAAGAAATATTTTTCATGTAGGTAACTTCAGAGAACTCAGCCAGCTAGCAAAGTTTTGTTTATGCCGGAGCATTTGATTCTTCACATTCCCTAATCTGTTCTACGTCCAGGAGGTATACTTCTTACTTGGCTAAGAAGCATTTCTATACATCTCTGATCTGGGTTTGAGGATGAACAAGGGGAAAAAAGGAGTAAATTAAAGTACCCCCCTCTTTTTTATGATTATGCTCTTTAATTGTCTTATAACTTGAGTATTACTACATTACTGCTCGTGGGCCATTCCTTCCCTTCTCTACCTACCTTTGCGTGTTCCCTTCATGGGACACTCGCAGGCTTCTCCCTAGACCGTCTCTCTCTTTGACTTCTTTAGTTTCCATAGATCCTCCTTTCCTTCCCCAAGATCCTGTCTCTTTTCCTTCGTTTCCCTTCTCCTCCTCCTCCTTAGTCTCCTCTTTTATAGAAAGTGAGTACTATAAACTGAGATCTCTGAGTATACATGTATATTTGCAATCAGAGGAATATATGTGTGTTTATATAAAATTTGAATGTAAATACTACAAACATGCTCTTCATTCCAAGTCACATGCTACCATAGCTGAGAGCTCACACTTGTGGTGTTCAATACACCTCTTAATTTCCCAGTGTATTCTAGATATTTCACAGTGACATGACCTTGGTTGATCCTCTCTTTGGTCTTCTGGGAGTTTGGTTGTTGGTGCTTTAAGGTTAATGGTCTTCTGCTCCTCTTATTCTTATGAGAGCAGAGAGAATGCTGCTAGAACATTACTATCTTTTGTCCTCCCTTCCTTGGGAGACTTGTGGGCAGCAGTTTCAGGCAACCCAGCCTGCGGCAGGATGGGGTGGGATGTAGTGGTTTGGCTTAAAGCTCTAACTCCATTCACTGTCATGATGCTCTCTCACCTTTCCAGAATATAAAAATGACTTACTTGGGCTCCAGGACCTGAGTATATGCACACATAACACATGTGCATTCCATGTCTAGCAAGAGGCTGACTCCAAGGTCACAGAAGTTAATCTGAAAAAGCAGAAGCCAAGGTTGTCGATTCTGTTTTTGCTTGGTGGTGGTGTTAAGTGTGTTTGAGTAGGTTCCAACTCATAACCATCCTGTATTGGGTTTCCAAAAGCAGTTGGTGGGTTTGAATGGCTGGCCATAAGGTTAACAGTCCAGTGCTTATCCTACAGCACCACAGCAGGAGTCCTTCTTGCTATTAGATGCCCTCAAGTAAGTTCTGATTCATTGTGAAACACTAGCTGGTCCCATGCCATCATTAAAATCATGGCTATGCTTGATCCCATTGTTGCAGCCACTGTGTCAATTCATTTTGTTGAGCATCTTTGTTTGTTTCACTGACCCTCTACCAAAGTAGCAAAATCAGCAAAGATTTTGTTTTTGTTACTCCCTGTGGGTGTCCTCGTATATTCCTGAAGAACTCATATACATTTTTCTCCTCTGCATTTTAAAGATTTATTTCATCTTTGACTTTATAGATAGGAAGTAGATTTGGTCTATGGAGACATTCCTTTGTAGATGCTATCCGTGACATCATGGAATGACTGGAGCCCTTTATTTTATTAAAGGGCACATGGAAGGTTGTTCTACACAAATGAAAATTCTCTCTCATCCTGTGTATATCAAATAATTAATGTGTAGCTGTAAGTTTTTTAAGCATTTTATCAAAGTTCAAGTAGACATTGAATAGAAATTTTATCAATGTTTTTAAAGTGAACATTAATGAGAACTTAAGAAGGGAACTGTATAGCAAGACCGTTATTGATGACACTGTTGCCTTCCCCCTGCTCCTGCTATTATTATTAAGGTTAAGATCAATTAATGAGACTGTACAGAATTGGCATTTAGGGACATATTTGGAAGAATCTACTGTGCTGTAAGAATGAAGAATTTGATCAATATTCTGTCCTGTAATACTTACACACTTTTGCACACAAAACTGTAAGAGACACGGAACTTGAAATTGCAGCCATGTCTTTGTTTCTCTTATGGTTGATAAAAGTTGACTGATGAGATTTGAAAGGAAACCAGAAGTTTCTCTTTCCTATCCCCTGCCCCCAACCACAGACATCAAATTTGTGATGTCTGTAAATCTGCAGCCATTTAGGGTGCTCTGGCTTGTGAAGATCTACATATGTGTGACAAGGAATGCAGCATTAGGTTATTGGTGCATTTTAAAATATCAGTAACAGAGTCATGGGATATGCTAGCTTTGTGTGTGTGTGTGTGTTTTTTTTTTTTTAATGCTAGACTGTTTTATCATGTCTCATTCTAAGCTGCCTTTAGCAAGTTGGAAAACACAGCCGCTGACAAAGCCTTTTCCTTAGCGCTTGAACTTTACCGGCAGAAATGGCATGTCGATAGAGTCCAAGTTAGTTCATTCCCTTTGTATGTAGAGAATTGGACACATGAATGCCACAAATTAATCAAATGTAAGTCCAGAATAGAGGGCTCTCATCCACTAACATGCCTGTGAAAGCCTCTTTGAATAAGAGGGAAAGAACACATCAAGTATACATGAAAAATAGTGAGTTTATGAAGCCCCAGGAATTGTTGGACTTGACTGGACCTGCATGCCACCATGCAGGGGGGCAGGAGCAGAGAGTGGGAGTGGGCGGCCCACCAGCCCATGAGATGGATTTTTCTTTTTTTTTTTTTTTTTTAATGATCTTCCTGCCTTGATACAAGTTTCTGGGAATATCAGTGAACCCCTTGCTGAGGTAGGTTAAAGTGCAGGACCAGCTGCCAGGCTTCCTGAGTGACAGTTGTAAAGCTCTTCTATACATATGAAAAAGAAATATTCCAAAATAATGTTTTCAGACACTGAAAGAAGCAGCAGTTAAATTAAAATTTTACAGCATCATGTAAAGTTAACCTCTCTGCCTCCCTTGTTATTTTTCCCCAAAATTGAAAACAGATTGATTTGACACTTATTTTTCAGATTTCAACCATCTCCTTTTTGATTTATAAAACTTTAATCATTTATCCACTTAAGTTTTTTTAAAAGCTCTCTTGTGGTGTTTTATGTTTAATATTCTTAGTACTATGAAGCTGATGTAAGTTGGAGGGAGAAGTACATGTTTCTAGATTGATATAAAATGTATATTAGGTACAGCAAGTTTTGGGCAAGTGATAAAAATGTAGCGATATAGTAATGTGGTTGAATTAAATTTATATGCATAGGTATTTTGTCCTAGAGAAACATTAAAAATCAAAAGTTGAACTCTTAGGAAAATATTAACAAGAATTACTCAAGTATTTATTCTGAAATGCTTTAAATCTGGTTTTGATATAAATGTAATTTATGTAAACATAAACAGAGATGAAACATGAGTAGTCCTAATACTAACATAGAAGCAAAATGAAAACTTGGCATTTAAGTCACATAACTACGCATACTATTTTCCTGACTATATCCTGATAAAATTGAGAGTTACCAATAAAAAATACTACTCTGTGGTCTTTCAGCCCATATTTTTGTTGCTGGGGTAGTTTCAATTTCACAGTATGTTTATTGTTCTTCATTCTCAGCGTCCTCACCCTGAAGCCACAGAAGGTTTTCAATGGAAGGGAGAGTATTATATCACGCGTCCTGGTTGGAGCCAGTTACTGGAGTATGGACTTACTTTGTGGCTTTCTGTTGGAATGATAATATATTATTGGTCTTCATATTTGCCAAAATAGTTCCATTTTTCCACCAAATCCCTGAAAAGGTCACATACAATTTAACCTGGTAGCCAAGTATACTTGCCAAGGAGTATATGATTTCTTGGTAAGATGACTAAGAATGGAAAGTTTGGGACTTTTATGTTCTTTGGTCCTTACAGTAGGCATTTTTTTGAACTCCTCTAGGAGTCCGGGTTTGGCGCTATGGGCTAATGTGTCAAACTGCAAAGTCATTTGAACTGCAGCATCGGTGGTTCAAGCTCACCAGCTGCTCCTTGGAAACCCTCTACAGAGTTGCTATGGGTCGGAATAGACTCAATGGCACTTAACAACAACAACAACAGCTAGTCAAAGACCTCTAAACCTGACAACGAACCCCAGAGAAAGCTAGAAGAGGACAGAGGTCAGGGCAAGTGGTCTTGCCTAAGTCATTACTGTTGGTGTTGTTAGGAGGCTTGAATTAAACTATTGTTTTCTAAAGGAGAATATCAGATCAGAAATTGAATCAAAGTAAAACAAAACAAGAGCATCCCAACTGTGCTTTTAGACATCTCTTCTTTAGCATCTTGACATTTAACAAGAATTCACAGAGTACCTACAGTATGAGGTAAGTGCTGTTGGGAATACAATCTAGTTTATATCCTAATAATGGAAATGGGTCAAGTAGATTTAAGTAGTAGGACAAATACAATTAATATCATCAAATATATACCAAATGCTATTGGGATTTACAGATAAGGAAGTCAAATATGATGCACAGGTCAGAAAGGATTTCTTAGCAGAGGAGGGTACCAATGTTAGGAATTTGAATTGCAGAATGAAGTGGAGGTTAGGAACCCAGCCAGGAATACAGGATTTTCTGTTTTTAAAAGTAATTCGGCAAGCCACTTTACAGCTTCTAGAAAATAATTTATGTAAGACTTGTAAACAAATAGGCCTGGCTGTTTACAACTGGGAGGCAGTAGGCCCTGCCAAGTGTCTCTCCCCTCTTCTTCACCCCCCAACCCTCCATTTCTCACTGAAGAGATAAAGTGTCTCTCCACAAAGTATAATCCCTTTGGAGCACTTTAGTTGAGGTGCTCTGACTGGTGCATAGTAGAGGATAAGAGGGAAGAAGTAAATAGTAGCCCATTGAAGTGCCCTGGAATGATAGACTGAGAAATTGTTTGCAGTAAGAAGGCAGGAGAGAACCTTGATGTCATTTGAGCAGGAGTACTTAGAAATGTGATTTTTATTGTTAAGTGTCGTTGAGTAGGTTCTGACTCATTGTGGACCTGTATCAGCTTTCCTAGGAGCAACTGGTGAGTTTGAACCACTGACCTTACTGCCCAGTGTTTGGCCTATAGCGCCACACCAGGACTCCAGAATTGTGATTAGAATTAGATTAAACATAGACACTATAGAACAGGCACTCTACTGCAAGGTCTGTTTGAACCTCAAGGTTGGCAGTTCAGACTCACCAGCCACTCCTTGGAAACCCTATATGGGGTCGCTAAGAGTTGGAACTGACTGGAAAGCACTTAACAACAACAGAAAGAGACTGGAGGTAAGAAGCCTGTTTATATCATTCGAAGGCTGGTGCAACAGAACAAACAATAAGAATGCGTGTTTGAATTCAAGTACACTTTGATCAAGGAAAAGAAGGTAGGTGTGTCTCAAATATTTGAAAGAGAAAGTTTCTAGCAACAGAGGAGGGGGCAGAAAAGAAACAGGCAAGGACACCCAGGTTTCAAGAGTGTATGGAGGAGGTGATTAGAAAAAGTTGCCATCATACTACAAATAGGGACATCAGATAAGATGTTAGCCTGCAATAACTGAGAAATAGACAATAGTTATGATCTCTGTTTAAAAGATTGGATCATTGATGCAAACAGTTAATTAAACTCTATTCAAAAGGAATCAGAATCAGTTTTTTCACAGAGTTGGATTTAACTTTAAGAAAATATTTGTGTCTATCCATGCCACCACGTCATTGAAATGGTTGTGGGACAGACGGTGATTATGTTCATATCCCACTGACTTTCATGTTGGTTTGTGAATCCACTGAAAATGAGGCCTTTCCCTCACATTTTACAACACAAACAGTCAGCCCAGCAATCTAATGGCTGGGTCTTCCAATATAAATATTACATTACGAGTATAATTTCCCATTATTACCACAAGAAATTATCTGGATGCTAAGAATAATTCAACTTTATAAGGTCATACACCAGTATAGTTTTTCCTACTCAAAACATAAAAAATAAAATAAAGCGAGGCTCTTCTTTTCAGTTTTATTTCCTGTGCGAGACTAACAATTTCTTGATGGAGAAGGCTGTCTTCTGCACAGGGGCCACTCAATGAACATTGTTTGTCACTGTAGGGAGTTTACTACAGATTTGGAACATGGATTTTTTGTTTTTTAAATATTGATGCTTATGTGTGTCCCATAGGATCAAATTGTTACCTTAAGTTTATTTACAATTTTTCTTTAGCAATACAACCCCAGGGTCCCATTGCTACTGAGTTAATTGCAATCCATCGTGGCTTACCTCATAGGTAAAACACATCAATTATACTACATTCAAATTTTGGCTTCAAGTTAAAATCCTTTATTGAAAAAGAGAGAGAGAGAGAGAGAGAGAGAGAGAGTGTGTGTGTGTGTGTGTGTGTGTGTGTGTGTGTGTGTGTAAAAGAACTAGTAGCTTCCAATTCTGTTTCGCAAGAAGTGATCTGAAGTATTGATTTCGAAAAACTATAACTCACCATGTAAGATTGTTCTGTGTGAAGCAAAGAAGAATGAAGAAAGTCAAAGATGGATGGAAACAAATCCAAAGGACTAAAGGACCATGTGAATCTCAGTCTCCTTGACCCTGGGTCCACAGAAGAACTAGATGGTACCTGGTTACCATACCAACCACTTTGAAAGGGATCACAATGAAAGTTCCTAGATAGAGTTGGCGAAACATGTATACTAAAACTCGATCATAAAACCAGGATTACTAGTTTTAATGAGATTGCTGGCATCCCCAAGACTGACCCTTAGTCACCCTTCCACCCTGGAATTGAACTCACTCCCATTTTCAGCCAAGCAATACACAGGCCTATAAGGCACACACTAATACTAGGAATCCTGGTGTGGGCTGTGGGTTAATGCACCAGACTGCAAAGCCGTTTGAATTGCAAGGTTGGTACAATTTCCAGTCACTCCTCGGAAACCCTAAACAGGGTCGCTATTGATCGGAACTGACTGGATGGCACTTAACAAAAACAACAATATTAGAGTGGCTAGGACTGCTTAGAATAACTGGCCAGCCAAAAGCAAAAGAGCAGCTTTTGCCCAGGAATGGTGTAGCACTGTAGGATGAGCACTGGCCCACTAACCACAAGGTTGGTGGTTCAGACCCACCAGCTACTCCTTGGAAACCCAACACAGAGTCACTATGGGTCTGAACTGACTTGATGGCACATAACAACAACAAAGCTCAGAAGGCAGAAAAGGATAGGAGAAAAGGGAGACACAATGAGGAAGTGAGAAGAGTATTGTTACGTTGTGGAGATTGCAGTCAGTCATGACAAAAGATGTGTATGAATTTGCTCTGTAAACTTGTCACTCAAATCAAAATAATAAGGTTTTAAAAAAGGAGTGTTATTCAATAATAAGGGCATCTTTGTGTGTGTATGTGAGAGAGAGAGACAGAGAGAGTGAGGCAGAGGCAAAAGCAAAAGTGGGAGGGAAGAGAAACTCGATCTAATGATAAAGGAAAACCTAAAAAGACGGGCTTCATTTCACTGGTGTTAATTTGGTAAATTATCCATAATTTATTAGAGCTTGTAAACATTGTGGCACATTTTTTTCACCTGTCAGTAATGAATTGCTACATCATTAATTTTGTCAAATGATCAAGAAACAACATGGTTAAGCTCAAAGAAAACTCAAAGATGAATATGGTTAGGTCTGAAGTACTGGTATGGCCAATGCACTTCAGCAGATCTCCGTGGCTGCCGCTTGGCATCAGAAAACCTTTTCTCACCAGTGGTCTGGCCACAGCTGCCACAGATCGCAGGATGTACTGACCAATGGGAAAGAGGCAGCCTTATGTCCCCTGTGTTTCCCACTAGAACCATTCTGACCCTCATAACATAGGTCTTCATCCTGGGAACAGAATTTCAGGAGTTGGTTGAGGTATTGGTATATGTTTATTTATCATCACTTCTAAGTAAAACTCAGGTGGACAGTTGGAAAAAAAACAAAACAACTGGAATAGAAATGATAAAAAGAGATCGCTGATAATATAGATGACAATAACTCATTGAAAATTCAGTGGAGGAGTCTAGAATATCTGTTGACTCTTAATGTCCTGCTGACTATGAGAAAAGAGAAATCTGATAATAGATTTCTTGTTTTTTCGTGAAATAATTTTTTTTCTGACTTTTGATAAGCAGGAGGTATCTGTTATAAAACTTTTAATGTAAATAGTACCAGGTAGAATAGCAGATGCTATATATATATATATTTTTTTTTTAAAGTTTTTATTGTGAACTGAATGATAGTTTACATGGAAGAGAACATTGGCTTTACACTATCATTTCATTATAATGATTGCAATCTCCTCTGTGCATTATCATTCAACAGTATTTGCTTCCATTCCCTGGTTTTGTGTGTGTGTGGGGGGGGGGGGAAGGTGGAGGAAGATGTACACAGAAACACTGAAACATTCAGTGATATATAATAATTTAAACCACCAAAGGGCACATTTTGCAAGTCTGCCTCCTGGCTGCCAGCTCTCAGTCCCTCTCTTTCCATGCATCTAGAGTCCTTAACTGCTCCCTCTCTCCAAGTCTCCATCTCTGGAGTCTCTGCTTCTGTGGATAGGGTCCCACACACTGCTTTTGCTCTTCTCTCTTGATGGTCCTAGAATCCTCTGTTTTTGGGCTGTAGGATTAACCATTTCCCCGTTTTGTTACAAAACTTCTACCTTTACAGTTGTGATGGTCACAATTGTTCATGATAACAGTTTTTCACTATTGAATCATAAGAGTCTTATCCCCATCTCTTTTTACCAGACCTGTCTAGACAAGATGTAAACTGGTCAATGGGGACTCTACTGTACCCTGCACACTCTGAAACTAACCTTCCTCTTGAAAACTTGTAAGCCAGTCACTTCGTGCCTTTATTGCCCCCCCTCATTTTATGCAGCCAAAGTTTAAGTTGCCTGTCCATATCTACCCTGTATACAGAGAGGATAGGATTGATACTTGATGTGAAGACTCCTTCCCTCTCTGTTGGTATTTTGAGCTACTACAGCCATAAGTATAGGTCAAATTCATCAAATTGTAGGAATTTACACTCATTTCCTTTATCCAAAAACAATTTTTTTTTTTTTTTTTTAAATCTTCCTCCAGTCGAGTTCTGATAATCAAGCCATCGAGGCTAGGTCAAATGCATACTATCTGTAAGTTTGGGTATTCTTGTGAGCAGATATGATCTTAATTTGAGTTTTGTAAATTGTGTTTTATGGCCACTGCTTACTAATCGTTCTCTAAAGATCACATTAGGAGTCCTAATGTGGTGCTGTAGAATAAACCCTGGACTGCAAGGTCAGTTTGAACTGCAGGGTGGGTGGGTGGTTCAAACCCACCAGCTGCTCCTCGGATACTCTGTACCAGGGTCGCTATGAGTCAGAATTGACTCAACAGTACTTAACAACAATAACAACAGCAACAAATTTATGACTTTGAATCATAACTCAGGGAAGACATTTCATCAGAAAGGTAGGCAACAGTTTTCTTTTTTTCATATTAACTCAGTGAAATTCAATGTGGATTTTACACTTGCAACAACTTACTACAGCTCAACTAGGCATCAGTTTTCTTGTGAGCTGAGATTGTCCAAGGATTCTTGAAATTGGGGTAGAGTAGGACACCTAGAAGACTGAAAAGCGATTATAGTCTAATCTCTTATACTACATCTGTCTCTTGTCTGTTGCTTCAATTGGAGCAGTTAATTCATGATTACATTCTTATTTGTACGTATAGCACAATTGTTTTCTGTTAGTTGAAAAATCATCACGGACTTGAGAAACCTGAAGTAGAGGGAGCTGTGGAATTGCAGAATTGTAGAACTAACAAGGAACCTTAGAGGTAGGTCCACACAGGGATTCCAGGCTCTGCCTCCTCTTGCAGATTCTGAGCTCCGGGAAACACACTCCAGGCACTGTCTAAGCAAACAGCGTATAATAGTTGAAGTTTGTCCTACTGTATGGAAGGTGGTTGGGAGGGTGACAAGAAGAGAAACTCAATTCTAATCCAGCTCCCTTTCGGGCAGGTTGAGATCCTAATCTTCATCACCCTCCTAAACCAGTTGCCACCATATCAACTCAAGACTCATGGCAACCCCATGTGTGTCAGAGTAGAAGTGTGATCCATAGGGTTTTCAATAGCTGATTTTTTTGGAAGTAGATCATCGGCCATTTCTTTTGACGTACCTCTGGTTTCACTTGAACATGAAACCTTTGATTTGACAGCCAACCACATTAACTGTTTGTACCACCCGGGGAACCAGCACATGTGAAACTAGAATGTATAAAGTGATCTAGGTTTGTGGACACCCAAAAGATGAGGCAACTTCAAAACAACAAGACGATTCAAGAAGTTGAATGGAAAGAGTGAGGATAGGATAACATTCAAGAAGAGTATTTGATTAATCAAAATATAGGAAGGGTATATCTTCACTTTTGTGTTTATACAAAGAGACAAAGTCAAGTGCTTCTCATGGTTGAGAGTACACAATACCTAAACAGAGGGCAAGTAGCTTCCATGTTTAAGAAGTAAGATCATTGTTTTCTTCTTCCTTTCTCTCTCCACTTTATATTATTTGAAATGCCTTAATTGGCCCATTATTTTCAATAGCAAAGCCAATGACTATATTTCAAACATAGTTTTTGAGTCTTCATATGTTGGGTGGCAAGCATTAAATAAAATTTGAAGCTGAAAATAATTCATTCTTTAGCTTTGCAAATTTAAAGCAGTCTTTTAAGGATAAACTTTAGACATAAAACGTTTGAATCTTCAATGTTGGAACATTTGAGAAAATAAAGTAAATCAGAGATGTCAGTTTGAGGACTAAAGTGCACCTGACTAAAGTTATGTATTTTCAATTATCTCATATGCATGTGAAAGTTGAACAGTAAATAAGGAAGACTGTAGAAGAACTGATACATTTGAGTTATGGTGTTGGAGGAGAATATTAAAAGTACCATGGACTGCCAAAAGAACAAATCAATCTGTACTGGAAGAAGTACAGTCAGAATGCACCTTGGAAGTCAGGATGGCCAGGCTTTGTCTCTCATGCTTTGGACATATTACCAGGAAGTACCAGTCCCTGAAGCAGTATATCATGTTTGATAAAGTGGAGGGTTGGAAAAATAAATAGGAAGACCTCCAACGACATGAATTGGCACAGTGGCAGCAGTAATGGGCTGCTTGTGATTGTGAGATTGGCTCAGGAGTAGGCAGTGTTTCCTTCTGTTGTGCACAGGGTCACTATGATTTGGTGCTGCCTTGAAGGCACCTAACAAGTTCTCAGTAACTCCAGTCATGTACTGCACAACGTCTGTTTGGATGATGTCCGTTTGTAATCTGAGGACTTGATGTTGAGTGCTGTGGAGTCGGTTCCGACCTGTAGACCCTGTGTAGAGTTTCTGAGGAGCAGCTGGTGAGCTTGAACCGCCTACTTTGCAGTTCAAATGGCTTTGCAGTCTGGCACATTAACCCACAGCACCACACCAGAACTCCACAATCTCAGGACTAGCTGTATATAAGGTGGTGTTTGTACACCATCCAAAACACATAACATCCTATTTCACAGAACATCCTGTGGACATTAAGTGATACATGACTGTAATACTTTTTAGAATTCCAAAATATTTTCCAATAACACATTTGAGATAGACTCCAATAAGAACATATTAGACATAACAAGCCTGTTATTGTAGCCAATTTCAGAACACATATTAAGCAAAGCAATATACATGCACAATCTTATTTCAAAATATAGTCATATGCTCAGATTTAAGGTTGGGGTGGGCAGGGTAGGTGGGTCATTCAGAAAGAAGTGCTTTAAAAAACAAACTCCCTGAAGGATACTTGTCTAGAAGCATCAATGTATTTTCAGTATTTATCTTTGCATTGTGATACATTTTCTCCTCAAGTCATTTCATTCCTAGCACAAGGAAGCTATAGGAGTACTTCTTCCAGAGATGTAATGAATGACCTTTAAACAGCTCTGTTTGAGACTATATTTTCCTCCAGAGAAAATGCAATTATTTTTTTTTTGATTGCTCATAATAGTTAAAGCTTTATATACATAGTGAAGTTAAACTTAAACAGATGTAATCAAGTTTTTGATAAAAGTTAAAGTTAATATTCTTTCATGAATTATATTATGACTTTGTATCCAGGGACAGAAAAGTTATGAGCTGGGTTTTAGAGAGTATACTATACACATGTCATTATTGTCAGGTGGAATTCATTCATTCCACATTCCATGCACTATTATGGTCCTAGCATGGTACATCTCCAAATCAAACACCAAACCAGTGGCTGTTGGTCAGTTCTAACTCATGGCCACCTCATGAGTACAGAGTATAATTCTGCTCTGTATAACTTTCAAGGCTATGGTTCAGCTGGCGTTTTTGCTTTTTTAAAATCCTTTTTCTTCTTTTTCATTGATTTGAACCACCAGCGTTTTGATTAGTAGTCAAACGCTTAACCATTTATACTATCCATGGACTCCAAGATATGCCAAGAGGGTTGCAAATAAATAAGACACCTTCAAGAAATGTGTCTGTATGTGCATGTGCATTTGTGTTTGGTGAACCAGGTGTATGTGAAAGACTCACCATCGGTTCTCAGGTCAGCAGTCATTGCAAAGAAGGGTTTTCCAGGAAGTGGGACAGGGTAACACTATACCGGTGATGAGTGTTGGAGGACACATTTCCTGTGGAAGCCAAATGGAGGAAGTGTTGGTATCTGGGTCTCCACCTTGGCGGTTTAGTTCCACTGATTTTCTGTAACCTTCTTCTCTGCCAGTTTCACTGCCATCCTTTCTTGCTGTCTTGTCATTTGCCTGTAAAATTCTCTTAAGTTTACACCCAAATTTTTGCTTAAACATAAGAGTACTAAGAAATACAGAAGAAGAAAAACATATCAGGAAACCAACTTTTGTTTTGTTCTTTTCCCTTGAATTTAGTATGGATTCTTTTGCTCCCTAAATATTTCTCATTTTAGAAAGTAATTACATCAAGGGAAAGCTATTCCTTTAAACATATATGGCTTTTATTGTTTCATTATAACTGGGTCTAAATTAGAAGATCCCCATTAATTGCGTCACAGCATTTGACCATTGTGACTTAACCTTCCCTTTACCCTTATCTGCTAAAGCTTGACCTTAATATGGACAAAGAACAATTTAAATTTCTTTCCATTCCTATCCTCTTTCTTATAGCAGCTCCAAATCTAAACCTCTAATAAAGAAAAGGATAATAAAATAGGAAAAATATAATAGGAATTATATTGACTCTCCTAGAAGTTTTATAAGAGAAATACATTCTTTTCCCTCATCTCTGTTAATAATATAATCATGGTGTGATTTCTACTTTGCTAGACTGGAGACTATTTTGGAAATCTTTAATGAATATAATCAAGTAGTAAGCATTTAAAAATTACTGTTTCCTGAAAGCCTGGAAATTATTTGCTCTGTGTAAAATGCAAAAGAGTAAAGAAAAGAGGAAAAGAATCCAAGTCATACATATATATAAGTGAGCTTCACAAATTTCATGGAAGAACTCTATTACCTTTTAATTTGATGTTTTTCCCCACAGACTTCTTGAAGCTCCATCATATGAGTGTATGCTTATTTTTATTTTTTAGTAGCATAATGTGTGTTCTTTGGTACAATGTACATAGGAGTGGGCTTTGGAAGTTTTTGCCCCATCTTTGAATCTTGCTATGTAAGCTTGGTGAAGTCACTTAATCTCTTTGGGGCTCAGATTTTTCATGGAAAAATAGTAAGAGCTAACACTTATATTTAGCATGTGTCAGACCTTGTTTCTAAGCCTTTTATTTATATTAAGTCACTCAGTTTTTCCAACATCACCATTGAGTAGGTAGTGATGGTAGTGATGTGCTATGGAATCATTCTGATGCATAGCAACCCTGTGTAAAGAAAGTATCTGAGACTGGAAATCTTTACTGAAGCAGAGAGGCTCTTTCTCCTACAGAGCTTGCAGATTCGAACTGCTGATCTTATGATTAGTAGCCCACCAGTTTATAACCTGCTGTCCTAACAGGGTTCCTTATGTAGTTGTTGTTGTTAAGTGCTGTCTAGTCTAGTTGGTTCTGACTCATAGCGACCCTGTATAGAGTTTCCAAGGAGTGGCTGGTAAGTTTGAACCACCGACCTTACTAACCCTGGGTCTAGTGCTTTATCCCACAGTACTACTCCAGGACTCCCTTATGGAGTTGTTGTTAAGTGCCGTCGAATCGGTTCCCACCCGTAGCAACCCTGTAAATGGTTTCTAAGGAACGACTGGTGAGCTTGAACCACCGACCTTGCAGCTCAAATGGCTTTGCAGTCTGGCGCATTAACCCACAGCACCACATTAGGACTCCGTCTTCTGGAGTAGGTGCTGTCATATTATTACAATTTAATAATTAGTTTATCGTTTTTAAACAATTGAAAGAAATTATTTAAATACAGTTCTCTTGTATTTTAAAGCTACACTATGAATCACTGTGCTCAACTACCTCATTATTTTAATTATAAGAAGCCAAATATTGAGATTATTTAATTATTCAAAGGTGAACATGTTTCTGAACTCATTAATAGTAACTGAATTTTGTGTACACAATCTATTTTGTTGTTTAAGTAACTCTGAGAAAAAGTCACTTAATATTTTAGTTATTGATCAAAATCGCTCATATTAGTAATAGAAAGAGTTTCTTATTTTATTCCTATGATACAGTTTAAAAACTACAGAGAGAACACATATAGATGCAGATACACAGGGAAGAAATGCTGGCAAACTATAGCAGAATGACACAATTAACCAGGATTGAATTCACTTCTGCATAGGTCAGTTAAGAAATGTCATTGTTTAGACATGAGGAAGCAAAAATAGTTTTTACCACATTACCTCAGGCACCCCCAGCACTCAGCATTGGCCACTGGGCTGCATAGATCTTGAGGCAACGCGTGGCCCGGATGCATGTGACTCCACCTGCCACCTGCTCTGCTCCACCCCATTCTCACTTAACCAGTATTTACTGAGAACCTTCCCTGTATACCAAGCACTTTGCCAGGAACCAGGACAAAAGTGGAACCACTAAAAAATATGGTTGCTGACCTTCTGTATTCTGTAGCCTACAGTTCAATGGGGGGAGGTAGACATTAAGGAAATAATTATACAGAGACACAAAATGACAGGTATGCTAAGGAGATACAAGTGATATAGGTAGCTTCAGGAAGGGAATTTGAAACAGGAGCCCTGAGGCTTGTGCCGATCAGTGGTTTTATTTTTTCTAAAGTGTTCTCCTCTAAGTGTGAGCAGGATAATTTAGGGCACAGGAGATGGGCTGAATGATCTAGATTAGATAACATTTTTTAATTGGAAAAAAAAAAAAAAAGTTTTCTTGTGGATTTTTGTTAGTGGCTTTATGAGGGCATTGATTCAAGTTACTTGCCCTTGCTGCATACCATTGGGTTTGAGAAATTTATTTAAGAAGACATTGTGGGCAGGGAAATGGAGTTCTGAATTAAGAGATAGAAAATAAGAATTTTAGTCTTTGCTCTGTCACCAAATAACTTGTGTGTTTTTCATGAACTCTTAAGAGGTCTCTTGTGAAGCTTAAGTACAAATGTATGTGAAATCTCTCTCACACATTGCCTGGTAAGTAGTAAGTACTGATTAAATGCAATTCTCCTTGATACTAGCTGGCATAGGAGAGACAAATATGGATAAGACACTTTGAATACAATATTATAGACAGTTTTGCTGGGGAGAAACTATGTTTGCCACAAAATAAGAGTTTGTACTACATGTGGGCCAAAATAAGAGCTATTGGGCAGATTTAATGGGCAGTAAATAGTCTAGCTATGGCGCTGTAGGATAAGCACTAGACCGCAAGGTTGGTTTGAACTATAAGGTCAGTAGTTCAAACTCACTAGTCATTCCTTGGAAACCCTATACAAGTTTGCTAGGACTCGGAATGGACTTGATAGCACTTAACAACTAGTGATCTAGGGGAGTACTTGGGTAGTGGAAATAGTTAATGTGCTTGGCTACTAATTGAAAGGCTAGAGGTTCGAGTCACTCACAGGTGAAGAAGAAAGGCCTCTCAATCTTTTGAAAAAACAAAACAAAACACAGCCATTGTAAAACCTATGGAGCATAGTTCTACTCTGATACATGTGGCATTGCTATGAGAACTCGCTGGCAACTGTTGTGTTTTGTTTTATTTTTAAAGGATCTAAGGATTTAAAAGGATGGAGAAGGTGTCATGCTGGGTAAGGTGGAGGGTCAGAGAAAAAGAGGAAGACCTCTAACAAGATGGATTGGCCAGGTGGCATCATTGATGGACTCATGTGTGGCAGCGGTAGTGAGGTTGGCCCAGGATCGGACATTGTTTCGTTCTGCTGTGCATGGGGTCGCTATGAGTCAGTTCCGACTTGATGGCACCTGACAACAACAACAACAACAAGGATTTAGGAGAGGAATATTCTGGAGGGGGCCTAAAACACCAATCCCAAGGTCATTTCAGTCTATTCCAACTCATAGCAACCCTACAGGAAAGTGCAGAATTGCTCCTTAGGGTTTCTAAGACCGGGTTGGAGAGGTGGGGAAGACAGTGTGTAGGAAATCATCCAGTTTGACTGTAATACCTGATCTTTGTAGGGGGCGTATTGTCTGGTGAGACTGTCTATATGATGTCAGAAAGCACCTGAGCATTCACTCTACACACCAGGGAAGCCTTCCTTCCATTCTCAGCCTTCTGAGTAGAAGTGAAAACAAGTAGAAAAAGTGCTCTTTTTGACTCGAGCTTCAAAGTGGCGCTTTGCACTAAGTTGGCTGTCTTGCAAAGAAGTTCCTTTCCCTTGTTTTTAGCTTGAGATTTAATGAACAATTTTAGTAAAATCAGATTAACTGCATACACTTCTATTAGAGAAGAATGTGTGTATCTTACATCTAACTTGGAGCTATTAGGCATTCTTTGCATTCCTTTCTTCTGTCGAAGGTTAATTAAACCCATGTTGTGGACAGTGTTTACTTTATATGGTATAGTATTTAGCACTCGGTTTCAGATGAGTTGATCAAAAGTGTTGGAGTAGAAATCTTTTTAAATGAGTGCCTTTAAGACTCAATTGTTGTAGCATAAAATAATGATGAAATTAAATATATCAAAATACAAGAAAATTTCAAGGCCACCATTCCCCTTCTACCATACACAAAATGTTAAATAACAAGGACACAAAAGCAGTAAGAAAATGTTGAACCATGGGTAGCTGCACAAACAGGATTACAGAGCTGCAGGTTGTCTGACCAAACAGATTAATGGGTGATGTATATCTGGCTATCTCAAGGTTCTGAAGGTGTACCAGAGCAAGATAATGAAATTGCCTGTCAGGTAATCTGATTTGAGAATTCCAGTCATCTGTGAACTGGTGTGTGGGCTAATAAGCCTGGAGTTTGCCAAGACTCATTATTTTTGAAGCTGCTCCACTCTTCTTCTATCCCTGCAGGAAACGTTAGACCAAGTGTTCTGCATAGACGAAGAGGAAGGCTAACTGTGGGAGCCCAGGTTACAGGAACCATTGAGCCACAGTCCAGATTGACTGAAACATTTCTCAGAATGGTGCACAGCTGCTCAGCAGATAGCGTGGTGACCTCTGTCCCTCCTGGGGTATAGAAACGTCTTTGCCTGATGTAGTAGCAAGTGTCCCTCAAAAGCGGTGTTAGTATCATCCAGACTTAGTTTGAGTCTTGACTACACCTTTGACCTTGGCCTAGAAACAGAACCTTTCTAAAACTCAGTTGTCCCATCTGTGAAGTACAGATAAAGAGTAAAGTTGACCTCACAGTATTTTTCAAATACTATAATCAAAAAATTAAGTAAATTGAAGACCCTGTGTCCATTATTAATGTTTGCCTATCAATTAGTTTCTTCCCACCTCTGCTTTTGCTGAAATGATTGTAATTGCTGCCATTTCTTTTTCTTTTTGTACAAGTTTAAAGACATCGTTTTTAATTCCCTCAAGGTAACAGTAGTTTCCCCTGGACTCCCCATTTCTTTTTTTTTTGGAGGGGGGATGTACACTGAAGCACTCAGGAAAATATAACTATTCAAACAACCAAAGGGAACACTCTGCAAGCCTTCCCCGTGTCCGTCAACACACAGCCGCTCTCCCTCCCTGAGACCAGAGTCCCCAGCCTCTCCACATCATCGTCTCTGCCTCCATCTCTGGTGTCACTGCTTCTCTAGATACGGTCCGCACTCCGCTCTTCTCCCTTGATGGTTCCAGGGTCTTCTGCTCCTGGACAAAACATCTACCTTTACATTTGCAACACTTACAGTCAGTCCTGATAGCAATACTGAACCACAAGAGTCTTATCCCCGTCTCCAGACAGGTTGGAAACCACTCAGTGGAGATTCTACCTTCCCCCGCACCCTCTGGAACTAGGCTGTGTCTTCAAAGCTTGTAAACCAGTCACTTCTTGCCTTTGTAGCTCCACTCCCCTCCCTCCCCCCCTTTTTTGGGTAACAAATGTCTAAGTTGTCCATCTGTGTCATCCCTGTGTACTGAAGGGTGGGAATGATCCTCGCTGTAAAGATTTGTTCCCCCTTTTGAGCTGCCATTTCTTTTTATTTAATGTTTGTATGTGAACAATTAGAGAAATCTCATAATTGCTTACTTTTAATTAATCACCAACAGTAATACTTTATTTGGGGTACAAGATTCAACTGGAGCTTCAGAATGAGAGGAATCTTAAAGAAGGTGCTCAAAGCTTCGATTATTTTTTCTTTCTAATATATATTTGTTTATATTCTGGAATAATTAATCTCTCCCTTTTGTAATTTGTTAGCCTTGAAATAATTCATAGGAAAAAAGCCTGAATAAATGAGGTCTTATTGTCAGTACTATTTTAAAAGCAGTGCCCCCCAAATTACAAGGCGATCAGCTAGCTCTCTGGACATCAATTGCAATTTGCAATTTTTCTGAACAGAATGTATCACAAAATTATTCTACTTTTTTTTTAAAGGAATCATTTCTAAACCCTTAAGTAGTTATGTCTTTTTATACAATATCAAGAAAGATATCTTCATATGCCAGGTAAAATAGTAATAAAAAAAATTGCAAAGGTAAACAGAAAACACCAGATATGAAAGAAATTACTGTGTGGGATTGCCTTTTTTATTAACTAACTCTATAAAAGAATTGCATAGAATGATTATAATGTGTGCACTAAATTTAGAAAAGATGTTTTAGTAGAAGAAAATTCATAAAGGGAATCAACATAACTCTATTATCAATTTAGCGAGTTCTATAGCATTCCCATGAGGTCTTGAGGAAAATGCATTAATATCAATAGCAATGACCACAAAGCATAGTGCCCTGCCAGATAATTGTGCTGCCACTAGGCCAAGCAGTCTGTGTTAGACCATCAAGAGCTTCTGTTCAAGGTCAAGGCTCCCCTGAATGTTAAAACAACTACACTTCTGGGAGATGTGAAATGGAGATGGTGTCTTCCCTTTAGGGATAGAAAATTTAATGGATGGGTTTACCTTCCTAGGGGTTGCTCCTGCCTTGACCTTGTGGAGTAGATTACCCTCACCATGCTTTAAAAGCCACTGGGGGTGACAGGGCAGTGATGGAGTGAAGAGAATCTGTCCTGGCTCCCACCTTTCTTCCCTTGTATCACATCATGTTCTTCTCTAGCACTTACACACCTCAGCCACTGCAGTCATCGGTGCTTCCTCCCATTGTAAATGACGCCTGCTGCCTGCCCACATCTTAATAAGGTCCTCAGGGAATCCCAAGCAAATACCTTAAGTTTTGGGGTGTTTAGTTGAATTGGGTCAATGCCAGTTCTTTTCCTCACCCCATCATTTTCTTTGAACATTTATCTTGCCCCTCTGAAGAGAGATTTATATCCAACCTATTTCCCTAGGGGAGAGCTGTAACAAAACAATAACAAGTTGCATTTATTTAGCCTTTTACAGTTTACAAAGTACCCTCACACACATTTTCTCTTTTATTCCCCAAACAAACCCTCAGAGGTAAATTATTATTGTCCCCATGTTACAGCTTATAAAAGTTGTTGCTCAAAGTGGCAGAGCCAGGAACTGGACCTGGAAATTGTTTTCTACTACATGGGCTAGTCTTTTATACTGTTTCATGCTATAGGTGGCTGCATGCAATGTCTGGTACACATGGTATCAAAAAAAGGATCAAAACACACACTTTTCTGGATTATCCTTTTAGCTTTATCCCCTTGGCTTCGTAAACCATACAGCTCCATGATAGGACATAACCCATCCGTTTAAATAGTTTTTGAACCCATACGATACCAATTATCAACATTATATTAGTGCTTTGCTCCGAGTAGATGCTAGATACGATTACATTTGTTTCACAGTGAAAAAGGACACAAACATTGACCTTGGAACTTGCAGCCATAGCTGGGTCTATCGCTGCCCACCTTCGTTTTCTGTAAACTTCCTGTGCCTCAGTTTCATCACCTTTTAAGTGGGGATGGTAACAGTACCTCCCTTGTGGGGTGTTTAAGTGTCACATGAGTTAATACAAGCCTGGAATGGTACCGGGCGCAGTCAGCGCTCAGGAAATAACAACAGTTATTATTCTTACCCTTCTTAGTACCATTATTGCTATTTGTAATTTTCTCTCTCTGATATTTGTCCCTGTCATTTACCATAAAGCTAGTATTACAAGATTCTTAAGCATTTTCCTACTTTTCTCAGCAGAATTTACCAGAGGCAGTGAGAGCACTGGCTGTGTTGTACAGCCTCGTGGGACTCAGTGAGGAGCCAGGATTGTACAGCTTTGCAAAAGCCAAGATGAAAAAAAAAAGTCATATAGTGTCAGTGTTTGACAATACTATAAAAAATGGGTCTCAATAAAAGAACATTTAAAAATTGCCAAAAAATTATATGAAATCCAGAAATGTATTCATTATAGGGGAGCGTAGTAGGGACCCTTTTAGCTTTATATCTATTAATTTTTCTTGATTATCTTGCTTGCATTTTTTTTATTTCTAATTGTAGCTCCTTCTCATACCTAATAGAATTAAAACTAGATGGCTTAGAAGATTTATCAGATGATGTTTTAGATTAAAATTAGTAGGGAAATTTTAAAGTAAATATTCAGAGACATGGGTGTTTCAAATGGGTTATGAGAGAAATGAACTAAATCAATAAGACAGAGGGGATTGAGATGGATATGATGAGTTCTACTTTGCTCTCCTTACTTATAAGTGTATTATCTGATGCAGGAGAATATGGGGATTTGTAGGGACTTGCTAGAGAAGATCAGAGAGTCCTTGTATGGAGCCCTAAACACAGGGTCCAGAAGTAGGGATTTCATATCTCGGGGGCTGCTCTAAAGGAGACACCCACTTTACTTTAGGTTTCCTTCTGACAAAAGGGGATTCATATAGCATATCAATACCACAGAAGATCATTGTGAGTGTCAAATCAGCTACATATGAAACCACATTGAACAATAGAACATATTTGAATGAAGATAGTGGTGGTCTCCAGCAAGAATTGGCAAACTGCACATTGGTGGCACAGTGGCTAAGTACTCACCTGGTACCCAAAAGGTAGGTTGCTGGTTCAAACCCAGCCACTTGATGGGAGAATGATATGGTAGTCTGCTTCAGTAATGATTATATTCTTGGAAACCATAGGGCAGGTCTATGCTGTCTTTGTGTAGGGCTGCAATAAGTCAGAAGTGATTTAATGGAAATATTTTGGTTTTGTTTTCATATGGCCGAGACCATGTCATCAGTAAAGCCTGAAGTATATACTATATGGTCCTTCTAGAAAATTTGACCAATTCAAGTTTTAATCCTGAACTTGCTACCTACTGTTGTGAAATCTTAGGCTGGTGAATTAACCTTTCTGTATCTTGGTCTCCTTATCTGTAAAGGAGATGATGATGGTGCCATTTTCATGGCGAGACTGAGAATGTGAAATGAGTTAATAAACATAAAGCTCTTAGGGCAATACATTCATTAAGTGTTATGCACACAGTCCTGGTGTAGCACTGTAGGATAAGCAATGGACTACTAACCCCAAGGTTGTCTGGTCAAACCAATCAACTCCTCCTCAGAAGCCCTGTACAGGGTCACTATGAGTCTGAACCAACTAGGTAGCACTTAACAACAACAACAACAAGAATACACACAGTGGTCGCGCAGTGGGCTCAAAACATAACATTGTGAGGATGGCACAGAACTGAGCAGTGTTTCATTCTGTTGTGCATAGGATCACTATGAGTCAGAACCCACTTGATTGCACATAACAGCAACACACAAAATTTACATGATATAAACATTAAAGCACATTATTAATGTAGGCTATTAATTGGTATAAGTGACAATTTTAACATATAAGATTCAGATTCTATAACATGATACTTGAATTCTAGTTTTTTAAATGGCTGAATGAAAATCATGGAAATTGGCTGTATATATTTTCCATTATACCTAGCAGGATGGTAGCCAGAATACTAAAGCAGTCTACCTAGAATCCTGCTTTGGCCTAGAAGTATTCTAGGAACTGGGATAGTCATATTATGGATCATCAGATAATGACATTTGAAGTAGCTTCAGCTGAACTTAGGCCCCTTCATGATGGTGTCCAAATTGAAATAAAATGAAAAAGTGTAGTATTCGAGTTGAGTAGAAATGTCTCATAAAATGGTTACATTTTATCTCAGTACAGAAAGTAGCACCAAATATTGTAAGTGCCTTAAAATTAAGGAACCGCACATGAATTTTATCATTTGGCCCTCATAATCATAAAGGAGGTTTGTGTTTTTCTTTACTTTGAGAAGTTGGGAGATTGAAACACAAAAAGATGAGCCAATCGCTTGAAAGTTTAGCTGGGAAACACATAATGCATTCTCATCTGTGACACTGAATGTCAGAAATATCCTGTGTTCATATTCTAACATTGCCTCTCATGCATATAAATATTAGCAAACTCTGATAGATTTTATAAATGGTAATATATTGTTAGTAGGGGACCTGATGATATAGTAACAGTTAAGCATTCAGCTACTTAGCCAAAAGATCAGTGGTCTGAGCCCACTGTAGGTTCTCCATGGGAGAACAGAGGTAGCAGTTTGCTCTCTAATGATTGCAGCCTTGGGGACCCTGTGGGACGTTTTCAGTCTCTCCTGTAGGGTTGCTATGAGTTGGAATCAATTCAACTGTAAACAGCAATAACAACATACTGGTAATACTGTTTAATTTAACCATATGTAGACAGTTCCTAGATTATGGCCGAGTTCTAGTCCTGAATCCATCTTTAGGTTGAATTTATATATAAGTTGGAACAGTTGGGTATGGTTCATATCTAATGTTAGTTTGTCAAATAGTTGTCTTAATTTTTAGTATATAGTATACCTTTCTATATACAAAAAAACATTTAAAAAACACTTTGAGATACACTAAAACATTTTAATAGTAGTATTTTTACACACGTCACAATGTAGCACCCATTTGTTGTTGTGAACCATTGTCTGTACATCAGAATTTTAATATATTAAGCTTTATGGGGTTGGGTCATAATTACAGGTTGCACCTAAATCAAAATAGATGTTTATAACCTGAGGGCTGCTTGTAAAAATAAACATTCCAAATTATTTAGTTGTTATATTGATACTTGATATCTTTATGAATATTGCTTATAAGAGTTATTGGTTATTTTTTGTAGGACCAGTAGCTTTGTAATGGCATGTATCCATCAGATATCAGAGTGCACTTAAAAACATCTCTAGATTCAGTGGAACCAAGGGAGGAAAGCACTTGGCCCAGAATGAGAACTCTTTGAGAGTATGCTTTGCTAATGTCTTTCCAAAGACCTATTAACAAGAAGTTACCAACTTTAGAACATTTGTCATTCTGAGAATCTGATTGAAAGTCAAAAGTCTGAAAGTTGAAAGGTAGACATATAGTTTATAAAGAATGGCTTCTATTTTCAGTACCAAGCAGTCCTCATGTATGTTTAGAACAGGAGCTGTTCTGGGCAAGCACCAGCCTTATTGATGGTGAGAAACTTGGCAATCCAGGGGCCTAGACAAGCAGCCATTCATTTCTGGTGCCTACGAAGGTGCATCCTCTCAGTACACTGGCGGCAAGGAGTAATTCAGGACCTGGGTAACCAGGCCTGAACCTGTGGCAATGTATAAGCCACGACAAGGAATCTCACAGGAACACCCCAACACTGGTCACACTAGAGGGCTGGTTCTTTCCCCTTTCCTCTTGGCACAGTGGAAAAGCAGGGAACCATCATGTTTCAGAAAATGTCTGAAAGGATGCAACTTGGTGCCCATGAGATATGGAGGTATGCATTGTGGATGAGGATGGAATACAGTAGATAGTCCAGGCCCATCTGTTCACAAACGCCTCAGTTTACTCTTAGGGACTGGATTTTAATCTCTTACTTTCCATCTGCTTAAGGGAATGGGAAAAGCTGCTACTTACTAACAATATGAATATTGCATATTATGAGCATCCATTTCCTTACCTGTAAAATAAGGAAACTTCTTTTTGTTGTTGTTTGGACATAAACTACCTCAGTAGGTATTCCTTTTTTATTTTCGCTGTTGTTGTTGTAAATACATCTATCACACAGCTTTTGCCAGTTTAGTTTTTTACAGGTCTAAAATTTATTGACAGCAATTCTATTAATAACCCCCTCTCTCTTGCCCCTGTTAATGACTAATAGACTTTAGTATCCATACATTTGACTGTTCCTGCATTTCTTTGTAAGTGAGGTCATATAATGTTTGTCCTTTTGTGAGCAACTACTCAAAACCACAATGGGATTCCATTTCACTCTCACAAGGATGGCTAAGGCTCGGAGCCTCAGTGGTACAGTGGTTGACTGCTAACCAAAAAGTCAGCTATTTGAACTAGCAGTTCTTCCTCAAGAGAAAGACATGGCTGTCTGCTTCATAAAGATTTACAGCCTTGGAAAACCTGTCAGGTAGTTCTACACTGTCTTAGAGGGCTGCTGTGAGTCAGAATTGATTCAATGACAATTGGTTACGTTTGGCTAAGATTAAAAAGAAAAAAATAACCACAAATGTTGGCAAGAATGTAGGGAAATGGGAACCCTTATCCATTGCTGGTAGGAATGCAAAATGGTGCACCTGCTGTGGAAAGAAGAACAATGCCTCCTTATTAAAAAGTAAGAATAAAGCTGGCATGTTGTTGTTAAGTGCAGTTAAGTCAGTTCCAACTTGATGACTTCTGTGACCCTGTGTAGGGTTTCTGAGGCTGTAAATCTTTGCAGGAATAGAAAGATACATCTTTCTCTTATGGAGCAGCTGCTGGGCTTAAATCACCACACTTGTGGTTCATAGTCCAGTGCTTATCCTACAATGACCCCGCTCCCCATAATTGCCATGTTGTTGTTGTTAAGTGCCGTGGAGTCTGTTCCGACTCATAGCGACCCTGCATAGGGTTTCCGAGGCTGTAAATCTTTACAGGAGCAGAACGCCTCATCTTTTAATTTCACTTCTAGGTATGTACCCCAAAGACTCAAACAGATACTTGTACACTTATGTCCATTGGGACACTATTCTTAATAGCCAAAATGTAGAAACAACCTAAATGTTCATCAATAGATGAATGGATAAAAATGGAATACTACTCAAGCCAGTAAGAGAAAGGAAATCTTCATTCATGATATGAATAGAACCTGAAGACCTGCTGAGTAAAATTTTTTTAAAAAGGGTAATTCCTGCCTTGCCTGCCCTAAAGGCTTTTGTGAGTGTTAAATGAAGTGATGTATGTCTGGTATGAAGGGATTTTAAAAAGTTTGTGGAAAAATGGAATTAAAACATATTAACATTTGTCCATGAACCTTTTGAAGCCCCCTTGTAAATCAGAATGCTTATAACATTTAATTCTTTACTAATTAGTTTACAGATTGGAATTGGTGAGGTTTCTATATGTTTGAAAGCCCCAGTAATCACTGCTAATTATTAATCAAAAAGAAAAAGAAGCATTCTGGAAACTGTCACATAAATCAAAGATAATTTGGGTTGACTTTTAAAAAACAAAACAAAACAAAGAAAGCTATACTAAAATGTCTCAGTACCATTATTTTTAAGACAAGGGTCTTAGAATCCTTTGAATGATTTTTTTTTTTTTTTTTTTTTTTAATTTTCCTAATCTGGTGTGGCACTGTGGGATGAGCACTAGACCATAAGGTTGATTTGAACCTCAAGGTGGTGGTTCTAACCCACCTGCTCCCCGAAAACCCTATACAGAGTTGCTATGAGTTGGAACCTATAGCACTTAACAACAACATAGCTTAATGAAAGGAACCTTGATAACACAGTGGATTTTCGAGCTGGGCTGCTAGCCACAAGGTCTAGAGTTCAAATCTACTAGTCACCCTGAGGGAGAAAGATGCAGATTTCTGGTTTCCTAAAAATTAAAAGAAGTCCTGGTGTGGTGCTGTTGGTTAATGTGCTGGACTGCAAAATCAGTTTGAACCACAAGGTTGGAGGTTCAAGCTCACCAGTTGCACCTTGGAAACCCTATATGGGTCACTATGGGCCAGAACTGACTCAACAGCACTTAACAACAGTAACAACAGCAAAGATTTACAGGAGTCCTGGTGTGGTGCTGTGGGATAAGCTCTTGAATTTTAAGGTCAGCTTCAACCATAGTTCGGTGGTTCAAACTCACCAGCTGCTTCTCGAAAGCCCTATACAGGGTCACTATGGTTCAGAAACAAGTGGACAACACTTAATTGGAAACCCTGCATAGGGTCATTCTGAGCTGGGACTGCCTCAGTGGCACACAACCACCACCATAGTTTAATGGAATCCTGCTGTAATGCTATAGCATAAGCACTGGATGACTAACCACAAGGTTGGTAGTTCAAACCCACCAGTTGCTCCTTGGAAACTACACAATCGTTATTAGTCGGAACTGACTCGATAGCACTTAACAGCATTAGTTAAATTGTGTAGAAAAGAAATATCTAACCTGCTAAAGTGTGTATAAGGAGCTCTGGTAGCGTAGTGGTTACGAATTGGGCTGTGAACCTCAAGGTCAGCAGTTCGAAGCTACCAGCTGCTTCGCGGTAGAAAGATGAGGCTTACTGCTCCCATAAAGGTTTACAGCCTCAGAAACCCTGTACTGGGTTGCTGAGTCGGAACCGACTCCACGGCACATAACAACAACAACAAAATGTGTATGGAGTCCTGGTGTGGCACTCTGGGTTAAACCATAAGGTTGGTGGTTCAAACTCACCATTCACTCCTTAAAAACACTACTATGGGGTTGCTATGGGTCAGAACCGATTTGATGGCACTTAACAACAACAACAAAAGTATGTCTGGATTTCTGGTGTGGCGATGCAGGATAATGCACTGGATCACAAGATAAATTTGAGTGTCGAGGTCAGTGGTTCAAACCCACCAGCCACTCCTTGGAAACCATATACAGGGTCTCTGTAAGTCAGAATCAACTCGGTGACAGTAAACAATATCAACAAAGTGTGTTTGCATGAGCATGTTTGTTTACCTGCACAGTGCATGAATTATATCATCTTAATTCTGGTGCTGTGGGTTAATTCCTCAGACTGCAAAGCCATTTGAACTGCAAGGTTCAAGCTCACCTCCTGCTCCTTGAAAACCCTATACAGGGTTGCTATGGGTCGGAATCGACTCGAGGGCTCTTTACAACAACAATAATTCAGGCACTTGAGGTTTTGGGGGACTCCTAGTTTGGCGCTGTAGGATCAGCATTGAATTTCTAGCCACAGGGTTAGCAGTTCAAACCCACCAGATATTCCTTGCAAACCCTATGCAGGGTTGCTATGAGTTAAAACTGACTTGATGGCACTTAACAACAACCTTGTCTTGAGTAAATGCTCAGTGACTTTTTGCTTGGCTAGATCACTGCCGGTTTCCACCTTGTACTGTTGAACTGGTGGAGTACCAGCTCTACCACCTTAATACACTAAAAGCCATTAGACTGTTTGCCACAGATGAGGAAACTGACAGGTGGTTTTACATTTTGAACATCTGGTCTTAAAGGGTTGATTCAACAAATACTTAACTATCAATCTCTTTACCGCTGGCAAGGACTTCTACTCACATCTCACATCAGCTGTACATTTCAGCACTAGGTTTTTTATGTGGCAGTATCTTCTAACTCATTATCCACTAGCTGTCAAAGCAAGTATTTCCCAAAATTCAAGCTTTACCTTTTGATCTTGTCAGAAACTATCCTACAAAAAATTATCTGGAGGTGTAGCTGCAATATTTGGTTATTTTTAGTTATTCCCTTTATGAAAATAATAACCTTCTGTTAAATGTGAAGCAAAATGTGGGAGAAACTATTTTGTCCATTGATGCCAGAATTTCACATGCGAAATTCTAATTTTCTCATATAGTTTAGATTTGGGGAGATAAGAAATTGCTTTACAAGTCCATTGTTTCATAAAATTTAAGTTGGCATCTAAACTTCAAAGAATTCAAAGAAAAGAATATAACAAAAAACAGTTGGCTAACATTCCCCACCACACCCCAACTGAAATAATGAATTACATGTCAAGGTTTAACTTTGATTTTAATCTCCTCTGTGCTTTGCTTTGTTTCTTAGGATCTCTGGATCTCATTTTTCTCATCTGTAAAATAAAGGTGTAGTCTCCTTCATTTTAGTGGCTGCTTCCACATTCTATTTGAAAGTGAATTTCACTTTGCACAACTATCTTTAAGACAACATCCACAGGCTTTTATAGCGATCTTAGGAACTTGGAACCTGCTGTACAGAGTTGTTGTTGTTGTTGTCAGGTGCCATCATCTCGGAACCAACTCATAGCGACCCCATGCGCAGCAGAATGAAACAATGTCCGATCCTGGGCCAACCTCTCTACCGCTGCCACACTTGACGCCATAAATGATGCTACCTGGCGGATCCATCTCATTGGGGGTCTTCCTCTTTTTCTCTGACCCTCCATCTTACCCAGCATGACATCCTTCTCCAGAGACTATTCCCTCCTGACAATATGTCCAAAGTATGAGAGACAAAGCTTAGCCATCCTGGCTGCACTTCTTCCAAAACAGATCTATTGGTTCTTTTGGCAGTGCATGGCACTTTTAGTATTCTCCTCCAACAATACAACTCAAGGGCATCAATTCTTCTACGCTCTTCCTTATTTACTGTCCAGCTTTTGCATCCATATGAGGTTATTGAAAATACCATGGCTTGGGTCAGGCGCACCTTAGTCCTCAAGCTGACATCTTTGCTCTTCAACACTTTAAAAAGTTCCTGTGCAGCAGATTTGCCCAATGCAATACGTCGTTTGATCTCTTGACTGCTGCTTCCATGAGTGTTGATAGTTGATTCAAGAAGAATGAAGTCTTGACAACTTCAATCTTTTCTCCATTGATAAGAATGTTGTTTATTGGGGCAGTGGTGAGGATCTTTGTTTTCCTGACATTGAGATGCAACCCATATCGAAGGCTGTGTTCTTTGATCTTCATCAGTAAATGTTTCAAGTCCTCTTCACTCTCAGCAAGCAAGGTTGTAACATTTGCGTATCGCAGGTTGTTAATGAGTCTTCCTCCAATCCTGATGCCACGTTTTTCTTCATAGAACCCAGCTTCTCGTATTATTTGCTCAGCATACAGGTTGAAGTGCCATTGAGTCAGTACCGACTCATAGCGACCCTGTTTAGGTTTCTGAGGAGCGGCTGATGAGCTTGAACTGCTGACCTTGCAATCCAAAGCAACCTTGCAGTCCAGTGCATTAATTCACAGTGCCATACCAAGACTCCATATGAACATATAGTCCACTTAATATTTTATTTTAATTCTCTGCATCCAACTCAACAAAAAATGCCTTTCCAAGGGTAAACACTAATTTTGAACACCCTCTTCTCGACATGGTTAGCTTCCAGAGACCAGGTGGTTACCTAAAATTTGGTGTTAATGCATAAATGGATGGCAACCACATCAAATCACTAAATAGGTAATGACTACATCATAGCATAACTACCAAATTATACCATTACATACCTGCCGAACTATTGAGAATTATGGTCCAGCCGACATAGTCTTAAGCATCAAAGCCACTGTTACTCTTAACCTTTTACCTCAGGTGTTATTTACTGCCAAATGGAAATAGATAATATATATATATATATATACACACACACACACATATATATATTACAATTTCTGTAAATGCCACATGACAGAGATAGTTGATAAGAGGAGAGGGTTGTTTATTTGAACAGTAAGCACTGGTGTCATGAGATAGACTTGTATTTCTTTGGACACTATCTGTGTCTTGTGCTAACATTTTAGACTGTAAACCTACAACCCTTGGCCCAGGGAGTTTTGGTGTTAGCCTGGAGTGTACTGAGACTTATCACACATGGATCCTGGTCCCAGAGGTTCTGTTGGAGCAGGGAACCAGTGTTATTAATGGAAAGCCATAAACTCATCTCAGTCCTCTTCTGGAAAGTCAGATCTGCTCCAAGAATGCAATATGAGTTTCCAGTTCTGGTGTATGTAGGAAAATCTCTTAAAAGATCTTTCTGATGGAGATTGAAGGAAGTTATATCTTCTCTGCTTTTTGTACTGCATTCCAATTTTTAGCCAGGCCAGCATGGCCCAGCGTATATCCATGATCTATGTGTACAGTAGGAGAATGAAGCCACAGTAAGTAATACAAAAAGCTACTTCTTTTGCCGCCTGATTAAAACAATCCACTTGTAGTTGCTTGGTTGTCGACTTGTGCTTGTCTCTGACTTTTTTCTGCCTCTCACTTCCATCCATCATTGCAGAGAGCACAGAAGAAGGAATATATATAGTGCCCTGTGCTTGCTTAGGCCTTAGCAAATATCAATTCATCATTAACTTGGCTTTAAAAGAGACCATTCATTGGCATGCTAGAAAATCACAATTTACCCAATGTTCCCTGGTGTTGAAAGAGTCACATGACCGGATCTCAAAACAAAAAGAATTCCATAATATGTTCTTGGATTTATTTATAAAAATAAATGCTGGTTGGCAGGAAAGGCATATGGCAGATTTAAGATACATGGCCACAGTATTTTTTAAAAAAATTCTTCCCTTTATCAGGGATGAATGTGGATGTGTGTGTGTACGTGTGCATGTGTATTATGCACCAAAAAACCCTTCCACCCTGACAAGCCACTGATGAGGTGTTTTCAGTCTTCACTAGCTTCCTATTTCATTGCTCTGCCACTGAGCCCTTGTAATACTGCGATGAATAAATGTAATCAAAGCAATTGGCTGCCTGAGATCTTTTTTAATGCACTGCTTCGGACGCAGTACATATGCCGTGCAAATAAATACAAAATTAGTGTTCCTGTTGAAAGCTTCTGGTGAGAATGAGTGATTTGTCTTGCTTATGAAAGGTGCATACATTTCCGCTCATATAGCTGTTTATCAGCCGGCCTCTCTGCTTATAGATGCAGAGATGGAATTCATCATTTGTCAGCGCACGAGCAGATGTGCTGGAGACGACCAGATTGATCCGTGAGGATGAGCAGAGCAGCATTACTAGTGCTAAGAGGGCGACCCCTACAAATTGTATTATCTTTTGAGTCTATTGTCTACTAGCTTTTTTTGTACTGCAGAAAGAGAAGGAGGGCTGCATGTTTCTACTTTTCATTTCTGGATTTGAAAATTTGCCACTTTGGGTATAGTTCATTGGAAATGGAAAGCAGTTCCACTTACTGCGAAGTGAAATCCCCTGAAAAACTATTTTTATAAGCATTCTCTTTCTCTCTTTTGTTAGCAAGCACGTTATTTGATGTTGGGTACCAATTAAAAACGAAACACTGATGTCAGAATTTTGGAAGTGTCATTTGCTCTGTTTTCAAACTGCTACAGACAAAAATTGCTCTCACTGTATAGAAAGCATTTCCACAAGGAAAACATTAGAAGGCAAGAGATAGTGTTTTACTTGGAGAAAAGTAATGGCTCTTCACAAAAGTTTGACTTGCTCTCCGTCCGTGCAAAAGGCCTGTTGAAGAACAGTTGATTACAGAGCCATCAAAGGCTCTTCTTGCCAACAAAACTCCTTTGCACTTGTGTTCTGTTGAAAATTGTCATCTGATGCTAGTAAATTGAAGAGCTGAACATAAGCTGCTGAGGAGCTACATATGGCTTTCAAACCACAGGATTTTGACCCTGGCCTGACATAATTAACCATTTCAGAGAAACATAGCCCTCTAAGGGCATCTGGATAAAGAAACACATCCTCATTCATTTAATGAATGGATGTAAATGTAGAAGCTGGTCTCACTTACCTCATGAAGCAGGGGTAGGACTGATTTGCTAAAATCCAGGTGGCGCTTAACTGTTTTCATTGACCATCTACTGCCTCTGATTTGCTTCTGCAATCTCTACATGAATATTTCCCTTTGGGTGATTTCTTTGTAATACACTGGTAGGAAAACAATTTCATACTCAATATACCCAACATATAAGGCCACCAGAAAATACTGCATGTGGTTTTGAAAATGTGGCCCATAGCCCTGGACACATCTGGGTTACAGCCGATATTACTGAGTCAACACTGAAACCTGGTACCGTGACAGGCAGGTAATGTTTGTGAAAGATGTGGCTTTGATGAATTAAGGAAAGTAAATGGTTCGATGTGTGACTTTTATTTCCTCAGTTAACTGAGATGTAGGTAGGGCTTTAGGAGGTAGAAAAGAACATGTGTTTTCGCTTGTCATTCACCTTTTTGCTGATGCTGTCGGTCATGCTTGTCATCAGTGACTTTTTTACAAGTCACATGGCTTCAAAGGATGGTGAGGTGTGCTAATAAATAAAATGACCATGTAGGCATATATGACCGAAATGATAACAGTTTCTTGGGGCTTGTTTTCCACATTTCTGAGAATGTTATTCCATTTTTTCAGGTTATAACTTTTTATTTTAAAATAGTTTCCCAGCCTTGTGCTGAATATTAGAGTTAAAATGTGAGTAAAACATTCTTTCCTCTCAAGGCATTCAGGGAGAGTGGTAAGTAAATAAATAATTATAGTACACAGTGCTGAGTGTTGTAACTGAGGAATATTTCAAGAGCACTGAGAAGACGAGAGTGGTTATTTCTGAGGGACCAGCCCCTGAAATGCTCTTATCCCTTCAAAATGTTTTAAATAGTCTCTGAAGATACATTTTAGAACTGACACAGATTCATTATTTGCTTGTTCTGAGTGCTGCTTTTGGGTAATTTGGAGTTCTGCGTTTTATATTCATTCACAGAACACAGCCTCTTTCCAAGAACAAGCTGTGTTTGATATCGTCATACGTCACTCACAGAATAGCACGCCCTGCTCTGCCTGGTTCTTAGGTGCTCAGGTACCATGGGCCTAGGTGACAGCTCGCGGATACTCAGTGCATTGTGCTCTAAGAGATTTTTCAAAGCCTTCTGTGGGATTAAGTCCAGCATTTATGAGGACTTTTGTATTTTACTCAGCAAATGACACGTCTTCTCCACCAGTCTGGGTTGTCATCAGAACTGTCTGATTGAACACCAGCAAGTACTCTCTAGGAGGGAAAGCTTATTGCCCATTTTCTCTGTTTCCTAAATGATGTTAATTGCTTGGGTAAGGAGGCATCCATTCTCAATCTCCCTCCCACCAGGGGTGGCTCACATGGTAACATGCTTTAGATTACCCCAAATGTCAGGACCCCCACAGATACAATGGGCTTCACTCCAAGGCCCACCTGACAGGCTTCCTCTCTCTCAAATACCTGCCCTGCTTGGAACTCACCACTGCTTGGACAGCCAGCACCCTTATTTCCAGCCTCTTTTGGGGAATGAGATCTGCTTCTTTGTACCTTTTGTTTTAGTTTTCAGAATCTTTTCCAAATGCTGATATGTTAGGTATTTTAAATATCATTTTAGAATATATGAAATAATAAAACATGTGAGTGATAGTATCACCAAGGATAATATTTAGCATAATTACAACACAATTATGGTTGTAGTTCACATTTTAGATTAAGTAATGACTTCTAAAAAGAAAGAAATCATAGAAGAAAAACATGATTCTAATTTTAATTTTGAATAATCATCTCTTTTTACCCAGTGATCCATGTTCTTCCTTTCCTTTTGTCTACTGTATTCCCAACTGATAACCTCAGACAATTCTGTGCCCTATGTATATACAGGTTTATTAAACCAAAGCACTTTTATAAACAATAGTAAGTTAATGGAAAACAGTTAACTTTTAAAAGCGTGGTGAAAATAAAACATTTGAATTACTTGTTCCTGCAAAGCTGTTCTTGGTGAAGAAAATGACTTCCTCCTCTTTTCCATCAAGCCATGAGACAGAAGTAGGGGTAGAATAGCATTGTCATATTTGAAAAAGAAAATGATTGACAATGTCACTTAAATTCAAATGTCTCCTTAAAATACATATAAAAGACCCTTTGAAGAAGTTGCTTTGAAAGTCTTTTTTTTTTCCTTTTGTACCCAAAGTCCCTAATTTTTTTTCCCCTCCCTTCTGCTTTGTTCTTTCATACTGATAGGAACATTTAGCCTTTATCAGAGTGAAGGCTCCAGGCTGAGCCAGAATGTTACGTCAGGTGTGTCTGATGGTGTATAGCTGCTGCCAGGCTTCCTGGCTGGCCTCTTGCATTTCTTGTGAGCATAAACTCTTGGGCCTGCCGAGATGTGTGGCAATTGTGTGAAGTACATAAGTGGACTTTGCGTGAGGTCCTCCCATTTCTTGTGACAGTCCATCTTTTCTCTGAGTACTAAGTCCTGTGTTTCAGGACAGGAAAAAACAAGTCACAAATGTGCTGCCTGTCAAGAGTGAGAGGCAAGTCTGTTTACATCCTCCCCTTATGTGTTGAAAAACACTTCCAACGATTGAAATAATGTTTGTTACAAATGAAATTAGGAGCATAATCATAGCCAGAACATTGTGAAAGTCGACAGGCCTCTTTCTAAATACCAACCAGAGTTTCTGGATAGTTGCTGTTCTGAAATGCTGAGAGACATAGGTCACATCACCTGACAGCCAGGTGAATGCTACCTCTCTCCACCCTCCCCACCCTCCACCCCGCCCAATACACACATTGCTGTTAGAGAAACTTTGTCCCTCTTACTAATCACTTCCGCCCTCACCCTTAAACCACAACCACACAGATTTAAAATATATAAAGTAGGTAGTATATGAACAGATGCATGCAAGCAGTAGACTCTACGTTCTGTACTTGGAACTCAGAGTTCATTTATTTTCAAAGGACACATCCTATCTATCTCTTGTCACTCCTCTCTTTTACTAATTTGGCACCAGCTGTACTTGTCTTTTTGACAGGAAATTCTCATTGTGCCCATAGAATCAGAGCAAATGGAGCTCTTATCAGTCTACTTTTGGTTCTCTTTGGCAATTTCATTTCTGTATAATTTTGGAGGGCAAAGGTTCTTATTCTTGTTTAAGACTATTTTATAAACAGTCTTTTGATATTAATTTTTTAAAACTTAAGCAAGATTTAAGAAGACATACTTGTGGCACATAGATTTCTTTTTACCTTAAAAGTATGGCTCTCTATTGGGGCGTGTCAACGTTTTCAGCACATGGGAAATAGAAGGGTTGGACATAATCAGATTTAAAGAAAATATCAGAAAAATTTTAGAGAACTATTCTTTTGATGAAGACTGTACTTGTGATAATTATTTTCTATATAATTTGCTTTAGGGTATGTGGCTTTGAAGGATGTTTATTCTTCAAAAACTCCATGAAAACATTTATTATTTTTCAATTCCATGTTTCTATGAACTTTTTGACGCCCCCTCATATAATTTAGATGACTGAAGATATCAGTAAAACGAGGAGATTAATTAAAATAGTGACTGGCCTATTTCTACAGGTTGGTTATGAAAATTCTGACCATGTAATTAACTCAGAATTCCAAAGGACAGGTCTGAGATTTTTCCAAATCCTCTTATCAGGTACAAAATCTGTAGATTTAGCTTCCAGGCTGCTTAAAAAATGAATTATTTTCCTCATTGCTGTTTTTTGTGCTTGAGGTTGCCCTGTAACTACCTTAATCTGATATGTTTGTGTGTCTATACACTGAAGTTTCCCATGAGACAAGGCAACATGGCCCCTACTCAATACAATCTATCTCCAATACAAGTTTCAGGTCAATATTAGGTTAGAGAAAACTGACCATAGGAGATTTAGTCTAATTTGTTTTGCATATTCTATCATAAATAATTCAATGGAAATCTTTTATGGTACTATGTCATTGTTATTTTTGAAGTTGTAGACTTGGACTACTTTTTCTTGTTATAACACTTTTCATTTATAATATATTTGTATAATTCTGATGACTTATTATGTTCCCCTATACCTGGTGTGTTGCTGTGGGCTAATGCGCTGGTCTGTAAAGTCTGTTGGAACCACAAGGTTGGCGGTTCAAGCTTACCAGCTGCTCCTTGGAAACCCTATACAGGGTCGCTGTGGGTTGGAACTGACTTGATAGCACTTAACAACAACAACAACAACATATGTATAAAGGTTTTCATATATAGTTGTGTTTTCTTTTTTCTGTAAAATTGCCATCAAATTGAATGCAATTTGTGACTTGATTTTTCTCACCAAATATTATAATGATTTTTATATGTCATAAAAAATTTCCTGAAATTTTTTATGGATTAAAACAGACATTTTTATCAATCTTCTGAAGATTTCTTTGCAATGGATCTCTGGAAGTAGATTTTCTTGTCAAGTTTGTGACCAATATGAAGATTTTGAATGCATATTGCCTAACTTCTTTTGATAAAGCTCTATAAAAGCATCTGGCAGTATTGAATAGATATTTTCATTAGCATTAATAATTTGTAGCAAAAGTGATTGATTTAACACAGATTTGGTTTACTTGTATGGTGGAACATTTTAACGTATATTGTATATTTGAATTATTTCTTCAATCTGCTTATAGTCTTTGCAATGCTATCTTCATAAATTTAGAGCAAAAAGGTGGTTGTGTACAATCAACTTTTTTGTAGTATTTTCATATCAATGAGGTTTTTTTATTCCTTTTTTAAATATGTGAAAGAATAAATAGGATTCCTTTTAGAGTAGCAGATTCTTACAAAACAGGTTTTGTCATGCATTTTCAATCTGATTTTAGATTATAAATTAGAACAGCTGTTTTGTGCTTTTGTCTTAGATATGTATTTTAGTTATAGGCATAAAATTGTGTATGTTCATAAAAGTTAAAAAGAATGGTATGCCCTTTGTGATTTTATTGTCTGTTGTTTGACTCTTGCCCCTTCCCCCACTCAGCCTCTGGATATATCATCTCCTCCTTTGAGTCCATCTATCAGGTCATCTGTCTGAGGGTTTAACATTCCTTTACCCTCTCAGAATAACCCAGAACAAATATTCCATGGCTAAAGAAAAGCTGATGAGAATTTCTGAGTGAAAGGCTGACTTAACACCTTAATGATCCCTTCATGTAGTCGGAGGCAAGAAGCTGTTGGCTAACGTGTGATTTCATAAGTCACATCCATAAGCTCTTTCAGTGATGTGCCCCACCACCACCACCACCCCCATATCTCCCTTTAACCACAGAATTGTTTCTAGTGGTCAGCTGACTGGTTTGAATCCTTTAAGAACTTTCACAGTCAGGTGGTGATTTTTCTCCCCCTTAAATCAAATTTCTCTTTCAAGCGTAGTCTCTGTGCCTGTGGTGGTCATTGACTAAGTACATTATCAGCAACCAGGCTGTGGTCAGTACTTTGCATTACTTTCTTGCACAGCCTTCAGAGGAAGAGGGAGATCCCTTGTGGATACAGAGCCAGGAATCGCCCTTCACATTCCGTCCTCTTGCAAAATAGTACAGCTCTTCTTAACACCAGAAATTAAATAAGTACATGTGGTCTTAAATTGTCCAGGCATGTAAGTCATGATTATCTTTCTGAAAAAGTGATCTGGACTCTATTCAAATAACCCAGTGTCTCCCAGGCATTTCCCAAGAACATGTTGGTGTGATGTGACCTTTCTGGGACATGAATGGGATTTTGAATTCTACCTTTTCATTAGTGTACTAGTGCACATACTGTTGTGACAGTGGCTTTTGTTCTTATGTGTGCAGTTGTTAATTGTATAAGCCGGAAATGTAGTAACCAAATCAAAGCAAGGTAGCCTTAACAAAGGAGAAAAGCTGATTGCCTCAGAGGAAAGGTGCACATTCTTCCCAAGCTGGTACACATAAGAGCCAGTTGTTCATATAATGCCATGACAGCCAAATTAGGACATCATTGCTGGAATACAAAATTATGAATATGACATAGAGTAGCCATCTCATCTCTTTTTAAACCTGCTATTCCAGGTAGATTTTTGTACCTCTAGTACCGTACCTAGTTCCCACCATAGAGTAGGTGCTACCTGGTATGTTAGATCTTCAGTTTACTGAATACATTTACTTATCCTGGCCTTATCATCTGTTCTTTGTGGCATTTACTGGTCAGGAATACCATCCAACCTCCAACTCACCTAATTCCCACCCCTTCTGTAAACATAGGAGTACATTGCCCTTACTTTTCAGACCATTCTTAAGCTCTTTAGTCATGCTATTTACTGTGGATATCTGTGCCTTATATATTTGCTCTTTAAGTAGTATGGACAGTGCTCTGTGTTCCTCTGAATGACAAGTACAGGATTTCGCTCATAAAACCAAAACAGTTGACTTGGAGGCACTTCCAATGCATGGCATCCCCATATGGGTCAGAAGAGAACCATGCCCCATAGGGTTTCAGTGTCTGATTTGTTCGAAGAAAATCACGAGGCCTCTGGGTGGACTTTAATGTCCAATATTTTGGTGAATAGCTGAGCACTTCCAGTAAATACTCTGATGATTAATTCATTGATTTGTCCCATGAGAAAATGGATTTGAATGGATAAGTTTGAGAAAAGAATCCAGGTAATGCTTCCCTATTTTGAGTAAATTTGGCTATAGTGATGACATTTTCTTGGCCTCAAATTATGTACTAAGTGGAAATTGATGATGTAGTCTTCATGGAATTGCATTTATTCTGAACTGTCCAAATTGGCTATAATCACTGTGTCAAAATAACATGTTCTCTGTAGCGCTCCACCCTCTCCTCTCACTGATTACCTAGCATTTACATATCTCTTAACACAGATCTGAGGGTCTACCTTTTAAAGAATCCTCTGCTGACTTTTTAAACCTCATTCTTTCCCTTCTCTTCTACCCTGAAAGACTGCTGACTCTTCTCCATAGTTTAGTATTTGTTAATGTTGTTGTTGTGTGCCACTGAGTCAGTTGTTGCTCATAGCAACACTATATGACAGAGTCGAACTGTCCAATAGAATTTTCTAAACTGTAATCTGTGTGGAAGCAGATCACCAGGTCTTTTTTTCATGCACCAACCACTAATGCATGGTAGCTCCATATGATAAGCGCACTGGCTTGCAAACCATAGGTCAGCGGTTCAAGCCTACCAGCTGTTCTATGGGAGAAAGATGAGACTTTCTGCTCCCACTAAGTTTTAAGTCTTAGAAACTGTATACAGGGTCGCTATGGGTCTGAACTGACTTGACAGCACTTAATAACAGCAGCAGTGGCCACTGAAGCACATGATGAAGAAATTGAAGAATTCTGACAACTTCTTCAATCTGAAATTGATCAAACATTCAATCAAGATGTGCAGATAATTAGTGGCAATTGGAATGGGAAAGGTGGAAATAAGGAAGGATCAGTAGCTGGAAAATTTGGCCTTTGTTGAACAGAAATGATTCTGGAAATACCATGTGATAGCTAAGTTTTTTTTTGTCAACTTCGCCCAGGGCCAGGATTCTCAGTGGTTTAGCAGTTAAGATGTTGTTAAAACCTTCATGATGAGATTTAATATGCTGTAATCACCCCATGATGTGATCTAATGTGATCAGCTCTGATCTAATTCTTACTTCTGTGATGCTAATGACTTCAGATGCAATTTACAGAATTAGGCTGTATCTTGAGTTAATCTCTTAAAATACAAAAAGAGAGAAGTTAGCAGTGAAAGAGGGACATGCTACCACTAAGAAAGAAGAGCCTGGTGTGGATGGTGTCCTTTGGATCTGTGGTTATGTGCTGTGTTGTCAGTTCCAACTCACAGCCACCCTGTATAGGGTTTCGAAGGCTGTAAATCTTTGGAATATACAGAAATTGTATCGACTACATCTGTAGAAAAAGACCATGTAAAATCTTAATACCATAAGTCAAAACAAGGCCTGGGACCAACTGTGGAACAGACCGTCAATGACGATACACAAGTTGAGGTTGAAGCCGAAGAAAACTAAAATGAATCCATGAAACCCAAAGTACAACTAAATATATCTCACCTGAATTTAGAGACTCATTTCAAGAACAGATTTGACACATTTAACTCTAATGACTGAAGACCATAGGAGTTGTGGAATGACATCAAGAACGTCATATACACTGACATCAAAAAAGCCAAAGATCATTAGAAATGAAAGAATCATTAGAAAGGAAAGAAAGAAATGAATGTCAGAAGAGACTCTGAAACTTAACTTTAAAAAAAAATGTTTTATTGCGAATTATGTGATAGTTTACATGGGAGAACATTAGCTTACGTTCATCTTAACCTATATTGTTTCATTGTCATGGTTACAGTCCCCTCCATGCATCATCAAACAACCAAAGGGTATACCCTGCAAGCCTTCGCCCTCTGGTCGTCAGCACACAGCCCCATTCCCTTTCTGGGTCTAGAATCCCCAGCCATTCTCTCTCTCCACATCATCGTCTCTGCCTCCATCTCAGGCATCACTGCTTCTCTGGGTAGGGTCCCACTCCTAAGAGCTTCACAGTGCAGGGAATCCATTTCCAAAGGACACACTCCACTCCCAGCTCTTCCTTCTTGGTGGCAATGGGTCCCTCTTTCTCTGCTCATTCCTCTCACTTTTTATATCTCAAGAGAGATTGACTCAAAATATGACCTAATCTTGTAGATTGTTTGTGACCTCGTTAGCATCATGTTGTTGTTAAGTGCTGTGATTCATAATGACCCTGTAAGGGTTTCTGAGGAGCAGCTTGTGGATTTGAACTACTTACCTTGAGTTTCACAATCCAGTACTGATTCACAGCAAGCGCCATGCCAGAAGTTCCATTAACGTCATAGAAGTAATGATTTACAACACAAAGGAAAATTACATCAAATCAGGGCTGATTGCATCATGGGGTGATGATTACATTATATTGGATCTCATCTTGGGGAATTAGTACACCTTAACTGCTGAACCACTGAGTATCCAGTCCCAGCCAGGTTGGCACAAAACTTAACTATCATACTTCGTATAGCAGAGGGTCAGCAAAAAAGAAGTCCTTCAATGAGATGGATTAGCTCGGTGGCTGGAATAATGGGCTTAAACATAACAATTGTCAGGCTCTGGGGTAGGAAAGGGCAGTGTTTCCTTCTGTTGTACATAGGGTCACTATGAGTCAAAACTGACTCAAGGACACTTAACAACAACAATATAGACAGTATTTATTTTTGTGTGCCATCAAGTCAATTATGATGCATAGAGACCCATAGAGTTTTTGCACCTGTAATCTTTACTTGACCAAATTGCCAGGTCTTTTCTCCCTGGGACCTGCTATTGAGTTCAGACTGCTGACCTTTGGGTTAGCAGCCTAGTGCTTAACCATTGGGTTACTAGGACTCCTTTTGTAAATATTACTGCACTTTGTATGCTAATTATCTGTGTTTATCTGACTTCCTTCCACATTAGTTCACAGTCT
Organism: Chrysochloris asiatica; assembly: GCF_000296735.1. Lineage (NCBI taxonomy): Eukaryota > Metazoa > Chordata > Mammalia > Afrosoricida > Chrysochloridae > Chrysochloris > Chrysochloris asiatica. Next base: position 2,826,101 of record NW_006408707.1, read on the forward strand.
CTTTGGAGGTCTTGGGACCATAGTTTAATCCTTTTGTGAACTGCACAGTAATTAGTGTGATGTTTGTCCTTGGATTAAGTGGAAAGTATTCAGAAATTTGGTTTGTGTGACTATTTTAACTAATAACTGTGTGAGCTAAGCAAATCTGTTCACCTCTCTGAGCCATAGGTTTGTCATCTTTAAAATGATAAGTTTTTCACAGAATTATCATGAAGATTAAATAATTGATAGACAAGAGTTTTACATTTGTAAACGGATACTTTTAACTGAACTATTGGTTGGCTGTAGGACAATCCATTGCTGGACCACAAGATAGGCTTGAACAGCTAGGTCAGCAGTTCAAAATCACCAGCTGCTCCTTGGAAACCCTATACAGGGCCACTCTGAGTCAGAACCAACTCTATGGCACTTAAAAAGCACTTAAAAAGAATAACAACATTGGTTGGCTGATTGGAAGACCTTTTTTTTTTTCTTAAATGTTTTATTGTGAATTATGTGATGGTTTACATGGGAGAACATTAGTTTTACATTCATTCTATCGTATATCATCTCATTGCCATGGTTACAATCCCCTCCATGCATCATCAACTAACCAAAGGGTATACCCTGCAATCCTTCCCCCATACCCTCCAGGTCTTTGAACGATTAACTTTTGCATATTTTTAAAATGAAATACTTTCTGAGTTTAGAATATTGAAAGACAGCAGTAAACAATAACAATTTATCTCAGGGAGTCCTAGTGTGATACTGTAGGATAAGCACTGGAGTGCTAACCACCACAAGGTCAGAGGTTCAAACTCACCAGGCACTCATCAGAAACCCCTACAGGGTCTCTATTAGTCTGAACTGACTCATCAACACTCAACAGCATTTATCTTCAGTTCAAGGATAGTATGTGGACCATCCATTAGAAATAACAAATTATAAGAATGTTCTAGGTATGCTAGGAATGGATTTCAAAAACAAAAAATATTGAGCAATTTTTATTAACATTATACCTAACCACAAACCATATAAAGATATAATTGAGTTACTTGTAGTAGGAAATGAAAAAAAATTTGAATAAAGATGTTAAAAGTCTTAGGTCAGTAATTTCTACAGAACTATATATTAGAATCATCAGGGTAGCCTTAAAAACAAAAGACAAAAATGATTAGGTACCAGGACTCTGCCGCAATTTAATCAGAATTTCTGCTTTGAGAAAAGGGTTATGTTGCTATGTGTGAATGGTATGAAATGAGCAGGGTATTTGAAGATTTCCAAACTGTGTTATGACTTAGTGTCCTAATGATCAAAATAGCTTCTTCTCTGGCATTAAGTATGCTGAAAAGGAATAGAACAGGTATAGTTAAACAACTATATGGTGTCATCTGAGTCTTATTAAAAATTTGGTGGGATTACTTCATACCAGATACACTGTGTATGCAATTTAGGAAATGATCCCTGTACTTCCCCTTGATGAGTGTTTGGGTAGCGAAGGGGAGGTGTGTATCTAGATATTTAGATAGAAGTAAATAAAGAAAAAGACGATACCATGGAATCAGAGGGGAAGAGGTTGCACTGCCCCTTGAAAACCAAGTAAGGGAGGGCTTAAAAATTGGACTGGGAATTTCCCAGGTAGAAAGTTGTATATTAAACCCTACTAATGTGTACATAGATCAAGAGGCAGTTTTTTTAAACAGAACAAGGGAATACCAAATGGTTTAAAATTAGGCAAGGTGTGCACCAGGGTTGTATTTTTTCCTCATACTTATTCATTCTGTATGCTGAGCAATTAATCCAAGAAGCTGGATTATATGAAGAAAAACGTGGCATCAGGATTGGAGGAACACTCATTAACAACTTGGCAATATGCAGATGAGACAACCTTAGTTGCTGAAAGTGAAGAGTACTTAAAATACTTACTGATGAAGATCAAATACCATACCCTTCAGTATGGGTTGCATCTCAATGTAAAGAAAACAAAAATCCTCACCACTGGATCAATAAACATCCTTATCAATGGGGAAAATAGTAAAGTTATCAAATACTTAATTTTGCTTGGATCAACCATCAACACTCATAGAAGCAGCAGTCAAGTAATCAAATGATGTATTGCATTAGGCAAATCTGTACAAGACTTATTTTAATGTGTTGAAAATCAAAGATGCCAGTTTGAGGACTGACCCAAGATGGGCCTGACCCAAGCCATTGCATTTTCAATAACCTCATATGTATGGAAAAGTTGAACAGCGAATAAGGAAGACTGTAGAAGAGTTGATGCATTTGAGTTATGGTGTTGGAGGAGAATATTGAAAGTACCATGGACTACCAAAAGAACAAACAGATCTGTATTGGAAGAAGTACAGCCAGAGTGCTTCTTGGAAGCCAGGATAGCCAAACTTAGTCTCTCATAGTTCAGACATATTATCAGGAGTGATGACCAGTCACTGGAAAAGGATATCATGTTTGGTGAAGTGGAGGATTGGAGAAACAGAAGAAGACCCCCAATGAGATGGATTGGCACATTGGCAGCAGCGATGGGCTCAAGTGTAAAAATTGTAAGGTTGGCCTAGGACCAGGCAGTGTTTTGTTGTGCATAGAGTTACTATGAGTTGGTACTGACTTGGTGCACCTAATAACAACAACAACAAAACCCATATGAGAAACCCTGGATATTGGCAAACCAGAGGTTTGGACCAGTTCGTTTTTGTTTTGACCCTCTGCTGAGAATTTGCCTTTCCAGCCTCCCCCTACCCTACACACTGAATCAGATTCTACATTCCTACATATACATTGTTATGGGACAAGGGGATCTCTAAGAATCACTTGTTGATCATTTTAAAATGTAGACCACCAGGTGATTCTTATACTTCCTGTTGTCCCATAAAAATGTATATATAAGAATTACCTGAGGATCCTATTAAAATATATTCTGATTTAGTACATCTGGAGTGGAAATGCAAATTTTCAGCAGTTTCAAACCATTTCAAAGCCCTGTGTCAAACAGTGTTAGTATTTATTTAAAAAACTTGTACACATGCCTGTTCCATATATATCAACTGGGATTAATAATGATGATGATCTTTATGACTACAATTAGTTGCTGAATCTTTGGACCAGAGTCCAAAGATTTCAATAGACAATTGTATTCTATTTCCATCACTGAGTAAGAAAGTGAACTAAATCTGGAATTTATAGTAAAATATATACATATATTTCTGTTGCTGTTGTTATTGTTGTTAAGTGATGTTGAATCACTTCCTACTCACAACAACCCTGTATAGAGTTTCCAAGGAGCAGCTGGTTGGTTTGATCTGCTGACATTGTGTGTGGTTCACAGTCCAGTGCTGATCCTACAGCTATAATAGGTCTGGATATTCTGTGTTAACTTTAAGAATGCTTAGTTTCTGTATTCATAAAATAGCATTTATTGAAGATTATTATCATGCTGAGTTTTGTAATCTTTACCATAGTATTTATATTTAATCTTATCAGTTTTATTGTTGAAATTTATTTCTTTATACTTGACTATATTTTCCATGATTTTCCTTTAATGTGATCAGCCTTAGTAAAGGGTGTTTTCAAGGCCACGTATTGTAAGATTACTTTGTAGTTCTTAGGTATTATTTATTATCTGATACTACTGGTAAAAAACAACAACAACAAAAAAAACAACAACTGTGTACTGTGATGTCTGTTACATGGGGGATCATTAGGCCTCCAATTTCCTTTCTTCTGAATCTACATACGGTCATTATCTGGTGTATATGACATCTGTTTTTCCTTTCTAAGTCAGCCTTCCTCTACCTACCTACCTGCCTCCCAATCCACCACTATTAAATGCCACTCGGCCATTCCCCTTCTCTGTTGGACTACAAAACAGGCTATTATCTTCTTTTTATACCCCAGGTGTGAGAGATAGCGAAGTGAAATAGGTCCTAATTTTTCCCCTTTTTCTCAGAAAAGCATACATGTAAGATAGTGTGGTGTTTTTGTTTTTCATTTTTTCAGTCTTATTTTAAAAATTTTTATGGAAAATGGGATATTTTCCTTAGTTGACAAATTTCCATTGTGCTTTTATTTATTTTTCATGAAAGAGATTTGTGCTTTAGAATCAGACTCCCTTTGAAGCCCTACCACTCCCTCTCTCCATCAATTTTGTTTTCCTTTAGAACATCATTTGGTTGATATATTTTCTGGTATCCTGTTTAGCTGTCAGATTTTGATAAGCTTACTGGGGAGCACACGTACACTGTTCATTTCACCCCAATTCAGTGCTGTTTTCCTTATCTGCGGTCTACCAGAAGGAACTTGGGGTTAAGGTTTGGCACTTCAGCTTGGTGTTTTGGCTTTGGCACTGCAAAACATATCACAAAGCAGACATAATATGTGTACAAACAGCTAGAGACACTAGTAGAATCTTGTCAGCTAAAATGCAGAAAAGCCTCTGAAATGTGAAAAGGAGAAAACTGTTCTGATATATTTATGATGGCATGTGTGAGTCTATCATGGAAATCACAACTAGAAATATGTATTTTTAAATGAACTAGATTTAGATTTACACTCTATCATCCTTTGCTCTTCAACATAAGGCGCTGAAGTAATTAATAGCGCACGCATTTCACATGTGTTGCTCTCTCTTAGCTCATGTGTTTACATGAAAACACCCACCCACAGACACAAAAGGAAAGAGGCCTCAAGTAATGTTCCTGACATAAGGGAGATAGCATCGGATCTCTTCTAGTTTATACATCCTCAAACTATATTTATGGTGAAAGTCAAGATCTTGAAGTGTTTGCTGCTCCCAGGTTTAATTGGTTTTATCTACTGTTATCATAACAACCTTATCTCTGCAGACAGTTGCATGGATAATATTTGGAGATCAGAATTCAAGCCCAGACACACAGTGTCATCCAGCAATTAAATGTTATTTGATAGTTCTGTGTGTGGCTCAGGTGCTGGGGAGCTCCTGCCTCTGGTTGACAGTCTTTATAGCATCATAAAATGGTTCTCCGGGGAAATCCGGATATGGAAAGCTTTCCAAATAGAAATGACTAGAAAAGTCAGGGTAAAGTGCGGTTCAGGCTGTAGTGGCGGTTCCAGTCATTGACTGTTGCCTAATGACTATGCAGTTCAGGTCTGAGAGATGTTTAATTATTTCTGTTATTGCATTTTGGTGAAAGGATAAAGAAGCCATCTAGTTTCGTGACACGGATGCTGATGTCTATTTTGGGGGAGTCCATTAAATGGATCTGCACAGCTTTCCGCATGCCCAATTTAATCCCTCATATGGAGAACGACATAAAACATACTCTTTATAGGAAAATTCTTGATGGATGTTTAACTTCATAGATCTAATTAGATGCAGAGCAAGACTTCCCCCAAATGATTAACTGGCAAGATTAGGTAGACCTTCCTTTGTTTTGTTGGGATTTGGGCTTTCTTCCTGTAATATTCCTTTTTATCTTTTAAAATGAGTTTCTGAAAGCAGAAATGGAGGCAAAGCAAGCACTTGACACAGCTAAGGTTTGTAGAGTATTATAGTTATTCTTCTGGGCTTTTCCAGGAGTGGATTACCTCTTTAACTTCCTGTGGCCTGTATGGGGGAGATAGGGAGAAGCCCAATTCAGGTTTCTCTGTAGGTGAAGCACTAAAGTGTTCTGCTCATTACATGTTTTAATTGCTCAGTTGTGCCTGGAATGTAGATTAACTCTCTAACACCTGGAGAAAAAAGATTCCCCCTTCATATCGAGAGCAGTGAAGATGAGAGACAATAGGATGACAAATGAGATTGCTAAGTGGAGCCCTGATCAATAGAGAGTGCTGTCCATTTGGGTAATGGACATCCCTGTCATCTCAGCTGTTAAAAATTCAGCAGAGATGAGTCCCCAAAGGTCTGCAAAGTATAGGGCATCCAATACAGGAAACATTACCACCTCCCTTCCCCAACCCCAATAAATAAAAAGGTGCATCTCAGGAGCTCAGTCTTTAGCTGCAGTAAGCTGTCGTGCATGGAATTTATTGTACTCTATTTTCAAAAATCTGTGCACAAAGCAGAAAGACAACCTGGAGTTGGGGGGATGGTCTTTGTTTTTCTCAGACATTAATGGTGGTTTGAACACCATAGGTAATCTTGAGTATGGTGAGAAGAAAAATCTTCAGGTTTAGAATTATGAGGTTGTTGAAATTGCTCTTTTAAAATGCTGTCCCCTCCACCTGGTGATTTAAGGCCCGCATATTTGGCAATGAAGAAACCAGACGAATCGTTTTTGTCAGGCAACCATGTGGCAGAGAGGGTGGAGGTCACTGTGGTGCCCAGCCTTCCTTACTCAGATGAGTGCTATTTCAGTCAACATGTCCAGTTCTGACAGAGGACTGTTCATGGTTTTTTCTTTCTAAATACCTTCAATATGGTCAATGTCTACTTCTTAGAAACTCCAGATTTCTTCTTCCCCCTTGTCGATTTCATCCATCTTGTCACTACTCATTTAACCCAGCAAATTCCCAAAGGGATTGCTGTAACCACTGGCAGCCAGACTCCCTCTGGAATGTGAGGATTTCCGGACTGTTGTAAAGAGGAGTGCAGTTTCACTGGGCAGTCAGGTGTGGGTCATTAATTTTCAGTGCTGTTGTTTAACTATTAATGAGGTCGTGGCCCCAGGGCAAAGCTGACTTTACCTATCAGATGTCTCCAATCTCCCAGCAGGCCATTCACCTTTAGTCAGAGCTCTCCACTAATAATTGTCCTGCGCAGTGTTCACACGCCATTGCCTCATCTCTTAACCTCAGCTTCTTCTAGATAAGAAATAATTCCTCCTGCCCATCTCCCCAGTCATCCATCTTCAGTAGGGCCCATAAAACAAATCCGTTCCCATTTTCCATTAACCTCTATGTCCTGAAACTTAGAACCTTATATACTTTTACCCCCGCCTTCCTTAGCGAGGGGCATCTACTTGCCATCATTTTCAGCAGGTCTTAAATTATGCAGAACAGGCAGGTAACACCCCTGTTGACCTAGCCACCTACTTTACCTTTTATTTCTCTCCTATTTACCATTGGAGTTGATAATTTGTAGAACTCAGTGAAGTAATTCACAACTGTCAGCATCTTTATTATATTGCAGTCAGCAGCAGAAATCATAACCTGAAGGGATATCTACTAAATCAAGATTTCTGTAGCCTAAGCAGTGTAAATGAATTCCTGCATATTACATTATTATTTTTATAATGTCTTTATTAAAAAAAAGAAAAGGAGGGGATGCCTATTTAGAGCAAGTGCAAACTGTCCAAAGGCTGATAGATTCTTAGGGTTGGGGGAAAAGAATCACATTAGAGAACTAAAATCCCAATTTCTGTCCATCTTGAACTCGTTGCCATATCCTTAAGAAATCAATAGCTGGCCTCTGTTTGGCTATAGACTTACCAGCAGTCAAGGGGGTAATTCCTACAGTTTCATCCTCCTACTGTTCTCTAGAGCAGCACAGGGAAAGGTCTATTCCGCACGACAGCCTTTCAGGTATGAAAGGATTGGTATCGTGTTTCCTAAAACGGTCTAGTGTACAACCGAATCATCCCCAGATTTTCAGCTACTCCTCATTAGTTCTGCTACTTGCACACCAGTCTACTGACTTCATTTGACAAAGTTTAGAAGGAGCTTCTTAAGCATTGCAATACATATGTGATCTGACTATGTCATAAGATAAAAAACATGGGTATGCCCCTTGTTCTATAGTCTAGGTTTTGATTACCATATCTATTACACTAATATGTTCTATTCAAAAGAATCCTGGAGCACAACTTTTAAGAGCTTAACTGCTGACCAAGGAGTTGGCAGTGTGACCACAACCAGCAGCTCTGCAGGAGGAAAACCTGACGTTCTATTCCCATAAAGATTTAACAAACAAACAAAACTATGGGGACATTCTCATCTGCTGCAGTTGGGTCACTATGAGTTGGAATAAACTTAGTGGCACCCAACAACAACAAAGTGTTCTAGTCAGTTCTGTTCTATAGTTTTAAATATCTGCTATCCACTAATGACTCAAGATTTAAAGTTCAAAAATCCTAGGACACGCCACTCATTCATTCATCTATCCATCCATCTACAACAATTTTTTATGTATGACAAATAGCATAACCTCTCTAGATCTAAACCTATGTATATATGTTGATTAAAATATTATATTGGAGAACATTTGAGCAAATTGAAAGGA
>NW_006408707.1:2834394-3088703 GCF_000296735.1 Chrysochloris asiatica
ATATATATGAATTGTGATTAAGCTGGGTGTCTATAGCATGGTAGAAAGCTGTAGTTACTGTCTTCATAATAACTAATGTTCCATAAGGTAAGGACCAAAGGTCCTTGTTTCAGTATCAAGTTCTGTGGATGGAAATTTCTTTTTTTTCTGTTATCCAGGTCAGTCGTTACAGCAGCCCTTGTGAGAGTAGCAGAGTATATTCTAATAATCCCAGTTTACAAACGACCAAGGTGATCCCCTGATATGCTGCTGTAGGATAACCACAGACTGGCAGTTCAAACCCACCAGCCACTCTTGGGAAACTTATGCATGGTCTCTATGAGTTGGAACCAACTTGATAGCACCCTACAACAACAAGGTGGGCCAGGGAGTCCTGTGGTAGTTAACATGACTCAACTATTAACTGAAAAGTTAAAGGTTTGCGTTTACTCAGTGGTACCTCTGAAGGAAGGTCTGGAAATCAATTGGTCATTGAAAACTTTATGGAGCACAGTTCTACTCTGACATACACAACACTGCCATGTGTGGGAATTAACTCGACTACAACTACTAACATGAAAAGTTATAGTTATGTGTTGTGACTCCTTTTGGTCTCTCTGTAAATTGCCAGGGTAAGTACTCAGCTGCAATTAGAATCCACCAACTGCTTCAAGAGAAAGATGTGGCAGTCTTCTTTCTTAAAGATTACAACCTTGGAAACCTTATGGTGATAGTTCCATTTGGTGCTATATGTTGCTATGAGTTGGAATCAATTCGACAGCAATGGGTTTTTAATTTATGGAGGAACAGTAACATCCTGGTGCGGTACTATAGGATGAACAACAGACTGTTAACCACAAGGTTGCCATTCAAACTGCTAGCCACTCCTTGGAAACCTTATACAGGGTTGCTATGAGTTGGAACTGACTTGACAACGCTTCAGAACAGTGACAACAATGTGCCCTCCAGTCTACTTACCTACCATGCTTTGCTTCTTGCCAGTCACTTTATTCTCTAGTTTCTGAAACAACATCTGCTGTGAATGTTCTGAACAACTTTTACTTCTGGAGGAGAAAGTTAGAGCATTCTGCATGCTGGAGGGTGGGAGGTAGGAAAGGTCTAAGAGTCAAACCTGGCTGCCAGCTGTTGTCAGTCATTACCTGACTTTCCTCATAGTCTCTCATTCCTTTACCTGAGTTTTCACATTTGTCAAATGAACTTCTTACAAGATTTCCCTATCAGTCACGAATTGTGCAGCTCAGATCAGAGAATGTGCATTAGAATATTCTGAAAGAATAAATTAATTTTACTAACATGATAATGTTAGGGTAGTTGTTACTCTTTTTGCTTAATCCTTTTCCCCAACACAAGCCTAAAAAATCTAGAATAATCATAGTACTATTTTTCCTTTTAAGAAAATAAAGTCTGTCTGTATGGCAAATTTACAGATTCTACAATTAAGTTTTGAGTTGGGTTTTTTTTTTTTTTTTTTTTACTTCATTTTAAGTTCAAACATGCAAACAAAATAAGAACATGAACTTTTTTGGTTTTCTGACTCTTACACAAAATGAAAGGCGAGAAACATTTTTTTAAGAAGCACAAGTAGCTTCCTTTTTCACAGTATAAAGGTATGTATTTACCCAGGAGAAAGTGAAGTGGCAATTTGGCATTTTCTGGCTAATTTAATTAGCTATTCTGTAACCAAAAATGTAATAGCATGTAGTGCCTATAATCATTACAGTAAAACAGCGGCGTAGATACCAGTTACTGTTGAGTTCATTCTGGCTCATGGTGACCCCATGTGTTTCAGACTAAAACTCTTCCGTAGAGTTTTCAGTGGGTGATTTTTTGTAAATAGATCACCAGACCTTTCCTTCAAGGTGTTTCTGTATAAACTTGAACCTCCAACCTTTTGGTAAGCAGACCAGCTCATTAACTGTACCACCCAGAGATTCCAGCATAGGTTATAGGTTTTTTCTTTTTCTCTAAATCATCTCTTCTTAGCTTATAAATTTTTATAATGGTATTTTCCTGGCATACACTTCTCTATTATTATAATTGAAAGAATTAGAATTTCATGTTGTATTTAGCTATATTCACATTTTGACCACAGTACCTTATTATTTAGGAATTTTTACTTTTTCTCTCTTCAGTTTAGGATGACTTTTTTTTTCCACTGACTTGGTTTTTTTAAATGACATAATGGACTTTTACGTTCGGAAGTAAATCCTGTTCTGTTCTTTCTTAAACACATCTCACTTGGGAAACTATTTAATCAGAGAGGCTAGTTATAATCCATGACTGAATATAAAAGGCAGAAAATGGTAATAGCATTTACCTCATGCATGGTGGTGGAGTAACAAAGGGTGTCCACACTAGAACATGGCCAAGTCTAGGATGTTTGCTTTCACCTGTTAAGAGTGAGCAAAAATCACATGAAAAGCTCAGCACTGGTATTTAGAAAGAGTACTTCTAAGTAAACTTTGTGCTAGAACTAAGATCAGGCTTCTAAGATCAGGCTTCTCTTCCCTGGGGAATTGAAGTCATTTTATTTCAGTTCTAAGTATCTACTATTTACTTTTGGTGGACTCCTGTAATCGTTCTGGTACTTTTGTATGATTGTCACAAATATCTTTTATCAGACAATATAAATTTAATTGATAACTAAATTATAGCGTTGGATAAAAATTTAGAAATAGGTTTTTGGGAAATTAAAGTGTCTTCTCCATTGCTTTAAATTTAAGCGAGCTACTCATTGCTCCAAAAGAAAAATTTGAAACTGAAGTATCTGCTTTAACATATGCCTTGAGGCGGGAGGGAGAGGAAAGAGGAAAGCACCTTATATTGGGTAGCTACTATATGCCAGCAGCTGGGCTGTCTTTCATTATTACCTCATTAATCATCCCTCACTCTTGCAAGTTGTAGTTCAGTTATCTTCGTTTTTACATAAGAAGACTGAGAGAGGCAAAGAGTGTGACCTAGCATCTCCCAGGCAGTGTTGGATAGAAAAGTAAGATGTCTCAGACTCCCAAATTCATCTTCTTTTCCATTATGCTATGGTGTAACTCTAAAATTAATAAACGTAGTTCAGAATATAATTTGTATACCACACAAACATATATGCACAATCTGTATTAAAAATATGAGTTTGATGAAAGACTCTAGGTTCATATGATACTAATTCTAATAAATTTATTTATTGCAATGAAAATTTCTAGGGTGGCTGGAAAGTATGAAGCAACTGTTGAAAAAGGCATTAAATTAAAATGCAAAGTGGCATGGCTGTAGACCATGATGAATGGATACAGGTAACCAGGAAATCCCCCTGCATCTTTGGGTTTTCTGGTAACTCATAGTAGGCATGAAGGAATGACAAGTAAAGTAACTGTTCCTTAGTTTAATCATGAAGGATTCACATACATTATTTGATTTAATCTTTTAGTCTTTTTCTTTGTTATTTCCCCTTTTGTTTTTCTATATCCCTTCTTTCAGAAACCTAATTTTAATTCTCCCCCTTATTAAGCAATACTGCTTTTGTTTTCTCTCACTTCCTGGTTTTCCTTGTCAGATACAAATAATGTAAATTTTACTGAAATTCCAAGACATTTCAAAACTTTTCTGTGTTATAGTCAGTTTTTCTCACGAGTGTTTTACTTAGTCAGTTGACTAAGGTTAACCCTTGTAAAAATGCTGTAAGATCATCAGGATTGCTAACTGCAAGGTTGATGATTCAAACATAACCCTCTGCTCTTCAGAAAGCCTGTAAGGGTAACTATAAATAGTAACCAATTTGACGGCACTTCACAACAACATTATATTTAACTCATTTCAAGTAAAGTGGTTTTCCTAGGGTCCACTGACATAGAGGCAGCTAAAAATAAAAACTTTTAAATTCTGACTAGGTTAATTTTTATTATACCTTTCTCTCTCTCCTGGGCCATCCTGAAGACATCTCTTTGATATTATTCCAGGACCCATTAAAATTTGGAGGAATGAAAATAGAGAAAATTTCACTATGATTCTTTGTTGTTGTTGTTTGTTATTGTTAGGTGCCATTGAGTCAGTACCGACCCATAGCGACCTTATGCACAGCCGAACGAACACTGCCCGATCCTGGGCCAACCTCACTACTGTTACCACGCTTCAGTCCATCAATGCTGCCACTTGCCCAATCCATCTCATTGGGGGTCTTCCTTTTTTTCTCTGACCCTCTATCTTACCAAACATGATATACTTCTCCAGTGACTGGTCCCTCTTGACAATATGTCCAAAGTATAAGAGATGAAGTTTGGCCATCTTGGCCTCTAAAGAGCACTCTGGCTGCACTTCTTCCAAAACAGATCTATTGGTTCTTTTGGCAGCCCATAGCACTTTCAATATTCTCCTCCAACACCATAACTCAAAGGCATCAATTCTTCTACAGTCTTCCTTATTCACTGTCCAGCTTTTGCATGCATATGAGGTTATTGAAAATATCATGGCTTGGGTCAGGCGCACCTTAGTCTTCAAGCTGACATCTTTGTTCTTCAACACTTTGAAAAGGTCTTGTGCAGCAGATTTGATTAATGCAATAGTCATTTGATCTATTGACTGCTGCTTCCGTGAGTGTTGATAGTTGATCCTAGAAGAATGAAGTCTTTGACAACTTCAGTCTTTTCTCCATTGATAAGAATGTTGTTTATTGGTCCAGTGGTGAGGATTTTTGTTTTCTTTACATTGAGATGTCATCCATACTGAAGGCTGTGCTCTTTGATCTTCATCAGTAAATGTTTTAAGTCCTCTTCACTTTCACAAGCAAGGTTGTATCATCTGCATGTTGCAGGTTGTTAATGAGTCTTCCTCTAATCCTGATGCAACGTTTTTCTTCATAGAACCCAGCTTCTCAGATTATTTGCTCAGCATACAGGTTGAATAAGTATGGTGAAAGAATACAACCTTTTCGCACACCTTTCTTAATTTTAAACCATTCATTGTTCCCATGTTCTGTTCAAACAACTGCCTCTTGGTCCAGGTACAGATTCCTCATGAGCACAATTAAGTGTTCCGGAATACTCCAGAATTCTTTAGTGAAAATAATTTTCTAGATGTGCAGTATATTACTTCCAAATCTGGGATTATGTTTTTTCTTATTGTTAGTTTCCATTGAGTTGATTTCTACTCATAGCCCCCCCCCCCATGTGACAGAGTAGAACTGTTTCTTAGAACTAAAGAAACCTTCAGTTTCTTAACCTTTAGGTTTCTGTAACCTTTACAGAAATACTACAAATGGGTGCTTTTAACATACAGAAATGTATTCTCTTATGCCATCAAGTCAATTTTAACCCATAGCAACCTTGTCCAGGGTTCTGGAGACTGTAAATCTTTACAGGAGCAGAGGAGTCACTCTTTAGGAGTGACTGGTTAGTTTGAACTGCCAACCTTGCAGTTAGCGGGTTAGGAGTTTAGAAGTCTGAATTTAGGGTGCAGACTTTAGGAAAAGGCCTTCCCTGTTGGCTTTGGTGAAAGATCCTTGCTTATTGTGCCCTTGGTGTTCTCCAGCTCTGTCCTGCTCCCTTGTTTAAGCTATTGTATATCTCAAAACAGACTGAATCCTCCTGCCTCATTACATAACAGAGACAGCCCATTCAAAATGGGATTGTAACCACAGGCATAGAGGTTAGGGTTTACCACACATAATTTTCAGGGACACGTTTCCACAACTACAGATATTACCTAAATATTAAAATTTAAGATCAAGTACTAGTTCTTCTTGTTGTTAAGTGCCGTCTAGTCAGTTCTGACTTACAGTGATCCTATATAGGATTTCCAAGGAGTGGCTGGACTAGTATCCAGTGACCCATAAAAGCATCATGCTAGGCTAAGGCTATATTACACTGAAAATAATGTGGTGATGATAATAGGTGAATATGTGCAAAGTTGGACAAGTAGTAGAACAATCATAAAAAATCATGTTGAAGTCATTAATTTGAATTACCTGAATATTTTAGGTCAAAATTTGAAGATTTGTTTTAGATATTGTATGAAGTTTCACTCAGTCCATTTTACTTTGCATTTGTAGGTGCAACTTGAGAAAAACGCTTAGATTATTACATGTTCACAGCAACCTAAAAAATAACTGACTTAAACTACATATTAATGTAAAATGATTACTGCACCTTTCTTTAACCATTTAAATTATCCATTGTGTACTTAAGTATATGATGAGATGGTTGAGTTTTGTTTGTTTAAAGTGTTTTTGTTGTTTTAAGTGCCTTCGAATCAGTTATGACTCTTAGTGATCCTGTCTAGGGTTTCCAAGGAGCAGCTGGTAGGTTTAAACTGCTGACCTTGCAGTTCAGACTGACTTTGTGGCATGGTGCATTGTCCTGCAGCACCACACCAAGACTCTGTTTAAAGTGTTGTTGTTGTTGTTGTTAAGTGTTGTTGAGTCGGTTCTGACTCATTGCAACCTGTATAAGATTTCCAAGGAGCAACTGGTGATTTTGAACTGCTGACCTTTTGGTTCAAAGTCCAGTGCTGATCCTACAGTGCCACACCTGGAGTTTAAGTGTAAATATATTTCAGAATTGAAGTTATAAGAATTTACCATTAACTGTAAATGAGGAAACTATTTTAAATGGTAATTGCAAGGAAAATCTTAGAAAACGACTACAAGCATTGTACAATGGAAGCAGTAGGGACTGAGAGTTCCTTTACATCAATATAGTAACTCTTCTCTGGATGTCCTTAATTGGTGTAATGTGTCATGTTCAAATTTAATATGAACTCGTAACATGATGGAAAGTTTAAATCATTTCTTTTTTAGAATTTTCCTTATTTGCTCACTTAGTTTCTCTTTGTTGTTCATTTCTTTGTGAGTATACTCAAATATCTTGATATCTTGTTGACTTCCATTTGATGTTTCCCTATCTCTAATCTTTGTGTAAAATGATTATTTGTGTTATTCCTTTGACTTGCATAATTTCAGCAAATATATAGCTTTGCAATGCCTTGTCTGATAATATACTTTATCTAGTTTGGCTCTTAATTAAGCAAATATTTACAGAGTTTTCCTGCGTGTGTGTTTGTGGGTGTGTATGTGTAGTTATGAGAGTCCTGGATTAATGCACTGGACCTCAAAGTCAGCTTGAACCACAAGGTCAGCGGTTCAAGCTCACCAGCTGCTCTTTGGAAACCCTATGCAGGCTTGCTGTGGGTTGGAACCTACTCAACGGCACTTAACAACAACAACATGTGTTGTTAGATATAACATCAGTAGAACTTTATTTAGTAATTTTTTTCATTCTATGCCTGTGGTTTAAGAAGAGTATTTTCATTAATTTAATACTTCATGATGTGTAAATAGTAAAGAATGCTTTATTTTTCACTTGCCTTAGTGTTGCCTTCTTAATGTGCCCAACTTGTCTATATCGAGACACTTTCTGTTCTACTGTGACTCACTCACCCTGTGCTCTGGACTTCTTTCTGTGACCTGGTACACAATAGTGTTTTGCCATTATTAATATCCTTACCCATCTGTCTAGTAATTGTTTCTGCTGGGTCAGCTGTAGCCAAGAATGACTTTTCTGTTACCTCCAGTGAGTATTTTGTGCATAGATCTGGTCTTCTGAGAATATACATAGGTGGGTAACTTAAAGTCATTCATAATCCCAAGTAAGTTTGCTTGGGTCAGTGATTTCATCCACAGTAAAGATTGGCACGGGAGGAAAAAGGTGGAACAATATTATTTTGGTTGACTGACTATATGAATTACAAAATAGAAGACCCTAACAGATTGATTTCAAGATCCAAATCACGGGCATTATAAAACGAGCCTTTTAAATGCTACCTTGCACCACTTTAAAGATATTCAGAACCCAATCTGTTACTTGAAATTACTGCAGAGTTTAATTATTTTCTATTGGAAGAATGAAAGGGGTCGAAAGGTAAGAAGAGAGATATGTCTGCTCTTGTTAATTGCAAATGGTAATTCACAATCTACTTCTAGTACCTGTTGTCATTCTTCCTCACACTCCAAATGCAAAAGCACCCATGCATTGCTCATCTGCATACAGAAGAAGAAGGAAACTCATTTGTCATTACAAAGGGATTTATTTCAATAAAGAAATAAAAGTGAAGGGATGACAGATAAGTGCACTTAAACCTTTTAGGCATTATGGCAAACTTGTAGAATTTGGACACTGAATATAATCTCTGTATTCTCTATTCATGATAGAGCCTCTCAGACAGACTGATGTGTGAAGTTAGTGTGTGGAAACATAATCCACTCTTTATATCACTGTGTTACTTGTGCAGGAGGCACAAATTCCTTGCTGTTTCTCTTATACTGGCTACCTGCTGCCCCCTTATGAACCAGAACTTTTGAAGTTGAAATAGGCTGTTGAATATTTGCACAAAGAATTGGGCACATTTGTGAGCTGTATGCCTGCCACAAAGCAGTGGGTAGCAAAAGCCTTAAACAGATCTTAAATTGATTTGAGTTTAAATAAATGGAAGGCAGACTAGTTGAATATCTGAGACTACTTCTAAAAAAGGAAGCACACATTTTTAGTTTTCATAACTAAACTGCTCTCATGTCTGTTTGTCTGTTTCTTAATTCTGGAATATAGTAAAATAACTGCTCTTCCAGAGATTCTGGCATATGTGAAATCTTTCAAAAACAAAGAAAAAACCAAAAGCAATATTGTTTAGTCTGTAAAGATGTACCACTGTTGTTTAAAAACAGTAGTAACTGAGCTTAGTAACAAACATTAACTTCATCCATGAAACCAGTTTGTCTTTTTTTCTTTTTCTTTCTTGTGGAGTCTGTTATTAGTGGAAATTCAGCAGTCTTTAAGTATGATGAATCCCGTTCTAGGTGTTGAATATTGTAGGTTAAAGATTAACAAGGCAAAAGGCCCCTGCTTTCATGAGCTTCATTATGAATGGGGAATACAACCAACCTTTAAGTAAAGTAATAAAGCAAATTGGAGATTTGAGGAGTATGGATAAAAAAGAAAGTAAATAAGACACAAGTATATAATAGAGAACAGGGGCCAGAGGAAAGGTACTAAATGGCTGGTCAGTGAAGACAACTTTGATTCCAGAAAAAAATGAGAAAGAACCGAGAACACAAGTGTGAGTGGCTCACGAACTGGGGGGATGTGGAGTCATAGGTGATCTGGGAAGGATTCAAAAGGATTTTCACACCCCTTTTTATTGTAAAATTCAGTGGTTGACTATAAAGCATGTTCCTGTGTGTCTTGGACATATACATGTACCATAATTTTTCAAACAAATAGGTGTACTGTTGGGGTTGTTGTTGTTAAGTGCTGACAAATCGGTTCCAACCCATAGCAACCCTGTATAGGGTTTCCAAGGAGTGACAGGTGAGTGTGAAGCACCGACCTTGAGGTTCAAACTGACTGTGCAGTCCAGCGCATTTACCTGCAGCACTATACCAGGTCCCCACTGTTGGGATTGTTGTTTTTAAGGGCTGTTGAGTTGATTCTGACCCATAGCAACCCTGTATAGGGTTTCCAAGGAGCAGCTGGTGAGCTTGAACCACAGACCTTCCAGTTCAAATGACTTTGCCGTCTGATGCATTAGCCCACAGTGCTACACAAGTGCAAATTCATGTAAAATGTTAGTGTAGTCGTTTTGGGCACTTTGATTTTTATTTTCAGTATTCAGATGAAATGCTGTAACTACTTTCATATGAGATTTGTTATTCTTGAAAAGGTTGGGAACCATTGATATATAATGTTGTTAGTAGGTGCATTTCTGTTACATGAAAACACTCTTCGTACTCTTCTGTAGGAAGAATTGATGCATTTGAGTTATGGTGCTGAAGGAGAATATTGAAAGTACCATGAGCTGCCAAAAGAACAAACAGATCAGTGTTGGAAGAAGTGCAGCCAGAGTGCTCCTGGGAGGCCAGGATGGCCAAATGTCATCTCTCATACTTTGGACATATTGTCAGGAGGAACCAGTCACTGCAGAAGGATATCATGTTTGGTAAGGTGGAGAGGCAGATAAAAAGAAGAAGACCCCCAGTGAGATGAGTTGGCAAAATGGCAGCATTGATGGGCTCAAGCATGGCAACAATTGTGAAGTTGGCCCAGGACCGGGACTTACAGCATAGGGTTGCTATAAGTCAGTACTGACTCGATGGCACCTAACAACAACAACAACATTGTTCTGTTGTACATAGGCTCACTAGGAGTCTGAACCAACTAGATAGTATCTATTAGCAAGAACCAGGTGATAAAATAGTTGATTTGGACTGATCTGAGCACACATACCAACATATGCTTATTTTTTTTGTATTTATTTTCTTGAGAATAGCAGAGTGCATGTCAAGTAGCCAAATAACCAAGAACTCATACCATGTGTGTGTTTATTTATATGTATTCAAATGTTAAGTATTTTCATTTCAAAAATGGGCCATTTACGTATATTTTTGATATTTCTAGTAACTGATTCCTTCCACTTTTTATTAAGAAGACTTTATTACATTGAGAACAAAGGTCTTTTCTCACTCTCTTTGATTTGCTACACTTATAAAGCTTTTAGTGACTCGCCAGATGTGGTATGCAAGCAGACTCCACCAGCAAGTCTAGCTACAGAAAGCATTGCGTACAGTACATGAGAGCAGTTTCTGTTATAGCAGAGTGACATCGTGATTTATGAAGTGTCAAACCCTCTTGCCTTTGAAGAATTCCGGCCTTCACATCTGTCTTTCGTGTTTATTTCAGTTGTCCTGGTGACACACTGTCCCTGTAAGCCCTGAAATGGTTCTGTAGACCTTGTTGCAAATGAATGGAGAGCTTGTCCCCCCTTTTTTTCAAGAAGGGAAACAAAGCTTTGAATGAGAAATCAGGAGAGAATGGGAAAGTACGCCACTGTGCTTTGTCACTGTTGCACGCTCTCCATCACACCTGACACTGCCCGAGCCAAGCTATAGTTCAAAGGGGAAAGCAAGCCTTCCGGATAAGATTTGGCTTGGGTTTTGAGGATCTCTTTATGAAAATGCTTATCAATTCTCCCTTTTCCTAAAATTACTTTATTTTGAAAGTCAATTCATTAACATAAAGATGCTTAAGTAAAGTTGTTTTTTGTTTTTTAACTTGAATTGCCTTAAAATACCTGCTTTTTGGCCTTAAATTTGTGCTGTTCAGTTAGATGCCTAATTTTATTGTTTTCTGCAGTGTGTGCCTTTTAAGGGTAAATTTTCACTCAGGACACCCAGAGAAACAATACTCGTTTTCTTAATGTCTTATTTTGCCAGAGAAAACACTCTTTTAAAGACCTCTGTATATTTTCCTTACAGAACTTTGACACCCTACATGTCTGTTTATTGTTGCAATATCATAGTGAACTTCTGAATGGGGCTTTCCATAGGCCGAAGTGAATTAACATGAGAAGAGGTTTTTCCAAAAGCAGTAAGCTAGGAAAAGCCTGGTGTGACCTTGTCAAGACAAGATTATTTTGATTTCTTTGCCTCAAAGAATGGTCTTTCATCTTTGGGTAAAGGAGTCATGAAAAGAAAAATTTCTAGGTTTTGTTTTTAATCTATAATTTAGCATATATATCTTCTGTAATTTTCATTGATGATCTATGAAACAGGAGTAGTAATAGGATAATGATTCTGCTTTCCAGGCTCTGACTTTTTGAATGAAGGTTTTCTGTGTGGGTTAAAAGTTTGCATATGAGGAGTAGTTGATTTATCATCTTACTGATAAATGGTGGTGGTGGTGGTGGTGGTGGTTATGTGCCATGTCGTCAGCTCTGACTCACTGTATAGGGTTTTTGAGGCTGTAAATCTTTATGAGAGCAGAAAGCCTCATCTTTCTCCCACAGAGCTACTGGTAGATTCGAACGGCTGATTTTGCAGTTAGCAGCCTAGCTTGTATAAATGGTACTCTAGCAGAATTTCAGTGTGGCATCTGGGATCACTGTGTGGTGCAAACAGACAGTGTGCTTTGCTGCTAACCAAAAGGTTGAAGGTTTGAATCTATCCAGCCAGTGCCTCAGAATAAAGGAGTCCTGGTGTGGTGCTGTGGGATAATGCACTAGACCACAGGGTCAGTTTGAATTGTAAGGTTGGTAGTTCAAACTCACCAGCTACTCTTTGGAAACCCTATACAGGATCACTATGAGTTAGAACTGACTCAAAAGCAATTAACAACAACAACAGCAACAACTTAGGAAATGTCAGCCTTTCAAAATCCTATGGAACGCAGTGCTGCAAGTCACTGGCTAAACGTAGCAACTATCTTTTGTGGATCTGGAAGACAGACAATTTCCTTGGATGAAGTCATAAAGTCATGTTCATTAAACTAATCTAATAAAATATCATGGAAATAGATTTTTATTCCCTGTAGCCACATAGCCCAAACATCATTATATCAGATGAAAACGGCTGAATGTCCTCGTTACTTTTAGGTCACAGGGATCTTAAAGGATAAGACTCTAGGGAGTAATTAACATGTTTTCTCTCAATATCTATTGAGAGAAAATACTTTTCATTGAGTTTCTAGGGATTCAAGTAATGTCAAAAAGATAAAGTTGTCCCTGTGATTCAAAACTGTGGTTTCTTGCCTTTCAGGCATCCTTTATAGAAACCAGTGTTGCGTTTCTGAAATGATTTGAGCTTCCGCAGCTTAAAGATGCTTTGGGAAGCAATAATTACTGAAGAGTTGTTTGGTACCATCAAGTAAGTTCCAACTCATAGTAACCCTTTGTAGAACAGAAAGAGATACTGCTCAGTCCTGCATCATTTTCACCATCATTAATATATTTGAGCCCATTGTAGCAGCTACTGTGTCTATCCATCTCCTTGAAGGTCTTTCTCTTTTTCACCTACCCTGCACTTTACCAAGCATGATATCCCTCTCTAGGAATTGGTCTCCTGATAACACGTCCAAAGCATGAGAGACAAAGTCTTGCCATCCTCGTTTCTAAGAAGCATTCTGGCTGTACTTCTTCCAACAGAGATTTGTTTGTTCTTTTGGCAGTTCCTGGTATAGTCACTATTCTTTGCTAACACTCATTAATTCTTCTCTGGTCTTCTTTATTCATCATCCAAACTTCACATGCACATGAGGTCATTGTTAATACCATGACTTGGATCAAGTGCACCTTAGTCCTCAGAGTGATATATTTGCTTTTTAACACTTTAAAGAATTATTTTGCAGTACATTTGCCCCATGCAATACATTGTTTAATGTTTTGATTATTGCTACCATAATAGGCATTGATTGTGGATCCAAGTAACAGGAAATACTGAAGTATACCTAATGTAAATGACTATAGGGTGCCTTGCTTGCCTTTGGCAAAGGAAGATCCTTACCCTGAGAATTTGTAGTTTCTTCTTTTTGATATGGTGAACCTCGGCTTCCCAAAGGGTACTAATTGACTGAGAATGTCATTTGCAATCCATGAACATCCTTGAACATCCTTCCACCTATTAGTCCCCTAGGCTTTGCCTGTTACATTGTTCTCCTTAAAGGCTATCCTTCTATTAAGTATGGTCAGTACTCAGGGACTCTCCTCTCAATGATGTATGCATTACCAATACCAAAATCCTGTCAATCACAGTGACCTCTGGGAACCTCCAGCAGCTTGGTAAACAAGGGACTTATTTGTTTGCGATGGCTTTTTATTCCTCCCCCAGCCCTGTTTTTTGTGTTTTTTTTTTTTTTTAATTGAGTGAGGCTTTCTAATTATTCAGTTGTGTATGCAAACACTGAAGAAGCATTAGGCGCATCAAGTAGGGCTCTGCTTTTATTAGGAAACCCTTTTGTTTTCTAAATAGAATATGTCAAACATATTCTTTCTGTTTTAGACAGTTAACCTTTCATCTCTCCTGTAGCACAAATTCCAGTCTCTGGGGCTTGCTAATTTTGTATTTGAAATATTCTAACGCAGAAGGAAAATACTGCTTAATAGTGCCTTCATCAAAAAGCTTTTAATTGTATTTTGTTGCTGCTTATATAGTCTGGATCCCTGCTGGGCACACTTCATTGCACCAGAAAAATACTGTATTTTTTTCAAAACGTGCCAATAAACCCAACCCAAGTTTGCTTTGACCCTGATGATCGAGTAGACAAAGTACTTTTAAGGTGTTCATGCTTAGTGTGTTATAATGAAAATTTGAGTTCAATAGAACCTTAGGAATGTGATTCTAAGTGTCTTCCAACCTTCTCATTTTTGAAAATTTATTCTTCATGTGGTCTACTTAATATTTCCTCACACATTAATCATATACAGTGAGTAATACAATAGCACCACTTTTAATATGACTTGTCATAGAACACAATTTAGACATAATGAGCTTGATTCATATGTAAAGCAATGCTTCTCAACTTTTCTCATATCCTACCATCATACCCAGAAAACTATATTTATAATATACAATGAAATCGAGTAAAGGAATAATACTGAGAGGAGGTAATTATGAAGTATCTACCATTATTTCTTAAATACTGAATTTAATGTTTATAAAAACTGTATAGCATTGGTACTGTTATTGTTTCTGTTAATGGATGAGGAAACTATAAAACACAGGGAGTGCCTTAAAGGGACTTGCCTGGGATCAAATCAGTGTGGTCCAGGATTCATGTTTTTAGCCCTGGGTTATGCTCAAAAAGAGCCTTGGTTGTTCAGTGGTTAAAGCACTTGGCTGCTAACCAAAAGGTCAGTGATTTGGACCCACTAGCCAGTCTGCTGAAGAAAGATGGGGCAGTCTGCTTCCAGGAAGATTACAGTTCTACTCTGTTCTCTAGGATGGCTGACAGTCAGTCAGAATGGAATTGACAGCAGTGGATGGGCTATGCTTCCCAGGAATGTACCAGATGCCGTAGAATCAGCTCCAATTCATAGCTATCTTATGTGTGTCAGAGTAGAATTTATAAGCCACACGGTTAGCCCTAATTTCTTTCTTCTGAGGTGCCCTCAAATTTACTCAAACCCCAACTTTTTGGTTAGCACCTGAGTACATTAGCTGTTTACCCCATCCAGGGATGCTCCCAGAAATGTGTATGCAGGGAAGGAAGATGAAATACAGAAACCATAGTTCACATGATAAACACTGTGAGATAACTTCACTGTCTTCCAGTTTCGTTTGCTTTTTGTATTGTTTTGATTTTTTCCCCCCATTATAAGCTATAAAGCCTTATGGACACTGGACTTAACTTTTTTCTTTCCTCACTCTTTTCTTTTAAACATCTTTATTGAAATGTAATTTATAAATCTTAACCTTCACCTCTTACAAATGTATACAGTGGATTTTGGTGTATAAAGCTTTTACAGTCATTAACCTAATCTAATTTTATAACGTTTTCATCTTTCTGACAAGAAACATTGGTGCCTATTTAGAGTCATTCCTCTTCCCACTACCAATCCTAGACAGTGTCTAACCTACTTCTGTGTCTCTATATTGGTTTTCTTGTTTGTTTGTCTGGGTTTGGGGACATTTTAGATCGATGGAATCATATATGTTCTTTTGTGTCTGGATTTTTTCATGGAGAATTTTGCCTTTTGAGTTTCTAGATAATTGATTTTTGTGTAAAATGTTACATAATTTCAAGAATGTTTCAAATATCCTCTAAACCCACCTCTAAATACACTGCTGTCACACTGTATTTAGGAGGCTTTATCTGGTATGGCCTGGTGTGGCACTGTGGGTTAATGTGCTGGACTGCAAAGTCAGTTTGAACTGCAAGGTTGGTGGTTCAAGCTAACCAGTCACTCCTTGGAAACCCTCTAGAGGGTCGCTATGGGTCGGAACTGACTCGATGGCCCTTAACAACAACGACATCTGGTATGGCTCTGTAGGTTAATGTGCTCGACTGCAAAGTCTGTTTGAACTGCACGGTTGGAAGTTCAAACTCACCAGCCTCTCCTCTGAAACCCTATACAGGGTTGCTAAGTGGCACTTAGCAACAACAATCAGAGCCCTGAAGAGTTTCCAATTGAAAAAAACAGCATCACCATCATCACGAGCCTTGCAGATCATCAATTTAGTGTTTGGGTATGGCTTCATTTTTAAAGCATCCTTTCATGTGACAGCTGTGTATGTACTGGAGTCGGGGTGAGGAACAAGATCTGCCAATTCTATGTGGAAAAAATGAATTGGTTATTTCGTATAATATAGTTAAAACCATTGTCTTTCTAGCAGATTATTTTCCCCCTTGACCAAAAGATTGTTGTAGGTTGTTTTGGGCATTCTGCAGGCACAGACTGAACTGTTTCATTCATTTCATTTCAACTTTTTCTTACTGATTTTTGAGAATGAAACTCTCTTATTATCTATGTGTTTTAGTAGCACTGTAGCATGAGCCCTGGACTGCTAATCACAAGGTCAGCAATTGAAACCCACCAGCCACTCCTTGGAAACCCTATACAGGGTATCTATGAGTCAGAATTGACTTGAAGGCACTTAACAACAGAAGGATCTTCTGGTGTGGTGCTGTAGTTTAAGCACTGAACTGGTAACTGCAGGGTTGGCAGTTCAAACCCATCAGCCACTCTTAGAAAGCCTACCTTATACTGGGTCTCTATGAGTCAGAACTGACTTGGCAGCACCTGACAACAATAGGAGCCTAAGGAGCCATGGTGGCGATGTGTGGTAGATGTTGTAATGCTACTCACCAGCTGCTTCTAGGGCAAAAGATGAGGCTGTCTGCTCCCATAAAGATTTACAATCTCCAAAACCCTATACAGGGTCACTGTGAGTTAGAATCGACTTGATGGCAGTAGGATTTAGGTCAAGCCCACCAGTTGCTCCTTGGAAGACCTATGCAGGGTTGCTATGAGTAGGAGGAACTGACTCCATGGCACTTAACAACAACAACAATGAAGGAGCTCCTTTGAATTGTAAGGTTAAGTAGCACAACTTGAAAGGGTAATTTAACAAAATGATGATATTGTGAAATCGACTTTGTCATTTTAAAACTACTTTGCAATGATTTTCAGTATGTCCTGGCTTGGATTCTCCTGTATACAATATATCTCATAGATACCTGTGGGGCATGAGTCGGAAGAGGTTATGAGATTAGGAAGTTCCCAGAGCTCTATATTTTCATTCTTTAATTTGATTTGTGGCATACAGGCCTTGGGTAGAAAAAACAGCACTCTGAAAGCCACACAGGTCCTGTGTTGTTCTCAGGTGTAAAGTGCAATCATATTTGGGGTTGCATGTAATTTGGGAAGATACCCTTTTCAATAAGTAGTAAATTCAAAACAACTACTGATTGAATATCTATCATTAGCCTGCTAATCAAAAGGTTGGAGTCCTGGTGTGGCGCTGTGGGTTAATGCGCCAGACTGCAAAGCCATTTGAACTGCAAGGTCGGCAGTTCAAGCTCACAAGCTTCTCCTCGGAAACCCTATACAGGGTCGCTATGGGTCAGAACTGACTCAATGGCACTTAACAACAACAACAAAAAATCAAAAGGTCGGCAGTTCAAACTCACAGCTACTCTACAGGAGAAAGATGAAGCTCTCTGCTCCTATAAAGATTTATAGTCTTGAAAACCCTGTAAGGGTCACTATGCATTGGAATTGACTTGATGGCAGTGGGGTTTTTTTGTTGTTTGTTTGTTTATTTTTTATGAGCTAAGGCTCCCTGGTGGTGCTGTGGATTACGCATTGGGCTGCTAACCTCAAGGTCAGCAGTATAAACCTACCAGCCACTCTGGGAAAGCCTATAGAAAAGTTTCGTGTCCTGTAGCATCACTATGACTAGTAGGCACTCTTGGAAGTGCTGGGGACATAGCATATGGTAAACTTGTTTACTGGTTGTAAAGCATAGTAAGGGAAGTGAGAATCATAGGCGTGCTATTTGATTTTGATGGTCAGGAAAGTTCTATCTGATGCGGTGAAATCGGAAATATGAAATCCCAGGAAGAATGTGGGAAGTCCCAGACAGAGGTTGTTGTTGTTGTTAAGTGCCATCGAGTCGATTCCGACCCATAGCGACCCTATACTCGGTTTCCAAGGAGCGACTGGTGAGCTTGAACCGCCGACCGTGCAGTTCAAATGGCTTTGCAGTCTGGCGTAAGTTAACCCACAGCACCACACCAGGACTCAGTATTTCAGATAGAAAGATAAAAATTAAATGCTGATTTTTGTTCCAGTGAATGGAAGAAGAGATATGTGGCTCTAGATGGACTGGACAAGTCTCATGTTTTAGGGCGTCCAACACATGCTGCTGTATATGCAGGAAGCAGATACTGCTTTCAGTTTAGGTCTAATCTCAAAAGGGCATCTAAACACCAGGGCAACGAAACATTAGGGCAAAAAGTCTTCCCCAGAGGTACATGACAGAGGTAGTCCTGTAGATATCTGGGGGAGACAGTTTCGGGCAGAATGAATAGCAAATTTAAATGCCCTGAAGGAGAAACATGTTCTGGAATCCAGTCTGGCCATAGTGTAACAGCTGGAGAAAAGATACAGATTAAGCCAGAGAGGTAAGAAAGGAGGGGCTAGGGAGCCAGTCAGGTCATATGGAGCCTTAAAGGATCATTGTGAAAATGGAAATTTTTACTCAGAGCGAGACAGGAAACCATTGGAAAGTTCTGAGCAATTTTTTCCTTACCCTTATGAAGAATAATAGGCTTGATTTTTTTTTTTTTTTTTTTTGCTTGAGAATAAGAAGGAGTGACCCATTCTTGTTTTCAGGGTTACCATTGACCATTGAGTTGATGCTTCTCTTCTTGTGAATGTCTGCTTCTCCTGTGTGTCTCCTCCATTAGGTCTCTCACACTTCAGGTTGACGCAAAGTTTGAATTAAAAACAAGCATTTCACAAGTGACTCACGTTCCAGCTGGGATGATGTGTTCTCTGCCTACCACAGAGAATGGGAAAATCACTCCACGTGAAACAGTAACCTTTCCTGTCTCTTCACATTCTCCTAGTTGCAGAAAAGCACACACATGATTTCTTTCTGATTGTGTTTTTGGAATTTTTCTTAAGGTAGATCTCTGTTGAATGCCCAAGTGGATACTCCAATCTGTATTTAGTCTCAAATTCTGACATAAAGGAAAACCTTTATGTGATGAGAGATCAGGTCTTTCTGCTGTTTTCTTTTAAGTCTGGGAGATCACAAATGTTTCATAACTTAGTGCCAGCAAAGAAGGGTAGATTGATTGTGGTTTTATGAGGTGGCAAAACCCATAGCTAAACCTTGGGACAGGGATGTCATTTAGCAAGACAGACACAGGGGCAAAAAGAGTGTGCTTTCTTTTGTTGATTTTGTTAAAACTATGTGAGACTTGTTATTTCTCTACCCTGTGGTCCTGGCTTTTGTTTTTATGTTTAGTACAGATGTTCAGGAAACACGTTTCGTCACCCACACCTGTGTGACCCAGACCCAGACACCTACCTTGCAACATCCTCTGCTCGTACTGCTCCGAGCAGCTCACCTTACATGGGACACGTATTCCCTCTCCCCTCTACTCATCCATCCATAGCTATGCACTGAGCATTTCTGTGCATCTGAGTTTGGGGAATTAAAGGAAAAGCAGTTAGGATCTAAGTATCTCGGAGGAGTCTTTTAAATGGACAGGTACACCAGTCTCTTTGCTTTTAGAAGTATCAATGAATTCATGAGTACAGTTTTGCAGGATTGCATGAAGCTGGTTCCTCATAGCATCCGTCATGTAGAATAAATAACTGAGCAGTTGATTTCAGTAGGGTATCAGTGACCTATTTATAGAATACCATGTTTTCATCCAGGGCCATTCAGGTAATTCTCATTTTAAAACTCTAACATCTGCCCAGCATACGCTTTCTGACATCTGGTTCCTACTTGCTATACAATGGAGACACTTTTACTAATTTCTCCATCTTTGCAATGGGACAGTACCTGTTTCTGGAATGCTCTGGAGGTGGGTGTGGGGAGCAAAACCCATAAAATCTACTACATGCTCATCACATTTTATTATTAATTGAGCTCTCAAGTGAGTTGTTTTTTTTTTAGTTTACCTCTCTTTTCTCCTTCTTTCCTCAGAGAATGCTTTGCTGCCTTTCTGGAAGAAGTCTCCTTCCTTTTCCCAGATCCAGAATCTCTGGCTATAGTGGCAGCTGTGGCTCACCAAGCAGGCAGAGGAGTACTAGGTCACCCATGGGATCATCTGGATCAGGGCTACTGTGTATTTGAACATCCATGAGGAAGAGTCATGACCTCTATATAGAATAGCAGCCCAGAGGAAAGATCTGGTCAAAACACTAAAGAGTAGAGACAGTTGATTTTCTCTACATCAATTTTAGGTCTTAAAAAAGCTTCATAAGCAGCAACTCCGGAGATGGAGGTAGAGACAATGACATGGAGAGATGGAGCGTCTGAGGACTCTAGACTCAAAGAGGGAGAGGGGCTGTGTGCTGGCGGCTTGGGGGACTGGCGTGCAGGCTATACCCTTAGGTTGTTTGAATGATTATATATTCCTGAGTGGTTTGGAGTACATCCAAAAAAAACAAAAACAGAGGGATTGGAAGCAAATGCTGTTGTATGATATGCATGGAGGGGATTATAATCATTGCAATGAAACGAAATACGATAGAATGAATGTAAAGCTGATGCTCTCCCAGGTAAACTATCACTCATTTTTCAATAAAAACTTTTTTTTTTAAAGTTTCATAACTTAAAATATATATACAAAAAAAGCAAAAACAAAACCCTCCATAAATATTTTTATTACTCATTCTTCATAAACCACTGCTGTTGAGGGAGTTCAGAATGGTAACCTGAGGTGTGAGAAAGGTTCCGTGAGATCCATAGATATAGTGGTTGGCAGGCTTACCTTGAGGTTCAAAATGGCACTCTTGGTGATTACTGCAATTTGGAGGTAGCATCCTGGAATTAAGGTCATGTAGCTCTGTGAGCTAATGTGCTGGACTGCAAAGTCATTTGAACCACAAGGTCCATGGTTCGAGCTCACCAGCCACTCCTTGGAAACCCTATACAGGGTCGCTATGGGTCAGAAATGACTCGACAGCACTTAACAACAACAACAACATATATGTGTGGCACTGCATGATAATGCACTGGACCACAAGGTTGGTTTGAACTGCTAGGTTGGCAAGCCAGACCCACCATCCACTCCTTAGAAACCCTGCACAGGGTTGCTATGATTCAGAACTGACTTGACGGCACTTAACAAGAACACAGAAGAATTGATGCCTTTGAGTTGTGGTGTTGGAGGAGAATACTAAGGGTGCCATGGACTGCCAAAAGAACCAATAGATCTATTTTGGAAGAAGTGCAGCCAGAGTGCTCCTTGGAGGCCAGGGTGGCTAAGCTTTGTCTCTCATACTTTGGACATATTGTCAGTAGAGAACAGTTGCTGGAGAAGGATGTCATGCTGGGTAAGATGGAGGGTCAGAGAAAAGGAGGAAGACCCACAACGAGATGGATCAGCCAGGTGGCATCATTGATGGCGTCAAGTGTGGCAGCGGTGGTGGGGTTGGCCCAGGATCGGACATTGTTTTGTTTTGCTGTGCATGGGGTCGCTATGAGTCAGTTCCGACTCGATGGCACCTGACAACAACAACAAGAACACACACATATATATATGTATTACACTTCTGTGGAGTAGTGGTGTGATGCTGTAGGATAAGCACTGGATCACAAGGTTAGTTTGAACCACTAGGAGGTCGATGATTCAGACTCACCAACCGCTCCTTGATAACCTTATACAGGGTCGTTATGAGTCGGAACCAAATGGATGACACTTAACAACAACAATATATACATTTGTATATATTGTTCTGGTATTGACCATTTTGACATTATATGGCTTACTATGCCAAGAACGACAAATTGAAAAGGGATGGCATTGCATTCATTGTCATAAAAAGAATCTCACAATCTATCTTAAGTATAATGCTATTTGTGGGTGAATAATATCTATACGCATACAAGGAAGACTAGTTAATATCACTATTATTCAAATTTATGCACCAACCACTAAGACCAGTGATGATGAAATTGAAGAATTCTACCAACTTCTTCAATCTTAAATTGATCAAACATGCAATTAAGATATATTGGTAATTACTGATGATTGGAATGCAAAGGTTGGAAACAAAGAGGAAGGATCCTTAATAAAATACGGCCTTGGTAATATATATACTGGAGATCACGTGGTACAATTCTACAAGACCAATGAGTTATTAATTGTAAATACCTTTTTTAAACAATGTAAAAGGAGACTATACACTTGGATCTCATTACATGGAATACACAAGAATCAAGTTGATTATATATGTGTGAAAAGATGATGGAGAAACTTAAGGCCAGGGACAGTTGTTCATACACATGGTCAGGCTGAAGCTGAAGAAAATTAAACCAAGTCCATGACCCAAAATATGACCTTGAACATAACCTACCTGAATATAGAGGCCATCTCAACAACATATTTGACACCTTAGACACTAATGACTGAAGATGACATAAAAAAAAAAAAAAAAAAACATACATGAAGAAAACAAAACGTCATTAAAAAGACAGGAAAGGAAGAAAAGACCAAAGTGAATGTCAGAAGAGACTCTGAAACTTGAGTGTAGAGAAACATCAGCAACTGGAAGAAATGATGATGTAAATGAGCTGAACAGAAGGTTTCAAAGGGTAGCTGAAAATAATAGTCTGTTATTATAATATTATTTCAAAGACCTGGAGTTAGAACACCAAGAAGGAAGAACAAAGTCAGCATTTCTCAAGCTTAATGAAGAAAAAAATCAAGCCTACACTTGCAATATTGAAGGATTCTATGGGCAAAACACTAATGATGCTGGAAATATCAAAAGAAGGTGTAAAGAGTATACAGTGACTGTACCAAAAAGAATTGGTCATATTTCCAAGACCCAATGGTATTGAAGGAAGACATCCCAGCAATACTGAAGACACTGATGAAAAACAAGATTCCAAGAATTGATGGAATAAATAACTGCAATGAACAAACTGATGCATCACTGAAAAGTGTTCACTTGTCTGTGTCAAGAAATTTGGAAGACAGTTACCTAGCCACCCAATTGGAAGAGATCCCTTTATCTGCCATTCCAAAGAAAGGTAACCCAACGGAATGCAGAAATTATCGAACAGTATCATTAATAGCACATGGAAGTAAAATTTTGCTGAAGATAATTCAAAAACAGTTATAGCAGTAAATCAAAAGGGAGCGGCCAGAAATTTAAGCTGGATTTGGAAGAGAACTTGGAATGAGGGATATCATTGCTGATGTCAGATGGATCTTAGCTAAAAACATAGAATACCAGAAAGATGTTTACTTGTGCTTTATTGACTTTGCAGAGGCATTTGACTGTGTGAATCACAACCAACTATGGGTAACACTGCAAAGAATGAGGATTCCAGAACATTTAATTGTGCTCATGAAGAACCTGTTTGTAGACCATGAGGTAGTCATTAGAACAGAATGGTTTAAAATGAAGAAAGATGTGAGGCAGAGTTGTATCCTTCCTTCCTTATCTTTATGCAGAGTAAATAATCAGAGAAGCTAGATTATATGAAGAAGGACATAGCATCCAATTGGATGAAAAGTCATTAACAACCTCGATATGCAGATGACACAAGCCTGCTTGCTGTGAACAAATAAGAACTTAAAATACTTAGTGATGATGATCAATATCTGGAGCCTTCAGTATAGACTGTACCTCACTGTAATACAAGAAAACAAAACACTCACAATTAGACTAATAAATAGCATCATGGTAAATGGAGTAAAGAGATGGAAATTGTCAAAGATTTCAGTTTACTTGGATCCGCAATCAATGCTCATGGAAGCAGCAGTCAAGAAATAAAAGGACGCATTACATTAAGCACCTCTGCTGCACAAGACCTCTTCAAAGTGTTAAAGAGCAAAGGTGTCATTTTGAGGATTAAGGTGTGCCTGACCCAAGGCATGGTATTTTCAGTAACCTCATATGCATGTGAAAGTTGGACAATGAAGAAGGAAGACCCAAGGAGAATCTGTGCATTTGAATACTAAAGTTGTTAAAGAATATTGAAAGTACCATGAACTGCCAGAAGAACAAACAGTTCCATCTTGGAAGAAGTGCAGTCATACAAGTTAGAAATCAGGATTTGTTGTTGTTGTTAAGTGCCGTCGAGTTGATCCCGACCCATAGCTACCCTGTTCCCGAAGAGCAGCTGGTGAGTTTGAACCACCAACCTTGCAGTTCAAATGGCTTTGCAGTCTGGTGCATTAACCCACAGCGCCACACCAGGATGGAGAGACTTTATTTCTCCTCCTTTGGACATGTTGTTAGGAGGAGCCAGTCTCTGGAGCAGGACATCATGCTTAGAAAAGTTAGGGTCAGTGAAAAAGAGGAAGACCCCCAACAAGCTGATTGACACAGTGGCAGCAACCATTGGCTCAAACATAACAGTTGTGAGGTGCCATGTTGTTAAGTGCTGTAGAGTCAGTTCCGACTCAATAAGAACCTTGTATAGGGTTTCCAAGGAGCAGCTGGTTACATTGAACCACCAGCCTTGCAGTTCAAACTGCCCTTACGGTGGAGTGCATACCCTGGTGTGGTGCAGTCACTGAAATTTGCACTATCTCCTGGTTTCTGGGTGTGGTGCTCTAGATTAGGTACTGGACTGCTAACCATGTTGTCCTTGGAAATCCTATACAGGGTCATTATGAGTTAGAACCCATTCAGTAGCAGTAACAACAACCTAGCTTGTTAACCTAAACAGAGTGTTTCTTTTTGGGAGGTTATCTTAATGATAGCCTTCAACAGTGTACTTTTCTAGAAAAAGCAGAAAACAGGCTTGATTATTGACTTCAGGGGATGTCAACAAGAAACCAGGCCTCATCCTACCCATCCCCCACAACTTGCAAATCAGTGTCTTCTACCTAGACTGTGGAGCAATTTACACCCTTCTGAGGAGCTTGCTTGGGGTTCTTTAACCACTGAGCATGGATTGATTGACAGCGGCTGTCTTCAAGTACTGCAGAGATGGAGTGAGTGCTTATACAGATGCAGTGGGGTGGGACTTCCCTGTTGAATGCTGCTTTATGTCTTTTCAACCAAATGCCATTTACATCTGCCTACCATTTGAAATCTCCTTTGACTTTCTACTTCTTACAAAAGAAAGTAAAACAAGTGCTGCAGCAGTCATACATAAATCGTGGCATTTTCTTCATTTTTCCAAAAGTACACCTTTTGGATTTTTTGTGAACAAGATCTTAAGGAAAATAGAGTTTTTTCAAATGAATTATTTTTCAAGTCTTAATATGAAGTAAGCTAGTGAAAATTTTTGTTAATTTATGGGGGCAAGGGCCAAGGAACATCGTTATAAAGGTTTCTTTGCCCTTTGAACAAAACATGTCTGCTTATAATATGTCCATAGTGACAAACTGTTGGTAAGTGCCATTGAGTCAATTCCACACCTAGCTACCTTCTGAGGAACATCTGGTGAGTTTGAATGGCTGGCCTTTATTAGTCAGTTTTTATTTTCCTAAGAAGATTGATATGTATATAAATTGGTAGACAGTAACCTTTTTTTTTTCTTTTTCCTGTTAGTAATGGACAGTTTGATCATTAAATAGGCCGTGATGGTAAGATGAATTTCTTGTTAAGTGCCATCTTCAAGTCAGTAAAGACTCATAGTAACTCTGTATAGGGTTTCCGAGGAACAACTGGTGAGTTTGAATGGTCGACCTTGTGGTACACACTGACCTTGAGTTCAAGTGCTTATCTTGTGGACTTAGAATGATGATATTAGACTAGGACATTTAATTTGCAGATTAAATTTTAAATTATTGAAATGAATTATATACGGTTTTTGTTTCTTTTGTCTTTGTCTCAGTTTGGGATGTGGCACTAGCTTAAGGAAGTCAGTGTATTTTGCAGATGGATTATACCATTTACTTTAAAAAATAAATGGTCAGACTGCCCTTGATCTCATTATCGTATTTTCAAACTGTGTGTGAGAGGATTATCTCCAGGCATGCAATTATGTTGAAATAATTATGCAGTCATTGTGATGAGCATTGTGATTGAGTTTACCATTTAGTATAAAATTCTTTGTTATCTGAAAATTTTAAAAAAAATTCAAGAAAATAAATCTGGTTCTTACAAAAGTCTGACTAGGTAACTCATTGCCATCCTAGTCTTAATATGGAACTTTGGAGTAACTGATCATGATTTTGAGACAGTGTTAAAATTTGCATCACAGGAATCTTGTAAAGATTAGATAATTCGACTGATTCTCAGCACTTCTTCAAAATAGCCATGTAATTTTCCAATCATGGTATGTTACAGACTCATTTTCTAAACTCTGATCCAGTCTTTGCAATTTATTTATTCATCCACTTATTCAATAGAGTTTATTAAGCATCTAGCTGTCATTCACATTTTAAAATTGTTTGATAGTTATCATTTAAATTTTTCACATAGTAGATATAGCAAAATGGTGATCCTGGACATATTATTATTAATTTATAGCCTCACTGTTACCAGAAATTATTTCAGCATTAGACTTTTATGAATACCCATTATGTTCCATTAAATACACACAAATTTATTGAGCATCTATTGTGTGTCAATATGTCGATACCTCTTCTGGATACTAGGATGGTAGGGAATATGTTATTGTTGTTAAATGCTGTGGAGTTGGTTCCCACTCATAATGAACTCTGTATAGGGTTTCTGGGGAGTAACTGGTGAGTCTGAACCTCTAATCTTGAGGTTAGTAGCCCAGTACTTATCATACAGTGCCAAACCATAACAAGTATAACTGACAAACGTTTCTACCCTTAGGAAAATATGTATGTCTTTCTCATCTATGTTTTTAAGCCATTTAACAACCGTTTATATGTATATGAGTTTTTTAATGGTTCTAGAAAACTTTGACTCCATATTTGTTCTTTTGTTTTGTTTATTTTAGATGAAAAGAAAAATCGTTTTTAAGAGAATCTGAAAGGAGTATCTAAAGAAATCCACTCTTATTTTAAAATGTGCTAGACTGCAAAGTTGGTTTGAACCTCAAGGTTGGGTGTTCAAGCTCACTCAGAAATCCTATACAGGGTCACTGTGAGTCAGAAATGATTCATTGATACTTAGCAACAAAGAAAAGTTTGGCAAAATTGCATTGAAGACTGATGTGTCATGCCTTTTAGCATTGTTTTGCAAAATGACACAAACTCAGATTAGTTCGAGAACAAAGGCCATTTTGTAAATAAATGTTAAAGAATAGCATTTGCTCAAATACAATGAAAAACTGAAGTTTGCTTTTAGAAAATTTAGACCAAACATTTAAAGTATTCATCTATCAAGGAAGTGTAAGTATCAGGATAATTACTGAACCTTGTTGTTGTTGTTAAGTGCTGTCGAACCATTGTTGTTAAGTGCTGTCGAGTTTAGCGACCCTATACAGGGTTTCCGGGGCTATAAATCTTTATGGGCGCAGAACGCCTCATCTTTCTCCCTTGGAACGGCTGGTAGTTTCAAACTACTGGCCTTAAGGTTCACAGCCCGATTCCTAACCACTATGCTACCCACAGCGACCCTAAATAGGATTTCCAAGGAATAGCTGGTGAGCTTGAACCTCCAACCTTGCAGTCCAAACTGGCTTTGTGGTCCAGTATATTAACCCACAGCCCCTTAACCAGGACTCCAATTACTGTATACGATAAAGAAATATTGCTAAATAAATAATTGACCAATAATTAGATGAGAGATTTGAAGTAGTGAATAAGCCTGATAACAAAATACACTGGACAAAAGGAAACAAACTAAATTATTAAAATTACATACTGAAATACTTTTAAGTGGAATTAATTTTAGACTCCCCACCTCATTATTATAAAAACAGGATTATTCATTGCACATACTAACTTTTTTGTATACTATTTTATGTCTGAAAATATTTTTTGTCTGAACATAGGGTTAGTTCTAGCTTGACTTATTCACTCAATAGTTTTTAGAAATATCCAGTTAAAGGTTATTGCTGTATGTTGATGACCAGAGATGGTTTGAAAATGGCAAAATTGACCTTGGTATTTTAACTTTTGCCAACTTGATATCCATGCAGCCAATCTGAAAGTTTGCCTCCAATTTATGCATTTCAGGTTGGTATAAAATAGATTTCTAAGTTTAGAAAGCATATTAAGGAATTGAAGGAATGATATAGCATAAGATATGGAAATTGTGCTTTAAATTCTGTTGATATCTTTTGTGTATACACATTTGTGTGTGAAGAACATAATGATCCAGAGCGCTGCTTCTAGAATCTAATAACATTGTTCATGTTGTTGTTGTTAGGTGCCATTGAGTTGGTACTGACTCATAGCGACCTTATGCACAGCAGAACTAAACACTGCTCAATCCTGGGTCAACCTCACTACTGTTGCCACATTTGAGTCCATCGATGCTGCCACTTGGCCAATCCATTTCGTTGGGGGTCTTCCTCTTTTTCTCTGACCCTCCACCTTAACAAACATGATATCATACTTCAGTGACTGGTCCCTCCTGACAATATGCCTGAAGTATGAGACACGAAGTTTGGCCATCCTGGCCTCCGAAGAGCACTCTGATTGCACTTCTTCCAACACAGATCTGTTGGTTCTTTTGGCAGCCCATGGCACTTTAAATATTCTCCTCCAACACCGTAACTCAAAGGCATCAAGTCTTCTACGGTCTTCCTTATTCACTGTCCAGCTTTCGCATGCATATGAGGTTATAGAAAATAACCATGGCTTGGTTCAGGCACACCTTAGTCCTCAAGCTGACATCTTTGCTCTTCAACACTTTAAAAAGGTCTTGTGCAGCAGATTTGCGTAATGCAATACGTCATTTCATTTCTTGACTGCTGAACATTGTTCATGAGCACCTCAGATATTCGCTCACAGTTCCACAGAGAATTGAGAAACAGCAAGTTTAGGTCAGTGGGAGGAGACCTGGTTTGCCCAAAGGCATCATATTGTAAAGTTCTAAAGATGATGAGAGAGATTCCTTTCTCATGGGTAACTCCCCAGCATTTTTTCCTGTGAGATAACGCAGTTCCCTGGAGACTAGTCGGTTTTTCTTTTCTCTTCAGATCATATCTCTGTAATGGTTAGATTCCACCATGTCTCCTCCCCTGGCCTCCTAGGCATGCCAGAGCCCACAATCAGTAAATCTGCTTGCTCATTCTATATAACAGCATTGTCCAATATAAATATAATGTAAGTTACATAAGTAATTTCAGATTTTCTAGTCTCCACATTTAAAAGTAAAGTATTTATACTTAGCCCAACATATGTAAATATTATCATTTTACTATGTCATCAAAATTAAAAATTGGAATTTTTTAATACTGTGTTATTCACTAGTCTTCAAAATCTGTTGTTTAATTTATACTTATAAACCCAAACCTACTGTCATTACGTCTGTTTTGACTCATAGTGACTGTATATAGGGTTTCAGAGACTGTAAATCTTTATGTAAGCAGAGAGCCTCATCTTTCAACAACACTCCCCCCCCCCAGCAGCTGGTGGGTTTGAACCACCAATATTGGCTTTGCAGCCAACCCCTTATTCATATCGCCAGCTCTACACTACAGCAGCTCTTCATTTAGGTTACCCAACATTTCAAATGCTCAGATGACTACAGTGTTACCCAGCATATTTTACAGACTGTGAGTATCCCAGATTGGAGGTCTGGCTGGTCTCCTTATTTACAAGGGGACTTCAAAAATTGGGGGAGAATGCCATCTGTTTTTCGTCATTTGTCCGTGGACTTTTTGTAGCCCGCTTCTGTATCTGAACCTTTCTCTACCCTGTGTTGCCTGGCTAGTTTTTGTAAAAGAAATAAAAATAACCCAAACTCAAAGATGTTGAAATAAAAGCTTTATTCTGATCAGTTTTTCTATATATGTATAGAGAGATTCCTAAGCAAAGCAAATAGCTCAAAGTAGGCCAGTTACCAGGAAGTTTATTAAGAGAGGAGGGAGGGAAAAGAAAAGCAACCATTGGTTAATCTTCACATGATTGATTGAACCCTGTTGTTGTTAGATGCCATGCAGTTGATTCTGGAGAGTGACTCCATATGCAATAGAACAAAACACTGCCCAGTCTTGCGCCATCCTCAGAATTGTTAGGTTGCTGTTGCTAGGTCATTCCATCTTGTTGGGGTTCTTCCTCTTTTTCTGCTGATCTTATTCTTTTCCAAGCATGATGTCCTCCAGGGACTAGTGCCTCGTGGCGTGTCTAACGTAGGAGAGATGAAGTCTCAGCATCCTGGCTTCTAGGGAACATTATGGTTGTACTTCCTCCCAGACAGATATGCTTACTGAACCCTGTCTTCCCCTTTCTACTGAGATGAATTGCTATCTAGTCAATCACAAGGTAGTCTCTAACCCTCCTGCAGTCATGATCTCTTTTGAAATTGAAATTAAGTAAGCCTGACTTCTAACATAAAAGACAAGATGAGCAATTTTGGGTGAAAAAAAGACACTGGCAGGATTCATTTTGGGTCTGGAAATTTTTTATAGTTAATATTTGGTTTCATAAGTAAGGAAAAAGTCAATGTAAGATATCTATTATTGATTTTTCTCTTTGACAGATTTAATTAATGTATCCACTGAGTAAATGGGGAGTCCTGGTGTGGTGCTTTAGGATAAGCACGTGACCATAAGGGCTGTTTGAATCTCAAGGTCAGGGGTTCAGACTAACCAGCTGCTCCTCAGAAACCCCATACAGAGTTGCTATGAGTTGGAACCAACTTCACAGCACTTAACAACAGCAACAACACTGAGTAAGTGGGGTCCTGGTGTGTCGCTCTATGATAAGCATAGACTACTAATCACAAACTCACCAGATGCTCCTTGGAAACCCCATACAGGGTCTCTCTGAGTCAGAACCAACTCAAGGACACTTAACAGTAACAACAAAGAATGAAGGATCTTTGTCATTGACTCTGTTGTTTAGATCTTTTAAAGTTCATATGCCCGTTGCCAATGAGTCTTACAACTTATTGCAAACCTATAGGGCAGAATAGGAGCTCTGGTAGCGTAGTGGTTACGAATCGGGTTGCGAACCTTAAGGCCAGCAGTTCGAAACTACCAGCCGCTCCGCGGGAGAAAGATGAGGCGTTCTGCTCCCGTAAAGATTTACAGCCTCGGAAACCCTGTACAGGGTCGCTATGGGTCGGAACCGACTCGCTGGCACTTAACAACAACAACAATAGGGCAGAATAGAACTGCTACATAGGGTTTCTAAAGGAGTTCTGGTAACGTAGTGGTTACGAATCAGGCTGCGAACCGCAAGGTCAGCAGTTCAAAACTACCAGCTGTTTGAAGGAGAAATATGATGCGTTCTGCTCCCGTAAAGATTTACAGCCTCTTAAACCCTGTACAGGGACGCTATGAGTCGGAATCGACTCCACGTCACATAAACACCACCATAC
Organism: Chrysochloris asiatica; assembly: GCF_000296735.1. NCBI lineage: Eukaryota > Metazoa > Chordata > Mammalia > Afrosoricida > Chrysochloridae > Chrysochloris > Chrysochloris asiatica. The sequence continues at coordinate 2,865,772 of NW_006408707.1, forward strand.
GGTTTATAAGACTTTAAATCTTTATAGGGTCAGGTGATCAGGTCATAATTAGTGATTAGTAGCAAGGTGCTTAACCCACTATGCCACAGGGCTCCAAAAGTTCATATGTTTGTTGTTAAATGCTATTGAGTCAATTCCAACTCATATCAACCCACCAACCTTGCAGCTAAAACTTTTCCCAGTGTAGTCACATTTGTAGCTATTAAAGGCAGCCATGGCTGAGCAGTAGACCGGAGTCAGAAGTCCAAAATATGTTAACAACTTTCTCTGTGATCTGAGTCTGGTTGCATAACTTCTCTGGTTTCTCTTGATTGTCTTATCTGTAAAATGCTGTACGATTTGATTAATTCTTGGGTCCATTCCTATTCTATGATTGTGTAATTTGCCTTTAAAAAAAATAAGAAATCTTATTAACCTGTTGCTGTCCAGTTGATTCTGACTCAGTGATTTTCTAAGGCAGGATAGTACTGTCCCTTCGTGTTTCTAAACTCTAATCTTCACAGAAGCAGATTACTGTCTTTCAAACCACTAACCTTTCGTTAGCAGTTCAGCACTTTAACAGTGTACCACCAAGGGTCTACAAATCATAGCCTAGTTGGTCCCTTCTGACCTTCACTGACAAGCCTGTAATACTTTTTAACGATTTTTTTTTTCCCTCTTTATTCCATATTTTGTGTTTTCAAGTTAGGATTCTTCTCCTGAAGATACTGTTTTCTGTATCCTTAGCTCACAGGTTAATAGGGCACCAATAAATGTTTTTTAAATGAATTTTTATTTACATTAAAAACTATTAGATATTATTTTCCTGGTGGAGAAGGTTAGGCTGTTTCAGTTGTTGTTGTTGTTGAGTGCCATCAAGTCAGTTCTGACCCATAGCAACCCTGTATAGGGTTTTCAAGGAGCAGCTGGTGAGCTTGAATCACCAACCTTGCGGTTCAAATGGCTTTCCCCATCATTCTCTTCTTATCAACATTAATCTCTTGCTCAAATCTCTTTAGTGCCCAAAGAATACATTTGAGGCTCCTTGACTTGACCTTGCTCATTCTGGCCCCTGCACTTGCTTCCCTAACTCTTCCTTGCATCGAACCTGTTTTGGACAGATCAGTCTGCCCATCTCACCTGGACATGCTTTAAGAATCCTTTTTCTCTGACATTATGTGCTCATCTTCTCCCTCCCTTCCATTTATCTGAATCATTCCCATTGTTTTTTGTCAGACCAAAACCAAACCTACTGCCATCAAATCGATTTCCAATTAGAGAGACCCTGGGTTTCTAAGCCTGTGACTCATGACAGGAGCGGTAAGCCTCCTCTTCCTCCTGAGGAACAGCAAGCAGCTCGTGGATTTGAACTGCTGACCCATGCTGTTACCCAGGCTGCTCAAGATCAGACAGTTAGGTCCCAACTCCATCTTTAACCATAATGTGCTGATAACCCTTAATCTTATTTGTCATTATCACATACTGCCTTAACAAATGCAAATACATCAGTAGATTATGGACTATTGCTCCAACTAGATTGCAACATTCTAAAGACCTTGTATTTACTAATCCTTCTTAGATGTTATGGAGTCCTAGTGTGGTGCTGCAGGATAAGCACTGGACTCTACTAACTGGAAGACCAGCACTTCAAATCCAACTGCTTCTAGTAAACATTTTCACTGTGAGTTAGACTTCACTTGACAGCACTTGTCAACTTGATTGGATGCTCTAAGAATCTGCTTAATGGCAGTAGGTTTGTTTTATTTTTGTTTTTAATGGATGTTTAAAGGAGCCTTGGTGGCACAGTTGTTGAGCATTCAGCTGCTAACTGAAAGATTAACATTTCAAACCCACCAGCTGCTCTGTGGGAGAAAGATTTGGCAGTTCACACCCATAAAGATTACAGCTTTGGAAAGCCTGTGGGGCAGTTCTACTCTGTTCTATAGGATCATTTTGAGTCAGGTTTTGGTTTGTTTTTTATTGGTTGCTTAATGGCCCTGGTTATGAAACAGTTTTCATTCAACTATTAACCTAAGATTGGCATTTCGATCACCCAGTGGCGCTGGGGTGAAGAAAGCCCTAGCAATCTTCCATAAAGATTATAGCCAAGACTACCCTATGGAGCATTTCTGCTCTGTAACACATGGGATTGCCATGAGTTAAAATCAACTTTAATGACAACTTTATTTTATTTTATCTTTTTGGGATGCTTACTATATGTGTGAAACCCACACAAGGACACTAAACAATAACTACATGTGATGGTGTCTGGGCCAGAGGTCTGAAATACAAAACACCCATGGCTATCGAGTCAATTTCTACTCAAGGAGATAATATATAAGCAAGTAATTACAATACAGATCTAATCTGTGCAGAGCACCTTGCTTGGACTACAGGAGGAAATAGAAAACTGTTCTTGAGGGAAATCTGAGAAAAATTCTGGAGTTGTGAGTCATTTCAGGCAAAGGTAACAATACTAATAAAGGCATAAATACCTAGGAACTTGGAGCATTTACTTGTACTTCTTCATGATTATGTACTTTAGAGTAGTATGTGTAGTACAAGATTATGCACTTTAGAGTAAGTAGTATGTACAGTTGAGCATACAAGCTGGAGTTAGACTGCCTGGGTTCAAATCTTGGCTCTACCACTTATTTTCTTTATCAACGTAAACAAGTTACTTTATCTTTTACTGCTTCATTTACTCAAAAGTAAAATAGTGATAGTAACAATGATAAATTACCTTCTAGATTATGAGGGGGGCTTTTAATAAGTTAAGCATTTAAAACATCAAGTGCTTAATGTTATTTTATGTCTGTTTCTATTGATTCTCACAATAGCATGTACATAGAAGATGCTCAATGAATATTTTACTGACTGGTTCAGCATTGCCACTGATGTTGATCAGTTAATTCTATACCCACACCCTTTATCTATTACAAAAGCATACATTCACTAATACCTTATCTCACAATGATATGCTACATTTTGGTGGTATGTGCGGTATATGTGTGTGTGTTGATAATGATATGTGCTACATTCATTTTGCTTCACTGGGGAAAATTTTCCAATTCTGAGATCAATGACCTGAAACTCCTTGTCTGCATTGGTTTCCAGCTGCCTAAATGTTTGCTACAGCATGCCGTAGGCAGTGTTTGCCGATTTGTTGCATGGAGAATCAGTACACAGCTCACCTCTCATCTCTTGTGTAGGACTCAAGCTTCTTTAATGTATTGTATATGAAATTTGTAACATGGGATGCATGAAAACTCTAAGTCCTTTTAACTTAAATAATTTCATATTATTTAAAATTTACTTTTCTATAATAAGCAAAAAAATTTTTCCTCACAGATATACAATGCCTACTGCTTCACAAATTATAAACTATGAATATTTACTTAACATATAGCGAGTCCTTCATATTAAAATTCATTGCATTTTTTGCCAGGAACCAAGATTATTGCCAAGTCCTTGTTAGATACTTTCCCTTTGCAGGACTTGTGTTTTATTATTAATGTCACGGTAGTTTTTTTAGCACAAATTGCTTTAAGGATACAGAAAAACAAAGGCTCCTTATATACTACATATAGTGGCTATTGAAGCAATAATTGCCTAATAAATATGCAGGTACTATAAGGCCATAATTTTACTATTAATTGAATGGGTTTTCTTTTTAAGCTATGTTTTTGAAACATTTTTAAGTAAAATAGTAAATTAGTCATGTTGTTGTTGTTGTTGTTGTTAAGTGCCGTTGAGTCGGTTCCGACCCATAGCGACCCTGTACAGGGTTTCCGAGGGTGTAAATCCTTACGGGAGTAGAAAGCCTCATCTTTCTCCCGCGGAGCGGCTGGTCATAGAGATGAAAATACAAAATCATTAGTAGAATACTAATGAAAACAATTGCAATTGTACTTCTACACATATATGCCAGAGTGTTTTGTCTTAGTATCTAAATAGGCTTCATCAACACTTTTGAATGTGCTCTCACCACATACCTTGGGAAGTATAGGGGCTGTTCTAGTATTTTACGGATCACAGAGCAGGTAAATGATTCACCGCAGGTTATAGGTAGTAATTGTTGTTGTTAAGTGACTCATAGTGACCCTGTATAGGGTTTCCAAGAAGCGGCTGGTGGTTTGAACCACTGATCTTGCAATCTAGTGCATTATCCTGCAGCACTACACTGGGATTCCATGTAGTAAATTAATTTGTGCACTTGCCATTGGATCATTCAGTTCAAAATGTTTATTCCTATAAGCATATCTATTGTTTGTATTTCTGTAAATAATTTTATACTTCTTGGAGTCCTGGTTTGGTGCTGTAGGATAAGCATTGGACTGCTAACTACAAGGTTGGTGGTACAAATCCACCAGCCACTTCTTGGAAACCCTACACATGGTGCTATGAGTTGGAACTGGCTCACACAAAAACAGCAACAAGATAAGAAGATAAGAGAAGATATTAGAATAAAGTTCTATATAGACAGGATATGAAGGAGGGACCTTAAAAAGTTCATGGAAACACTCTATTGTCCATGAATTTTCCACATACTTTTTGAAGCCCAAAAATGTTTTATAGTAAGACAGATCGAACATCTAGTTTTTTTTTTTTTTTTATGTTGTTGTTGTTATTAAGCGCCATTGAGTCAGTTCTGACCTTGTATGGGGTTTCCAAGGAACGGCTGGTGAACTTGAACCACCAACCTTGTGGTTCAAACTGACCTTGCTGACCAGCATGGTAACCCACAGCGCAGTATCTGTCACTTAAAAGGTTTGCTCTTTGAGAGTAGTGACGTATTGTGTTTTATTCATTTCACTGTGGTCATATAACAAAAAATGCTCGTTTGATTTAAAACCAACCACCTTTTATAAACACGCTGCCATCAAGTTGATTCCAACTCAGAGTAACCCTAGAGGACAGAGTAGAACTACTGCATAGGGTTTCTGAGTCTATAGATAGTTATGAAAGCGTCTCTTTTCCTGAGGAACAGCTGGTGGATTGAAATCACCAGCCTTTCAGTTAGTGCTTAAACCGTTGTACCACCAGGGGTTCATGGTTATTTTTAAAGATATTTTAAATATGTTTTGGTCAGTAATTCACATCTTAAACATGGGGTTCCTTTTCAGATAATTAAAAAAAAAAAAAAAAAATACTGCTTCCTGAAGTATTTTCTTCCTGTCACCAGGAAGAACTTTTTGGGGGTAATTCCTTTTGTGCATGGCAGAACATTACTTGCACCAAAATATGTAAAGAAACCAGAAAGCTCTAAAGACAGTTCTCGTATAACTGAGGCTTGAAAACACTAGTGTGACTGATGTATGAAAATGACATTTTCCGTAATGTGATTATTTCAAGTCATGAAGAATTGCATGAGTATTAGTTTACAGGTAGTGATTTAATACATGTGGTAGACTTTCAGCACTGGACTAGTAACCACAAGGTTCAGAGCAGCAAGCCACTCTACAAGAGAAAGATGAAACTGTCTGCTCACGTAAAGATTTGCAATCTCAGAAACCTGAGTTAGTTACGGTCACTCACTATGAATCAGAATTGGCTCAAAGGCAGTAGGTATCCTTTTTAATAGTTCTTTATCACAAATCCTGAGTAACATAAAAGGAACGCAAAATACATGCATTTTTAATACCAAAGAAGATTGTTGTTTTTGTTAAGTGCTGTCAAGTCCTTTCTGACCCATAGTGACCCTGTATAGGTCTTCCAAGGAGCAGATGGTGAACTTGAAACGCCGAGCATGTAGTTCAAAGTAACTTTGCAGTCCAGTGCATGAACCCTCAGCACCGTACCTGGACTCCCAAAGAAGCGTAGTGGTTACACATTGGGCTGTTACCCGAAAGGTCAGCAGTTATTGAATCTACCAGTCACTCTGTGGGAGAAAGGTGAGGCTTCCTACTCCTGTAAAGATTTACAGCGTAGGAAACTCTACACAGGATCACTAAGAGTCCATACTGACTCGATGGCACAACACCACCACCAAAGAAGATTAAACACAATACAATGGTATTAGAAATTTAGTGGTTTTGTTTTTCTTCTAATGTTTTTGTTTTTCCTTTTCTAAGTAATTAATTTTCTCTGTTATTGTTAAGTGCTGTCGAGTTAGTTCCCACTCAGCGACCTTCTGTAGGGTTTCCGAGGAGTGGCTGGTGAGTTTGAACTGCTGACCGTGCAATTTTATATGACCTTGTAGTCGGTCCAGTGCTTATCCTACAGCACCACACCAGGACTAGATACTGTCAAGTCGATTCCTGCGTCATTCTCCCAATCATCTGTATAAGCTCATTGCTGCAGCCACTGTGCTGATCCACCTCTGTGAAGGGCTTTGTCTTTTTGCTGACCCTTTACCAAGAATGGTGTCTTTCTACAGTCCCTCCTGATAATATATCCAAAGTTCATAAGACAAAAATCTTGTCTTCTTGGCTTCTAAGAAGCACTGTACTCTGGCTGTCCTTCATTATAATACTTTGTCTTCTCAAGTTGTCCTTGGGAATTTTCTATTTAGCTTTATTACTACATCATTTCTTCCATTTGCTTTAGCTACTCTACTTTCCAGAGCAAGTTTCAGAATCTGTTGTGATAATACATTTTTGTCTTTATTTTTTTGTCTTTTGAATGACCTTTTACTTTTGTTGTGTTTGATATCCTTGATTTCACTCCACACCTTATTTGGTCTTAAGTTATTAGTGGTTAGTGAGTCAAATTTATTCTTTAAGTGGTCTCTAAATTCAAGTGAGATATACTTGTTTGTTATATTTTGACTCTTGTGGACTTGTTTCAAGTTTCTTTAGCTTCAGCCTGAACTTGCATGTGAGTAATTGATTCTCTCTTCTGCAGTTGGCCCCTAGCCTTGTTCTGACTAATGATACCGAGTTTCTCCATCATCTCTTTTCACAGATGTAATTTATTTGATTCCTGTGTATTCCATCTAGCTAAGTCCATGTGTACACATAGTCACCGTATAGTGTGTTTAATTTATGTTGTTGAAAAAAGATATTTGTAGTGAATAAATCATTGGTCTTGGAAAATTCTGTCAGGTGTTCTCCAGTGTCATTTCTGTCACCAAGGCCATTTTTCTGAATGAATTCTTGTTTATTTCCAACTATCATTCAAATCACCAGTAATGATCAATGCATTTTGACTGTATACTTGATCAATTTCAGGCTGCAGAAATTGGTAAAAATAATTTTCTTAATTTTTGATATTAATGCTTGGGTGTGTAAATTTGAATAATAGTCATGTTAACTGGTCTTACTTAAAAGTGTGTTAAGATTTTCCTATTGTCCTTCAGGAAAGATTTTGAAATGTTCTTTGTTACAAAAACTGCAAGGCCGTCACTCTTCAAGTGGTCATTCCCAGCATAGTAGATCATATGATTGTCCGATTCAAAAAGGTCAATCCTATTCATTTCAGTTCACTAATGACTAGGATATTGATATTCAAGTATTCCTTTTCATTTCTTACAAGTTAAAATTGTCCTACATTCATACTTGGTAAATATCATATTGCATTTACTAGTAGTTGATTTGCAGCTGTTTCTCTTCATTTTAATTTGTGCCTTATCAGAAAATGAAGGCTTAAAACCATTTATTGCTGAAAGGTTTTCTTTATCCATGTCATTAAGGTATCCTTTATTTTGAGGTGACTGTTCTTTCATAGTTGTATTTTAAGTGTCTTCCAACCTGAGAGAGTCATCTTTCAGCACTGTATCAGGTAGCATTCTGCTGCTAGCTATCAGATTTCACTGGCCAAGTTTTTCAGATGTAGATCTCCAGGTACTTCTTCCTAGTCTTTGTGAATTTGGAAGCTCCACTGAAATCAGTCCACCCAGCATAGCCCTACTTTTTATTCAAAATACATGTGGCAGAGCTTCCAGTAACACACCAACACATAAGACACCAGAGTATGGCAAAGTGACAGATGAGTGGTTAATTTTTAGGATAACAATTCTAAAGTAGCTGTTGATGATTTGGATTACAAATGAATTTATCTTTTAAAAAAGCTCTCTCTTTAGAATTCCCATGTATTGACATGCATTTATTTGTATTGATTCCTTTATAGTGATATGCATGAGTAACACAGTCCTAACTATGTAGATGGTGAAACCAAGACAAAGGTTGAATGATTTACTCTTAATTTTATGCTGATTTTTTTTTTTCAGGTAATTTCTAAGGCTTTGTGTTGCTATTATTCTAAGCAATGCATAATTCAAAAAAGTGAGGGGCTCTGGGTATAGACATAATAACAGTAGTGCTGAGAAAATCAAAATTATTCTGACCCCTTAATGATTCTTCCTTTCTGAATGATATTTAGTGAACCTAGAAACAATTGCTGTTGAAAGTAGAATGATTAAAACTGTTGACATTTTAACATTGAACACTAGATAAAGCATATTAATAAAACCAAGTATTGTGTTCACTACAAATCAGATAAAGACAGACTTCATTAGCTGGTAATGATTTCACCTATTCTAGAAATTTGGTTGTGAAGGGAGATAGAGGATCCTATATGGCATGGCAGATCATATGATTAGAAATAGCTGACCCGTTGTCATCAAGCCTATTGTAACTCATAAAGGCTGTATAGATCAGATTAGAAGTGCCCTACAGGGTTTCCAGGAGTCTTGGTGTGGCACTGGAGGATACGCGCAGTTTTGCTAACCACAAGGTCGTAAGTTCAAACCCACCAGCCACTCTTTGGAAACCTATACAGGGTAACTCTGAGTCAATATCAACTTGAGGACACTCAACAACAGCGCAGGGTTTCCAAGGGTGTAAATGTTTATGGATGCAGACTGCCAGATCTTTCTCTTGTGGAGCAGTGGTGGGCTTGAACTGCCAACCTTTTTCAGTTAGTAGTTGACTTCTTAACCGCTGCACCACCAGAACTCCTTAGAAATCATAGTGAAGTTCACAGCAGAAACCACTCCCAGGCCAGCCCTTCCCCAACGTGCCATCATGTTTTTTGAGCTCTTCCATTTTTGACTTCCATTATCCACCACCCAAGTTCTCAATTCAATTTCAGACTCAGGCAAAAGCTTGTAATTCTATTTGTTTTGGGTAAATTTAGCAAGCTGCTCCTGATTACACCTTAGCCAGGGACCATCTGTTAACTGGCTGCCTCTCCTAGGAGTGGTTTCTGTAGGCTATGAATGGGAAGAGGATTGGAGCTCAGTTGCTATTAGTAAGCAGATGCACCATATCAGGGGTAGTCTTTCCCGCCTTTCAATCTGCCAGCTCTCTATATTGATGGAGTGTCCTATGCCTGTGAGTCATTCCATCCTGAGGCAATGAGAAGTACTCTCCTAGGGACCATTTATCAAGTGCTTCTACTGGCATTTGATGGAAAGGAATTTAGAAGTCATAGTTTGATACACTTAGAGCACAGCCACATTCTCCTTTGCGCCTCCCCAGTATGTATGTATGTGTGTATATATATATATATATATATATATATATATATCACCCCTGTGTGCGTGCTTTTCAACAGCTATAGTCATGTGCTGTCAAAAACCCCACAGATGAAACAACAGGATACAGCTGTGCTTTGTGATGTACTGCATAAAACCTTCATAGTGCCAGGATCACAATTTTTTCAAGCACTGCTTTCTCCACCAAAATTATTGCTGGATCATTTGCATCAGATGGGAGAGATGTGCTAGATAAATTCAGAATGTTGGGTAACAGTTTTGATGCTGACTGTGGCATGATGAGGGTTCATTCTAAATTATGATAGTTTCGTTAGCTCACGGCTAAGCTAAGCCTTAGGTCTCAAAATAACAGTGACAGCAGCTTCCTGTTGCAGTGAGGCATCGGGTGTGGGGGGTGGTGGTGGTGGTGGTGGATTAAATGAACATAAATTAGTCTCATTTCATTTCTGAAGAAATTAGAGGAGGAAGATGAGGGAAGGAGGCAGTGGATTGTTAGCATGCTTAACTGTTGGAATTGCATCAGGGATGTGACAGAATTGTTTTGTCCCTAGGTTGGGTGAAAAGGAATACTCCTCAGTGCTAGCAGCTGCAGGTTGGCTTAATTAACTGACTTCCTGTAAGAAATGCCTAGGGTTCATCTTAGATACCCATCCAATGGGGTATTCCTCACTGAGTCCAGCTTTTAAGGGGGCAGTTACAAAATTGTATCCCAGCTGCAATAGTTTTCCTTTAAGGCAAGTAAGAGTTGAAATTTGATCAAATCTCTGGTATTTGAACTCCACTACTTTTTGCACCTAGTTGTCACCAATCATTTTGACTTTATGGCTGTTCTTTAGTGCCGGGAATTGCAGTGGGGCATTTCTCTCCATTGTGTAACATTCTGTAATCAGCTTTCTTTAATTCAGATTCTGAAAATCATAGCAGGTTCACTGAAAAGAGGGTTGATACCACAGCAGAAATGTTGTCTGCGTGATGTATCTTAAATCTTACTCAATAGTAACTGCATTGAAATAATATCAGAATTCTTAATTTCCAAATAAATAATGAAGGACTCCACAACATAAAGTATTAACATATTTTTAAAGGGTTAGAATCAATCTTGAATGAGAAATAATAGTTTCTCGGAACTTCTTTGGTTATCAGAGCAATTTGATTCATTGCTACTAAACTGATGAATTGAGAGCCTGATTTAATAAGCTCTAATATTTGCACTCACATGTCATCTGTGGTAGAACAGGATATAATGCATTTAAGACTGCAGCTCATCACCACAACCACCAAAGAATTATTACGCAAATAGAATCCAAAATTCAATTTACAAATAAAGGGTATATATTTTTTATGCTATCATTGATAATTATTCAGTTGGTAAGAACCATCCTGAATGAGCAAAGGAATATAATGAAAAGTACATGTGAGAAAAATCTTATCATTTATGTACTTCCTGTTACTAGGATTGAGACAGTACAAACTTAAATTGTTTTAACAAAAATCTGGCCTTTAGGAAATGACACATGACAGCTACACTGTAGAATACCTACAGAAGTTGTCCTCAGGTTAATTTATATTACACTTACCATGGTGCCTGCTTTAAAACAAGAAGCATAAAAGCAAGGCAGTATGAATAAATAGTAAGAGTTAGAACTGAAGCTGACTCCATTATGAATTCTGCACCCCCCACTCCACACCCCACACTGTTGGGGGAATTCATAGGTTCCTTCTAGCGGGACTCTGCATGAATGATCCCTACCTGAAATGTTCACAGGAAGCTCTTTTTCAAGGAATATTTTTCAGGCTCTTGCTGTTTGAAGAAACAGAGTCAAGGTGATTTAAGGGCAAAGCAAATATCCTCTAAAGACCTTTGTCATAATATGGCTCTTTTATCACATTTGAACATATGCTCAGTTGCCTGCAGTGTCTCATGTTTCAGTTAGGTCAGAGCAAGCTAATTTTTAAAGTCATGTACATTATGGATACATATGGCGGTTCCGCGGAAGAAAGATGAGGTGGTCTGCTCCCGTAAAGATTTACAGCCTCGGAAACCCTGTACAGGGTCGCTATGAGTCTGAACCGACTCCACGGCACATAACAACAACATAGGGAAATAAGTAAGATTAGCAAGTATGTGTTCAGAATAGACTTAGAAAACAGTAAGATAGCCACATCACATGAGAGCCGTGTTTATATGCCACTGAGTTAATTCTGACTCATAGTGACCCTATATAGGGTTTTAGAGGCTATAAATCGTTATGGGAGCAGAAAGCCTCATCTTTCTCCTACAGAGCAATGGGTAGATTCGAACTGCTGACTTTGTAGCTAAGAGCCCAGCTCACAATCCATTACACCAGAGGTGGTGGTGGGAAGGCAGGGAAAGCCTTGTCTCTTCTCAGCTAAAGAAAACTGAACTCAGTTCCATAAATAGTGAAGCACAGAAGACAAGTATATGACAGGTCTCTGCTTTGTTAGAAGCTTATAGGGGTACTAGGTTTACACTGGCAAAATCATTAGAAAAGTAAGACTACAATTATGGTAAGAGACATATACAAAGCCACAAAATGCCTTTTTTAGGGAACAGATGTATAGGTTGTATGGAAGATCTTAAAACCTTCATCGCCTATACATCACAGTTACTATGGATCAATTTGTGTTAGCTTTGTTTTATTCCAGATTATCAGTTTTGTTGTTAAGTGCTTTTGAGTAGGTTCCAATTTACAGTGACCCTGTGTAAGGTTTCTGCAAAACCAATGATTTGTTCATTTCGAATACCTTCTTTAGACAGCATAAGAGACGACTATACATGTGGACCTCACCAGATGGAATACACAGAAATCAAATTGACTACATCAGCAGAAAGAGATGATGGAAAAGCTCCATATTATCATTGAAAACAAGGCCAGGGGCAGACTGTGGAAAAGACCATCAGTTACTAATATGCAATTTCAAACTGAAGCTTAAGAAAATGAAAAAAGTCAATGAGAGCCAACATATGACCTTGAATATATCCCACCTGAATTTAGAAATCATCTGAAGAACAGATTTGATACATGAAACACTAAAGACCGAAGACCGGAAGAGTTGTGGAATGACATCAAGAACATCATACATGAAGAAAGCAAAAAATCATTAAGAAGACAAGAAAGAAGGAAAAGCAAAAAATGGATGTCAGAAGAGACACTGAAACTTGCTCTCCAGTGTAGAGATGCTAAAACAACTGGAAGAAATGAGGAGGTCCAAGAGCTGAACAGAAAATTTCAAAGATCAGCTCGAGAAGATAAAGCCAAATATTACAAGAAAATGTGCAAAGATCTGGAATCAGAAATCCAAAAAAGAAGAACATGCTCAGCATTTCTCAAGCTGGGGGAACTGAAGAAAAAATTCAAGCTTCGACTTTGGTTATTGAAAGATTCTCTGGGCAAATTATTGAATGATGCAGAAAGCATCAAGAGAAGATGGAGGGAATACACAGAGTCATTATATCAAAGGAAATGGTTAATGTTCAGCCATTTCAAGAGGTAGAGCATATAATCAAGAGCCAATGATACTTAGGGAGGAAGACCAAGGTGAACTGAAGGAATTGGCAAAGAACAAGGCACCAGTAATTGACGGAATAAAAATTGAAATCATTCAAGAAAGTGAGACAGCACAGGAGGCACTCACTCATCTCTGCCACGAAATTTGGAAGGCAACTATCTGGCCCACTGATTGGAAAAGACCCATATTTGTGCCCATTCCAAAGAGAGGTGACCCAACGGAATGCGGAAATCATCGAACAATCTCTTTGATATCCCATGCAAGTAAACTTTTGCTAAAGGTAATACAGAAATGCTTACAGTCATACATTGACAGAGAGCTTCCAGAGGTTCAAGCCAGATTCAGAAGAGGCCGTGGAAGAAGGGATATCATTGCTGATGTCCCGTAGATCTTGGCTGAAAGCAGAGAATATCAGAAAGATGTTTATCTATGCTTTATTTACTACACAAATGCTTTTGATTGTGTGGATCATGACAAGCTATGGACAACATTGAGAAGTATGAGTATTCCAGAACACTTAATTGTACTTCTGGGGAATCTGTACCTGGACCAAGAAGCAGTTGTTGAACAGAACATGGGAACACTGAATGCTTTAAAATTAAACAAGGTGTGAGACAATGTTGTATTCTTTCACCATACTTACTCAAACTGTATGCTGAGCAAATAATCTGAGAAGCTGGGTTCTATGAAGAAAAATGTGGCAGCAGGATTGGAGGAAGACTCATTAACAACTTGCGATATGCAGATGATACAACCTTGCTTGCTGAAAGTGAAGAGGACTTAAAACATGTACTGAAGATCAAAGAGCACAGCCTTCAGTATGGATTACATCTCAATGTAAAGAAAGCAAAAATCCTCACAACTGGACCAATAAATAATGTTCTTATCAATAGAGAAAAGATTGAAGTTGTCAAGGACTTCATTCTTCTTCAATGAGCTATCAACACTCATGGAAGCAGCAGTGAAGAGATCAAATGATGTATTGCATTAGTCAAATCTGTTGCACAAGACCTTTTTAAAGTGTTGAAGAGCAAAAACTAACATGCACCTGACTCAAGCCATGGTATTTTCAATAACCTCATATGTATGCGAAAGCTGGACAGTGAATAAGGAAGACTGTAGAAGAATTGATGCCTTTGAGTTATGATGTTGGAGGAGAATATTGAAAGTGCCATGTGCTGCCAAAAGAACCAATAGATCCATTTTGGAATAAGTGCAACCAGAGTGCTCCTTAGAGACCAAGATGGCCAAACTTCATCTCTCATACTTTGGACATATTGTCAGGAGGGACCAGCCACTGGAGAAGGATATCATGTTTGGTTAGGTGGAGGGTCAGAGAAAAAGAGGAAGACCCCCCCCCACCCACCCCCAACAAGATGGATTGGCCAAGTGGCAGCATTGATGGACTCAAGTGTGGCAACAGTAGTGATGTTGGCCCAGGATTGGGCAGTGTTTCGTTCTGCTGTGCATAAGGTCTCTATGGGTCAGTACCGACTCGATGGCACCTAACAACAAGAACAACAACATAGGGTGTCCAAGGACTACTGACTACCTTGCAGCTAGCAGTCCAGTACTTATCCTACAGCGCCGCACCTGAACTTCAGATTAAAAAAAATTATTTTTTAAGTGCTGTTGACTTGGTTCCTATGCAAAGCTACCCTATCTAAGGTTTTCGAGGAGCAGCTGGTGGGTTTGAACCACCACCTTGCGGTTCAAACTGCCATTTCGGTCCAGTGCATTATTCTTCAGTGCCACAGCAGGACTCTAGATTATAAATAGAGTCCCACAAAATGCATAATTACAAATGATCAACATACAGATGGTGATTACATTGCAGTGGTCTCCCCTGTCGGGGAGGCCTGCTTTGAGAAATGCTACCCCAGAGTGGCATTTGAGAAAATTAAAATGAGAGAAGAGAGAAAAGGTATACTTGAACCTTTAGTAAGAATATTGTTATTGTCAAGTTCACCACTGCCTTGTGCTATGGATGCCTTCCTACAGGCCTCTGGATGTATGATCTGGGCTGAAACATGCACAGCACAGTGCAGAACTGGGACCACGACCCGTGAGCTTTCTCCTGCTGGCCCTTCTCAGATATTCCAGTTGGTGTTATCAGCTTTACAGTCTCCATAGGCCTATTTACCTTGGTAACTTGCACCTGATGCATTTATATTGGTCTTTTTTTTTTCTCGTTGGAGCCCTGGGATCTCATTTTACTCACTAGTGCAATAAAGTGGAGGAGGGAAAATCCCTCCCCAAAGCAAGAAGAGGAAGAATTGTTTAGGAAAACAGCAACCGTACTAACTGTGGCTCTAATTAAAACACTAAAAGAAGCCTGTCCCTATTTAGACAGTGTCAAGTACCTGCATCTCTCTGTAAATATAGGCCAACAACAGTCCATGTGTGAGCATCACAGCAAACTTTTTGGGGTGGGGGTGGAGGATCCAGCGCAGTATATTTTAGTTGCAAAGCAAAAACAATAACAAGATTATTGTTATATTGAAACACAGAATTCTTTGGCCACAGCTTGCCAAAAACCAAAAACCAAAACAAAACCCACATACTTGGTAGTGTATGCATGTAGAGAAAATTACTTTGAATAACAAAAGCACAAACAAGAACTGATAGAATAATAAGCAATTAAGGTGGATTAACAACAGTTGCTGAATTCCAGCTGTTGGCTGCAGATGCAGCCTGGCTCCTTAATTCAGACTAGTTGAAGCTTGTTGCTATTCAGAGACGAGAAGGGAGAGAAGTATGCCCATGGTATTGTCTAGATCAGGGATAGCTTTGTTGTCTGTTGTGGGGAATTTAAGTATTTAGGGTCTGCTTTACTATGTGCTTTTTTCTTATGGATGTATTCATTTTTCCTTGCCGTGTGTTATTTTGAATTCTTCCTACATATTTTGGCACCCTTTTAGATTTAAAATGACTAACTAAAATCTATGTGTTTGCTGTTTGATCATGTGCTGGCATATGCTGTGAAATCAGTTCCGACTCATAGCGACCCTCCATAGGGTTTCCAAGGCTGTAAATCTTTATGGTAGTAGAAAGCCTCTTCTTTCTCCTGCAAAATGGCTGGTAGTTTTGAACTGCTGATCTTAAGGTTAGCAGCCTGACTCATAACTATACCAGAGTTCCTGTTTGATCATGGCAGAGTGAAAATAAAGGTCGAGCATAGCATTTGTCTGCCTCTGTTTCCAGTGGGAAAGAGGAGCTCAGAGTAGGAAAAACCATTGATAACTTTAGCCGCTATAAAAACTTCTCTGGGTTGTTTCCCAAGTTGTTGTTGTTGTTAAGTGCCGTCGAGTCGATTCCGACCCATAGCGACCCTGTACAGGGTTTCCGAGGGTGTAAATCTTTACGGGAGTAGAAAGCCTCATCTTTCTCCCACTAAACAATATTGGGAGTTGCTTTAAGAAGAACCTTACTGTGTAGGCCCAAACCACCCAACCCTCGGACACTGTATGAACCAGTAGTTTATAAGGTAATCAGTATACAGTAAGTGCCTGGGTTATTAATGTCCAGTTTCCAGACAACTCATACTTGCCTTTAATATCATATACATTTGCCCTCAGTTTGAAATGATTAAACCAACCTCTAAACAGAAAACCAAACCAAGCCAAGTACCATTAGGTTGATTCTGATTCAGGGCAATCCTATATGATAGAGTAGAACTGCTCCTTAAGGTTTTCAGAACTGTAAATCTTTATGTAAATCCCTTAGTGCAGATGATGGGTTTGAATCGCTGACCTTGCCGTTAGCAGCCCACTGCTTATCTTGCACTAAAAGCTAAGTAAGAACAGTATGCACTGGCTCCCATTTACCTACAAATTCCACTTGGGAATTGGGTCTCCTTCATAACTCTGGAACTGTCTCATGTAGTCTATCCTGGAGTGTTTCATTACCATTAGACCAATGTCCTTGAAAGTTCCCACTTTTTGAGCCATTGTATAGATCCCCTAACAGTTTTGACTGGAGATTTGAAGGACAGGACTGTGACCCAAGCCATCACACAGGGCCTTGCTTAGAAGGACCTCACGTTTGGTTTAAGGCTCTTCTGTCTCCATCTCTGAACTAGTAATTGATAAGTGAAGTCTAATGAGGCGTTCTACTCCTGCAAAGATTTACAGCCTTGGAAACCTTGTACAGGGTTGCTATGAGTCATAGCCAACTTGATGACACTGAACAACAACAACGGGACAATGGAGCATACATATAACCAGAGATGAAATATGCAATAGGTGTTTCTGTCCCTGTGGCACCCATGACCCCTGATAGATACACAATTCCTGTGGGCCACAATGAGTGGGTGTTCAGTGAGACAAAAGTAAGTATAGGTGATGTTGTTGTTGTTGTTAAGTGCCATCGAGTCGGGTCCGACCCATAGCGACCCTGTACAGGGTTTCCGAGGGTGTAAATCTTTACGGGAGTAGAAAGCCTCATCTTTCTCCCGCGGAGCGGCTGGTAGTTTCGAACTGCTGACCTTAAGGTTCGCAGCCCGATTCGTAACCACTACGCTACCAGAGCTCTTATGGAAACCAATAACTTCCATAGTCTGTTGATAGAATACACATGTATCAAGAAGTAAAATGAAAAATTGTTAGCTTCAGTTGAGTTGGATTTGAACCTATTTCCACTGTCCTGGTAGCGTAGTGGCTGTGGTAGTGTACTGGCTACGAATCTGACTGAGAACCTCAAGGTCAGCAGTTTGAAATTATCAGCTGTTCCGTGGGAGAAAGACGAGGCTTTCTACTCACATAAAGATTGACAGCCTCAGAAAGCCTATGCAGGGTCGCTATGAATGAGAACCCACTCCACAGCACATCACCACCACCACCAGTAGGAGTGAAATACATGGGCATATGCTCATTATGAAATACAGTTGTGTAAATGTACTGATTCTTAATACAAGTTAAAATTCCACACATTTGCCTTAAAAGCTGTCATTGTAGTCACGTGTCGAATGGAAAAATAATGTTAATCATTAACGTTTTAGTGTTTCTTTGTTTAGAATGACATTAAATAGCAAATAGAAAATATCATGAAAAGATGAGAGAGACCATGGAAGAAAAGAAAATGTTTTTTCTATGTCAAATGTCTTTTAATGGCACTTTTTCCTGCTTTTTGAACGAGGAGCCCTTCATTTTCTTTTTGTTCTGGGTCCCACAAGTTACACAGCTGGCGCTGGTGAGGTGATCTGTCCTCACACTTAACTGGGATAAATTGAAGATGGTGTAAGATCTCCTGAGGCTTTTTAGGTAACCCATGAGACATAGCCACCTAGCAGATCTTATGCCTTTCTTAGAGCCTTAGCTGATGCAAAGGATTGACCCATATGGCTGCTCATTTAATCAGATAACATCCTAATTAAAAGTTTCTACCTGTTCAGGTGGCACTGTAGGATAAGTATGAGACTGCTAACCACACGGCCAGCGTTCAAATTCTTCAGCCACTCCTCAGAAACGCGATACAGTTGTGTCTGTGATCAGAACCACCTTGGCAGCTCTTAACAACAATAACAACCACCTGTTCAAAGAAACATTTGCAGTCTTTTTGTCCTGGTAACCAATTTTTTTCACAATTATATTATTGTCTCTGTTACTGTATAATCATGACAAGTTATGGATAGCATTGTGAAGAATGGATATCCCAGAACACTTGATTTGGTTCATGAGGAGCCTGTACATAGACCAAGAAACAGTCTTTGGAACAGAATAAAGGGATACTGAATGGTTTAAAATCATAACTGTATACTTTCACCATACTTATTCAATCTCTATGCTGAGCAGATAACCCAAGAAGCTGGATATGTGAAGAACATTAATCAGTCTTCCCACCAAACTTCCCAGGATTAATGGGAAGACTGATTAACAACGTACAATATGTACATGATCTTTCTTGTTGAAAGCAAAGAGGATTTAAAATACACACTGATGAAGATCGAAGACTATAGTCTTCAGTATGAATTGCACTTCAATGTAAAGAAACAGAAATCCTCACAGCTGGACCAATAATTTACATCATGATAAATGAAGAAAAACTTGAAGTTGTTAAAGATTTCAAATACTTAGATCCACAATCAGTGCTCATGGAAGCAGCAGTCAAGAAATCAAACCATATATTGCATTAGACAAATCTGTTACACAGACTTCTTTAAAGTGTTCAAGAGCAAAGATGTCACTTTGAGGTCTAGGGTGTACATTACCCAAGCTATGGTATTTTAAATCACCTCATAGGCATGTGAAAGTTGGACAATGAATAAAGAAGGTCTGAGAAGAATCTATGCATTAGAATTACGGCATTGTTGAAAAACGTTGAAAATACCGTGGGATGCTAGGAGAACAAACAAATCTGTGTTGGAAGAAGTACCACCAGAATGATCCTTGGAAGCAGGATAGTGAGACTGCATTTCACTTACTTTGGATATATAATCAGGAGGGACAAATTCCAGATTATATGCTTGGTAAAGTGAAGGGTCAGTGAAAAAGAGGAAGACCCCCAACAAGATGGATTGTGACACCATGGCATCAGCAAGGCATTCAAGCACAACAATGATTATGAGGAGGGGGTAGGACCAGGCAGTGTTTTCTTCTGTTATGCGTAGCATCACTATGAGTCACAATGGACTCAACAGCCTGAGCACTTGTATGAGGCCCCTTTTACCTTCTTGAAGTGGCTAACAAAACGGGGATTTTGTACCAACTTATATGAGTAGGTACTGGCTCTATGGCACTTAACAACAACAACAACAACAATTAACAAATTATAAAATGCCTCTCCCTGCCTGAGCCTCTCTCTGTCTCTGCTCTTTTCCTGACTCTTCTGATTTCAGTGGAGTTGCGCCTACAAATGAGTTTGGAGATACAGATTTGTTGATTTATTTAACCTCATGAATGTCAACAGTTCTCTGCAAAAGGGGTGCCCACTACCACAGAAAAAAACTTTGTCAGGATTAATGCTTTGTTCATGATAACTTGTGAGCCCATGCTCTACTCCCACCCAAGGCAACTTACTAAGCATCTTGTAGGTACAAACAGTGTTAGTAAAGGAAGCAACCTCAGGGATCTCATTATGAAACCACAGGTCCCCACTTGGGGCTATTGAAAGAGCTGGTCAGAATGAGAACGGGCAGTGAGCCATGCAAAAGGAGTCCAGGGGACATTGTTGCCCAGAGTTTTTAGCATAAAGCCAAGACTCTGAATAGGAAATGTCTTGCTTCTAGGAGGGATGCAGTTTCCAACCACATGAAATATCTACTTGATACTTTCCAAACCATTTTATCTCAGCAGGAGAGATAATAGCGTGAGGGGGAGAAGCCAAAAGGCCTGTCCTTGATCTCAATTTTGTCATAGGTTTCCTGGCCCAATTTTCTTGTCCAGCCTCTTCCTCTCTAGGAGTCCGTCATGCACTTAAAAGAGATTGCAGTTATTCTTTATGCACACTCCACTTCTTAGCAGACACCAAAAGACTGCATCAACTATTGACTTGAACAAGAGCTGGCAACACTTCCCCAGGAAAGGAATGCCTGGATTTGCCCCTACCAAGTTCTGTTTTGATAGAGCAGGTGGGAGAGCCTCCCAACATGTATTTGGGTACTTCCCATGTCCTCCTGGAGGCCAAATTGATACCTTGAGTTTGAAATGCAAGCAGCCTGAAATGGAAGGATTCACTAAGACTTCCATAAACTTGCTATGAACCATACCTTCTGATCTTAGTAGCAAAGAGTTGCTCTATAGAGACTTTTTGTTTTTAATTAAGTTAGGAAGAATTAGGTTGAGATTAGAGAACAGACAGAGAAAGACACTTGGGCAAGATGCCAAGAGGTCAACCTCTTGATCTTATCTTAGGCCAGTTGGGCATGGAGGTGGCCAAGGCTTTCCTACTGCTTTTGACTATATATCACCTGTTTCTTTGGACTGTCCTAAATTGGCCCAGTAATCTAGTCCACACCAGGCCAGAAACTGTTTTACATCGACTGTCCATGCTATTTGACGATTCTGACTTCTAGGAGTGATTGGAAATATGTTATCTTATGTCTGTTGATGGGGAAACTGGGGAGGTCAAGTTTTAAAGTTTTTGAGAGGACATGTGTATTTGTCATAGTGTCTCCTATTCCTTCACAAGTCTGACATATAACTTTACATATCTTAGGGATTCAATGAATATTCACTTAGAACTGAATAATATTAACTTGTTGTTAAGTGCCATCAAGTTGGTTCCGACTTATAGTGTCGAGGAGCAGCTGGTGAGTTTGAACCACTTACCTTGCAGTTCAAACTGACCTTTCAGTCCAGTGAATTATGCCGTAGCACCACCCAAATATTAATGTGGTGGTGGTGGTGCTGTGCCGTGGAGTCGATTCCAACTCATAGCGACCCTGTACAGGGTTTCCGAGGCTGTAAATCTTTACAGGAGCAGAATGCCTCATCTTTCTCCCACGGAACAGCTGGTAGATTTGAACTGCTGACCTTGAGATTAGCAGCCCAATTCATAACTACTACGCTACCAGAGCTTCTTTGTTATTGTTGTCAGGTGCCATGGAGTCGGAACCGACTCATAGCGACCCCATGCACAGCAGAATGAAACAATGTCCGATCCTGGGCCAACCTCACTACCGCTGCCACACTTGAGTCCATCAATGATGCCACCTTGCCAATCCATCTTGTTAGGGGTCTTCCTCTTTTTCTCTGACCCTCCACCTTACACAGCATGGCATCCTTCTCCAGCGACTGTTCCCTCTGGACAATATGTCCAAAGTAGGAGAGACGAAGCTTAGCCATGTTGGCCTCCAAGGAGCACTCTGGCTGCACTTCTTCCAAAACAGATCTATTGGTTCTTTTGGCAGTCCATGGCACTTTTAGTATTCTCTTCCAACACCACAACTCAAAGGCATCAGTTCTTCTACGATCTCCCTTATTCACTGTCCAGCTTTCGCATCCATATGAGGCTACTGAAAATACCATGGCCTGGGTCAGGCGCACCTTAGTCCTCAAGCTGACATCTCTGCTCTTCAATACTTTAAAAAGTTCCTGTGCAGCAGATTTGCCCAATGCAATACGTAGTCTGATCTCTTGACTGCTGCTTCCACGAGTGTTGATAGTTGATCCAAGAAGAATGAAGTCCTTGACAACTTCAATCTTTTCTCGGTTGATAAGAATATTGTTTATTGGTCCAGTGGTGAGGATTTTTGTTTTCTTGACATTGAGATGCAATCCATACCGAAGGCTGTGCTCTTTGATCTTCATCAGTAAATGTTTGAAGCTCCTTAGAACTCATAATTTCCTGCTGCCCAGGTCATTTTCATTGTAAAAAAGTTATTGAGGTTAAAAAAAAAGGTCATTTTAGGAGAATTAAACCCATTAGAAAATGTTTAGAATGCAGATTCTAGGTTCCAGTCTTGAACCACCACTAACTAGCAGTATAACCCTGGATAAGTGTCTATGCCTCTGTTTTCTCATCTATGAAATAGGGGTAATAATCATATGAATGCCACAGGATTATTGTGAATATTAAATGTGTTAATATGTGTAAACGCCCCTTAGACCTGCTCAGTAAATGTTCTTAGAAGTATTTAATAAATGCTTAGCATGGATATTATTCAGGGAGCCCTGGTAGCGGAGTGAGTTACATGTTGGCCTGCTAACTCTGAGTAGGCAGTTTGAATCCACCACCCATGAGAAAGATGAGGCTTTTCTGCACCTGTAAAGCTCTGGTAGCGTAGTGGTTACAAATCGGGCTGCGAGCCGGAAGGTCAGCAGTTCGAAACTACCAGTGGTTCCACTGGAGAAAGATGAGGCGGTCTGCTCCCGTAAAGATTTACAGCCTCGGGAACCCTATGCAGGGTCGTTATGAGATGAGCAGACTTAATGACACAGCACCACCACCACCACCACCACCACCACCACCACCATTGATATTATTCAGAAGGCAAAAAATGGGTGGGAGGGTTGGGGAGAACCTCTAACTTATAATAAAATTAGTGAGGGTACTTACTAAAATTAATCTGTTTGCACATGACATTCCTTTAAAAGGACAAGCTATCTGTATTCCCTACCATCTACTCAGTAGCGTAGTGGTTATGAATCGGGCTGCCAACCTCAAGGTCAGCAGTTCGAAACTACCAGTGGTTCCACAGGAGAAAAATAAGGCGTTTTGCTCCCCTGAAGATTTGCAGCCTCGGAAACCCTGTGCAGGATCACTATGAGTTGGAACCGACTCCATGGTACTTCACAACAACAACATATTTATATACAGAACAGAACTGGCCCCCCTAGGAGTTCCAATGCTGCTCTGTAGGATAAACACTGGACTACTAACCTTAAGGATGGTGGTTCAAACCCTCTAGTCAGAGCTTCTTTGAAGCCCTGTACACAGTTGCTAATGAGTCAGAACTGCCTTGATGACACTTACCAACAACCTGTATAGAACCAGACTGCTACATCTGTCTCCTGCAGAGCAGCTGATAAGTTCAAATTACCTACCTTTCTGTTAGCAGAAGAGTGCTTAATTACTGCGCCATCAGGGATCCTTTCCTTGCTATCCATCAGTCTGCAAATCTAAATAAATACTGTGTAACTGTGTGCCTCTGATTTTCCACTGCAATTACTTCTTTTTTTTTCCCTTGGAAATAGAATTTAGTCTTACGAGACATGATACTTGGGCAACTCTCCTAACTTACCTAAAAAATCAGGTGGAAGGAATGGATATGACTATTGGTAGGGCCTAGCTGAAGGAGAAACAAGGTGTAGGAAACAGTTTGCAATTACCTCACACTTTCAGTTTCTAAGTCCTTTAATTTTTCTTATCAGAAATTCACTTCAGATAACAACTCTCCAGATAAAGTAGGCCTTGGGGGTTGGCTGCAGAGAGAGAGAACAAAGGTTTTATTGGTCTTTTATCTCTTGTTTACTAAAAAATGTTTGGTTGTAAAAGATAATGACAAAACTATTGTATCTGCTCCAGAAAATGAACAAATAAAAGTAATTATTGCAAAGGAGCATTAAGTAACAAATAGTATATATTTATTTTTCCCTAGTTTGTGGTTTCAAATCTAGAATTCAGTATTGGGTAGCATTTTTTGACTCTCTAGTTGAAAATCACACACAAGAATAGACCTTAAAGCTAATTTTCTTTCTGAGTGAAATGGAGAGACCTGACTTGTCCTGAGCCTAATTTTATTCTATGAGGGTCATAAACTGATAGCTTCTTTCTCTAATGGGAGAGTAGCCTGTGAGGAAAAAGGAGTGGTAAAGCACATTAATGAAGGTTCTTGGGTCATAGTGGAGAGAATAAGATGTTCATAATAGATAAATAATATGTATTTTCTTGAAGTGCTTGAAAAAATATGAGAAATATAGATAATATACTTTTAAAAATCATGCTACCTTAGCAGAAAAAAGTAGCATGATTTTTTTTTAAGTATATTATCTATCTTTCTAATCTCTAACTTTTATAATGTCGAGGTAGGTAATGATCTTTCTAATTGAATAATAATCCTAATATAAGGTTGGTATTTGCAGAGTCCTGGTGTGGTGCTGTGGGCTAATGCGTCAGACTGCGAAGTCTTTTGAACTGCAAGTTCGGTGGCTCACTAGCTGCTCCTTGGAAACCCTATATAGGGTCACTATGGGTCAGAATCGACTCAATGGCACTTAACAACAACAGCATGACTCTTAATAGTATCTGTTCTGGTAAAGTGTTTTAAATTTGAAGTGTTTAAAGTTGGTTATTAGTATTGGTTTTCTTTTGTTTTTAGCAAAGCAAATTGAGAATTTACTTTTTTTTTAAACTTTTTATTGTGAATTGTGTAAACGTTTACAGACAAGATCATCAGCTCTACATTCAACCAATTATACACTTTGTTTCATCTCAATGATTACAGTCCCCTCCCTGAAACAAAAGATATCCCACTGCCTTCCTGTGGCTTCCCATTTACATCTTCTGTTTCAGGAACAAACAAAGCAAAAATATTTGGTGTACACATGCAAAACAAAACAGATATAGTCAACTAAATATCCAAATAGCACATTCGGCAAGCCAGCCTATTACCCACAGTTAACAGCCTTACTCAGTCCATGGGCCTCGAGTTGAAAGCTACTCTGTCTCTCCATGCCAGCACCTCTGCCACAGTCTCTGCTCTCATTGCTTTTCTAGGTAGGAATCTCACACTCCACTCTTGAGCTCTTCCTTTGTATTAGTCCTGGGATTATCTGTTTCTGAAACCAAAGATTACCTGCTCCGCACTTTTAGTTGTACGTCTTCTACAAATAAAGTTGTAAAAATCACAATCTTGCTAACAGTTACTCACAATTGAATCATAAAATCCTGTCAACATCACACCCTACCAGATCCATCTAGAAAAGAGGAAAACTATTCAGCAGGGATTCTACTGTATCCCCCTCATTCTGAAACTAAGCTCGTAATGAAAGTTTGTAAGCCAGCCACTTCATGCCTTTGTAGCCCCCTCCCCCCAATTTTTGATAGCAAATATCTAAATTACATCTCCCTATCCACCCAGTATAAGGAGTTCTGGTAGCGTAGTGGTTACGAATCGGGCTGCAAACCTCAAGGCCAGCAGTTTGAAACTACCAGCTGTTCCGCAGGAGAAAGATGAGGCTTTCTGCTCCCATAAAGATTTACAGCCTTGGAAACCCTGTACCGGGTTGCTATGAGTCGGAGCCGACTCCATGGCACATTACAACAACACAACATCAACCCAGTATACTAAGGAAACAAGCTTGCTCTTTGATATGAAGAATCCTTCCATTCTGGTTGGAATTTTGAGCAACTGCATCCGTAAGCAAAGGTCCAGTTCTTCAAATTGTAGCAATTTACACTTGCTCACAGGATCAAACATCTTAATTTTCATCTGGTCTAGTTCTGGTCAGTCACACATCCAAACTAGGTCAATTAGGTACTAGCTGCAAGTTTTGGAGTACAAACACATCTTCCTGCACTTCAGACCAGCTGACCACTTAACTCTTAATCCTAGCCCCTTGAGGTTATGTCAGTGATCCGGGGCTCAGGACTTCATACATCTCTCTAAATTTCAGACAGCTAGTCCTTCCTCTTCTCTCTCTTTTCCCCAGGTCAACAGGTGTCAGTGTAATGGCCAAACTCAGCCCAGGTCTTTATTGCTGATTTCCCCCACTTCAATCACAAGTAGACCCAAGAGATCACCAGCAAGCATACTAGACTGCTCACAGTTTCCCTTTAAGTTTCAATCCTAGAAGGGCATTTTCCTTAGTGAATATTGGTTTGTTTTTAAAGGATCAGATTTCAAAAAACTTTTTGTAACTTTGTAAAATGTAATGATTACTTTTTATATAATTTATTGTCTTTGTTAAGTGCCATCAAGTTGGTCTTGACTCATAGTGATGCTGCATAGCGTTTCCAAGAAGCAGCTGGTGAGTTTGAACCACCATCCTTGCTGTTAGCAGTCTACACCTACAATAACACACCAGGACTCCAGCTTTACATAATTAATTATGTAAAGTTGTTAAGTGTTGTCAAGTCAGTTCTGACTCATAGTAACCTGTATAGGGTTTCTGAGGAGTATCCCCTTGGGGTTATATCAGTGGGTTTGAACCCCTGGTGGGTTTGAACCACTGACCTTGTGATTCGCAATCCAGAACTTAGACTATACCACCACACTCGGATGCTTACTAAGGAGGAAGAGTTTTTTCCTCACTGATGCTTGCTTTAAAATGTTTTTTTTTTTTTTAATGTGTAATAAATACATGATACAACATTCAAAAGATATAAAAGGTGATATAGTAAAAATACATCTCTATTCCACTCCTATTTTCCAGCTATGAAGTTCTCTTCTCAAGAGGCAACCCTTCTTTATACATTTGTGGGCATTTTAAAAAAGTTCATTGTCATCGAGTGCATTCTAATGTGTAACATATGAACCTATATGAACAGGCTAGAACTGCCCCATAGGGTTTCTAAGACTGTAAATCTTTATGGAGCTGTACTGCCACATCTTTTTTCCATGAAGTAGGTTTCAACTGCTGACCTTTCAGTTACCAGCCAAGCATTTTAACCACCGTGCCATCAGGGCACGTTACGAGGTATATTTGTTGTTGGTGTTTTTTTTTTTAGTGTTTTATTGTGAATTATATGATAGTTTACATGAGAGAACCTCAGTTCCACATTCATTCCATCGTACATCATTACATTGCCATGGTTCCAATCCCCTCCATGCATCGTCTTCCGACCAAAGGGCATATCCTAGAAGCCCGTGCTCTACACTCCCCCTCCCCCCTCAGTCTTCGTTGGTTTTTAAGTGCTTTCAACTTGGTTCTGACTCATAGCTGCCCTGTATAGGGTTTCCAAGACTTTAAATCTTAATGGGAGCAGGAAGTCTAATCTTTCTCCTGTGGATCATCTGGTGGGCTCAAACCAACAGCCTTATCATATTCGCAGTCCAGTGCTTACCCTACAGAGCCACCATGTTCCCTATAAGGTATATTGTTATTGTTGTTAAGTGCTGATTCATACAATAAGGTTTCCAAGGAGCAGCTCGTATGTTTGAACCACTGATCTTGCAGTTGTTACAGTGCTAATCCTACAACACTACATCAGGTATATCGAGTCCTTTCTGTAGTGGTTATGAATTGGGCTGCAGACCACAAGGTCAGCAGTTCGAAACTACCAGCTGTTCCGCAGGAGAAAGATGAGTCTGTCTGCTCCCGTAAAGATTTAGAGCCTTGAAAACCCTGTACAGGGTCACTATGAGTCGGAACCAACTCCACGGCACATAACAACAACAACAATTGCAGGCCCAAAGAGAAATGAAGACACATAGTGGAATTTTATCTGTGTTGCTAGTGAGTAGATGCAAGAACTGGATGTCCTGCTACCTGGAATCATCCTCTCTCAATTCTTAATATGCGCAGAGGGGATTCTGTGTCCTCTAACCACTACCCTGCAGGCAGATTGGCTAGACCATAGAAAAACCAACATATGGCCTGTTCCCAGTGGTGACAATGCCAGGAGTTCCTGAGCATCTTAAAACTGAATTCTGATAATTCATGTGCTCCCTAATTCATAAATCACTTCATGTCAAGATGTGGCTTGAATGTGAATAAATATAAAAGATGTTCCCAACCCTTAAGCAGGTTTGAAGCCCAGTTTGCTGCCTTGAAGCTGGGTTTCAGATTAATCACATAAAAAGGATAATGGAATCTTATCTTCTTTTTAAATATAAAATGGGTAGCATCCCTGAAAGGTACCATAACTCAGCTAGAATGGATAAGAAAATATCATCGCAGAGTTCACGTACCTTGGATTAATACCATGTTTCTTTTCCTTAATGAATGGTTGCCCATAATGTAATTACAAATGTTGTAATGCATTAGTTATGTTTGTGCACTTTCAGACTTCTTTACCTGTATCCATTTCCCTCACCTGTGTAGTGAAAGGTACAGGTCAACAACCAGTGTGTTCCTTCCAAAGGACCTTCCATATGTAATGGTTTCTGTTGTTGTTAAGTGCCATCGAGTCAGTACTGACTCATAGCGACCTTATGCACAACAGAACAAAACACTGCCCAGTCCTACACCAGTCTCACATTGGCTGCTATACTTGAGCCCATAGCTGCTGCCACTGTGCCAATGCATCTTGTTGGAAGGTTTTCCTCTTACCCTCTACTTTACCAAGCATGATGCCCTTCTCCAGGGACTGGTCCCTCCTGATAATGTACTTGAAGTGTGAGAGATGAAGCCTGGTCATCCTGGCTTTCAAGGAGCATTCTGCCTGTACTTCTTCCAACACAAATTGGAACAAGACAGGAAAGAAAGAAAGAATCAAAATGGATGTCAGAAGAGACTCAGAAAGTTACTCTTGAATACAGAGAAGCTAAAGCAAATGGAAAAAATGATGACATAAAAGAACTGTACAGAACATTTCAAAGGGCAGCTTGAGAAGACAAAGTACTATAATGAAATGTGCAAAGGCCTAGAGTTAGAAAATCAAATGAGAAATAATGTATTTGACATTTTTTCAAGCTGAAAAGACTGAAGAAAACATTCAAACCTTAATTTTGAAATATTGAAGTATTCTATCGTGTCCTGATGTGGTGCTGTAAGATAAGCACAGTATTACTAACCACAAGGTCGGTGGTTCAAACCCACCAGCCGCTCCTCAGAAACCCTATGTAGGGTCACTATGAGTTGGAACCAACTCCACAGAATTTACTTAACAACAATAGGAACAGCATGGGCCAAATAGCGAATGAAGAAGGAATCCAAGAAGATAAAGAAATACAGATTCATGGTTCGAAAATGAGTTGGCTAACATTCAACCATCTCAGGAGGTTTAGCACATGATCAAGAGCATATGGTACTGAAAAAAAAAAGTCCTAAGTTTCATTGAAGGCATTGGTGAAAAAAAAGCCTCTAGGAATTGAGGGAATACTAATTGTGATGTTTCAACAAATGCATACCACACTGGAAGTTCTTATTCATTTATGCCAAGAAATTTGGAAGACCAGCTCCCTGGCCAACTGACTGGAAGAGATCCACTTGTGCCTATTCCAAAGTAAGGTAATCCAACAGAATATAGAAATTACCAAATAATATCATTAATATCACTTGCAAGGTAAATTTTATTGAAGATTTTTTTTTTTAATGGTTATAGTAGTATATCAACAAGAAATTTTCAGAAATTCAAGCCACACTTAAAAGAGGATATAGAACAAGGACTATCATTACTAATGTCCACTGGATATTGCTAGAAAGTACAGAATACCAGAAAAAGCCTTTCACTGTAATTACTCAGTCGGTATGCTGAGCAAATAATCCAAGAAGCTGAATTATATAATGAACAGGACATCAGGACTGAAGGAAGATTCATTAACAACCTGCCATATGTAGATGACACAACCTGACTTGCTAAAAATGAAGAGGACTTGAAGGCACTCACTGATGGAAGATTTAAGGCTATAGCCTTTATTATGAATTATACCTCAGTGTGATAACAAAAATGTTTAAAACTGGACTAGTAAGCAACAGCATGATAAATGAAGGTGAGATTGATATTGTCAAGAATTTAATTTTACTTTGATCCATAGTCAAGAAACATAATGACATATTGCATTGTATATATCTGCTACTGAAGACCTTGCTAAAATGTTAAAAAGCAAAGGTGTCACCTTGAAGACTATGGTGCACCTGACCCAATGGATTCAAATGCATGTGAAAACTAGACAGTGTATAAGAAAGACAGAATAATTGATGCATTTGAATGATGGTGTTGGCAAAGAATATTAAAAGTATGATGGACTGCTGGAAGGATGAACAAATCTGTCTTTGAAGAAGTACAGCCAGAATGCTATAGCAAGAGAGGATGGCTAGACTTTGGCACATGAACTATGGACATGTTATCAGAAAGGACCAATCCTGGAGAAGGACATTATACTTGCTGAAAGTAGTTGTCAGGTGCTGTTGAATGGATTCCAACTTCTAGAAACCTTATGTACAACAGAAGAAAACAGTTCTTGATCCTGTACCACCATCATAATCCTTGTTATGTTTGTGTCACTGTGTCATTCCATCTCATTGAGAGACTTCCTCTTTTTCATTGACACTCAGTGATACTCAGTGGAAAAGAGGAAAACACTCAATTAGATGAATTTACACAGTAGTTGCAGCAGTGGGCTAAAACATAGCAACAATTTTGAGAATGACACAGGATCAGAAAGTGTCTCATTCTGTTATACATAAGGTCACAATGAGTTGGAGCTGATTATATGGCACCTACTGGACTCCTGTGTGGCACTGTGGGTTAATGCGCTGGACTGCAAGGTCCACTTGAACCACAAGGTCAGTGGTTCAAGTTCTCTAGCGGTTCCTTGGAAACCATACACAGGGTCAGAACCGACTTGACAGGACGTAACAACAACGTATGCCACCTGCAGACTCCTGGTGTGGCACTGATCAGCACTGGAATTCAAGCTACAATGGCAGCAGTTTAAACCCACTAGCTGCTCCTTGGAAACCCTACACAGTGTTGCTATGAATCAGAACCAACTCCACAGCACTTAGCAACAATTACAACACTATGGCACCTACAAGATGTGACTCAAACAAATGTGTGACTTAAGTAAGGGTTATTGTTAAGTGCCACCAAGTCAGTTCCTACCCATAGCGACCCTCTGTAAGGTTTCTGAGGAGCAGTTGGTGAGCCTGAACCACCAACCTTGTGGTTCAAACCGACCTTGCAGTCCAGCACATTAACCCATAGCACCACACCAGGACTCCTTAAGTAAGGATGGTACTTTAGTAAAAGGGGGTCTTCAGGGTTTGAGGAAATGTGGTGACTTGAGTAAAGGTGAGACTTGAAGAATCATTCCTTCTTGTAGTCTATGGCTCACGATGTAACACACTATGATCCTGCCTGTAGGACTCCCGTTGTGGTGCTGTAGGCTGAATACTAGACTGCAAGGTCAAGGAGTCGAACTCGCCAGCTGCTTCTCAGAAACCCTATCCAGCACTTGACTACACTTAACAACAATAACAAATCCTGCCTTATTAACATATAGAGTTTAGGATTTGCAACAGATATCACAAAATAAAGGATCCCAAAATGTAGGACAATCACACAATACTGGGAATCATGGCCTACCCAATTTGAAGTATTTGGTGGGGGTCACAATTTAATTTATAGTAGTGGCAGTGTTGTTATTTGCCTTCTAGTGAGATTCAAAAAATACTCAACTTCCTTTGAAATACTGATTTGATGATTCCTTTTTTGGAAAATGTAATGCAATTTTTAGAGAAAAAATAAAGTGTTTAACTGAAAATATGTTTAGGATGGGTTGAAACAGATACATGTTTTCACTATAGGTGCAGAATTTTTCTCTTTCTGTCACAAATAAATGATTTGAAAAGTTGACTATGTTCAGTTGCAGGAATGAAATATTGATGGTAAAGTTCATGAGTTGATGGGTGGGATAGGTAAGGTTAATCATGAAATGCTTAGAAGCTTCAAAATCTAATGAAATAAGTTCTAGTTTCCTTCTAAATTTACATTGGAATAAAGCTCTTGAAGTATTTTTACAGTAATAAGGTGTGGCGCTGTAGGTTAATGCCTCAGACTGCAAAGCCATTTGAACTTGCAAGGTCGACGGTTCAAGCTCACCAGCTGCTCTTTGGAAACCCTACACTGGGTCGCTATGGGTCAGAACCAACTCAGCAGCATTTAACAACAACAGCAAGGTATTCCCTTAAAGTCAATTCAGGGCACATTTCAATCTGTGAAGTTTGTTTAAGTTTTGTTTGATCCAATAGATAAATTTACTATAGATTAAATGACTTCAGAATGCGTTTATAAAAACAGCAGTATTTAAGTTATAATGTAGTTGTTGTTGTTAAGTGCCACTGAGTCAGTTCCGACTCATAGCGACCCTGTATAGAGTTTCCAAGGAGTGTCTGGTGAGTTTGAGCCGCCAACCTTGCAGTTCCAACTGCGTTTGCAGTCCAGCATATTAACCCACAGCGCCACACCAGAATTCTAGCTGCCTATAACTGTAGTATATTTTCTTCTTTTGGCTCCAGCTCCATTTTAGCTCAGAATTTTGTTGTTGTTGTGTGCTGCCCAGTAAGTTACAAGTCATAGTGACCCTAGGTTGTTGTTAGGTGCTGCCAAGTCATTCCGACTTATAGCTGGTGGGTTTGAAATGCCAGCCTTGTGGTTAACAGTCTAGTTCTTAATCTACAGTGCCACACCAGGATTCCAAAGTGAACATATAAGAAGTGGTGATGGTGGTGATGTGCTGTGGAATTGGTTCCGACTCACAGTGACCCTGCATAGGGTTTCCAAGGCTGTAAATATTTACAGGAGCAGAGAGCCTCATCCTTCTCCTGTGAAATGGCTTGTAGTTTCAAACTGCTAGCCTTGAGCAGCCCGACTCATAACAACTACACTAGCAGAACTCCTTATACAAGGAGCAGAATGGCCTTATAGTGGTTTTTTTGTTTTTGTTTTTAGTGTCTTATTGTGAATTATATGGTGGTTTACATGGGAGAACATTAGTTTTACATTCATTCTATCATACATCGTATCATTGCCATGGTTACAATCCCCTCCATACACCATCAACCAACAAAGGGTATATCCTGCAAGCCTGCCCCCTACACTATCCTCCCCACCACCCCCTAGTCTTCAGCACATAGTCGCTCTCCCTCTCTGGATCTAAAGCCCCCAGCTAAGCCATCGCTCCATGTCATTGTCTCTGCCTCTGTCTCAGGCATCACTGTTTCTCTGGGTAGGGTCCCGCTCTCGGCTCTTCTCCTTCTCCATTGATGCTCCTAGGGACCTCTGCTCCTAGACTGAAAAGTTAATCACTTCCTTCTTTGCTATAAAATGTCTACCTTTACATTTCCAACCTTCACAATCAGTCCTGATAACAATTATTCACTGTTGTATCACAAGAGACCCATATGCATTTCATTTCATCAACTCCACCTAGGCAGATTGGATGCTACTCACTGGAGATTCTGCCTTCCTCCAGGTCCCCTGCCTCTAGGTTCCCTCTTGAAAGCTTGTAAGCCAGTCACTTCTTGCCTTTGTAGTCCTCCCCCCGCACCCCCCCATTTTGGGTAGCCAATGTCCAAGTTGCCCATCCCTGACTACTCTTGTGTGTGGAGGGGGTGAGAATGATTCTTGCTATAAGAATTTGTTCCCTCTTTTGACCTACTGCTTCCATAGGTGTAGGTCAAGTTCATCAAATTTTATCAGATTACTCTTTTTTCCCTCTTCTTTCTTCTTCTGGTTGAGCTCTGATCAGCCGGTCATTGAAGCCAGGTCAAGTGGGTATTATCTGCAAGTGTGGGTGTTCTTGTGCATATGCTCTCTCTTTTTATCAGTTGAAAGCTTCACTCTCCACTTTGTAGGGCTTAGCTTGCTACTTCATTGTTGTTTTTCCTTCATTTCCCCTTGTAGGTGACGAGCGTGGTCACCAATCAGAATGTGTATTCCCATTGAGTCTTAGTCTTGGAAGGGGGTTTGCACTGAGGGGACCTGATCATTTGCCTTGATGTTTCCTGGGCAAGCAATTTGTTTGTTCTTGTAGTAACAGTCCATCTGCCTCTATTGTTTTGTATTTTTCCTGTAGGTCTTTCTTTCAAGAAGTTTCTTCTATTCTTCTAGCCATTCCAGGCTAGTCTGCTCGTCCTTTCAAGTGGAAATTTCCCATCTCTGGAGATCTGGATATGTATTGCAGAGGCTCCACAGGAAGCATTCTTCACTGGGCACATTGTAGCCCCATTTTAGGTATTCCAATCAGTTATAGGCAGAAGATGGACTTACAAGCTCTCTATGGTGATGTTTCTGACTATTCCTTTCTCTCCCCCTCCAGTGTCTATTTTATATTATAATGCAAGGAAAACCAAGATTCAAAAGACAGCCAAGCATCTTAACATTATTCCCTCCTTTTCCCCATTCCAACAATCTCTCAATCTCTGTATCCCAGAGCCCTGTAGTTCCAAGGTTGTGCATACATCATTCTTTACCTCTGTCCCACTTAGTCCATTCAAACATGCCTAAATTGTTCTCCCATCTGCTTTGTTCATCCAATCCCCTCTCCCTTCTTGTATATTGCCCCCCTCCCCAGCACCCAAACAGTGCTGTGTCTAATCCCTGCCCTGTGCTCCACCTTCCCCTCCTTCCCCTCACCCACCCCCAACTTCCCACCAATCAACAAAGAATTCCCCCCACCCCCTTTAGTATGGGTTCTTTTTCTTAGTCTTTTACAGTAGTGTTCCTATGCAGTATTTCTCTTTTTGTGACCGACTGATTTCACTCAACATAATGTCCTCAAGGTTCATCCATGTTATGAGGTGGCTTGCAGCTTCCTTGTTATTCTTCAAGGTAGCATAATATTCCATTGTGTGTATGTACTACAGTTTGTTTATCCATTCTTCAGTTGATGGGCCTTATACTGTTTTTAAGGTTGTGAATTTGTACAGAAGCAGATTGCCACATTTTCTTCCCACAGAGTATCTGATGGGTTTGAACCACTGACCTTTTGGTTAGCAGCCAAAAGCGTCTCACCCACTGTACCACCAGGTAGTAATCTGTACAGTAGCAGATTGCCAGATCTTTTCTCACACATAGTGGCTTGTCTACTCTATGTGAAAAACAAATCTCCCTCCCAAATTTTGTATTTTAAATGTACTATCATTCTTCCAGACTCCAGCTTCAAAACATCAATTTATATCAAACACACTGAACCCTAGTGATTAAGTAATTAGGCTATCTTGGATTACTACTTCCACATTTCCAAAAGTAGTAATACATTTCCCATTAAATGTTGTACATAGTACAGTAGTCAGCTAGCTGGTCATTCCTGCCTCACACATAGCAAAGGAGGTAATCTTTCTAAAATTAAATCCTGCAAATATTTGTTGGCACCTGTTTTACAAACATTGTGCTTGTTGCTACAGGGGATACCGACATGATTAAGACACAGTCCCTGTTTTCAAGGAGCTTTACAGTCAAAGGGGGCATATAGGATATAGGTACAAATATAGCTGTCATTCCACACACAGGGTGCTAGGAGGCTACACAAACTTTTCCTCATTTCTTTGCTCAAGAAAATATAATGACTTTTTCTCACCTTCTGGATCAAATGAAAAATCTGTCTTCATAATTTAACACCAACCTAACTCTTTAAATGTATGTTTTATTCGTATCCCACAAAACTCTACTCTGCTAAAACTATGGTTAACACATCCATCCTCACCTTCTTTCCTTCCTTTATTCATTTATCTGTGTGTCAGATAGCTGGTACCTGGGGTGGGGGGGGGGGGAGACGGGGACGAAAGTGAGTAATACACAATCCCTGCATAACCAACTCACTATTTAGTGGGAGGAGAGACAGAAAGCATTCTTTAAGGAACAATGTGTTGTTTTAACAGGAATATTCACAATATACTGAGGAAGGACAGAGGAGATACAGGGCTCCCAGAGGAAGTGAACCTTACCAGATGTTGGCGAGGAGCTCACCGGGAAAGAAAGGAGGGAAGAGAGCACATAACAGACAAAAGCAGCATGTAGCAATTGATGGAGACATGGCAGAATGTGACTCTCTCAGGGGTGCTGGCTGTAAGAATCTAGAATCAGAACTAATGAGCAAAATGATACTGGCAGAGCCAGTGTATCATGGACCTTCACTGCTATGCTAAGAAAAATGTTTTGTTTTTAGTTGTTTTGTTTTTTGTGTCTGGTAATACACCTGAAGCTTCAAACAGAGACATGAACAGATGCGCATATCCTTCTAATGTTCTGGCAGCAGTGTGGAGGATTTGAGTGGGAGATACTGGCAGCAGAGGAACTAGCGTATTGGAATTGTTCCAATCAGAGGGGGAAAAGAGGCTTGAACTAAAATAAAGGCATTGAGGTGATCCTAAAATCATTTCCAGAGTTAATTCCTCTAAGAGGTCTTACCCGACTTGGTATACATATATTAGTCAGGACAAGATAGGAGATACTGCTGCCATAAAAAATTGTTTCTCTCTTATCACAGGTAACTGTTCCGCGTGCATTGACTCACTAATAGAGACCCCTTCAATCTTGTGGCTTTGGCAGATCAACACAAGCTTCATGTCAGAGAATACTAAAGGGTCTTGCTTCAGTCTACCACATTTCTTTTGCTCTGAACGCTACTTAAATTGTTGTTTTTAAGTGCCATGACTCATAGCGACCCCATATAGGGTTTCCAGGGAGCGGCTGGTGAGTTTGAACTGCCAGCTTTGCGGTTCAAACTGACCTTGTGGTCCAGTGCTTTAGGGACATATAACGCTGCCATGTGCCCAAAAGAAGGAAGAAGTATATTGAAATGAATTCTAAAAATCCCTGCAACTCTAAAACTTTACTGCCTTTTTCACATCTTTAATTCCCTCAGAATTTCTGGGTATTATTTATACCACTCTCTGTTGTTGTTAGATGCCATCGAGTCAGCAATGACTTCATAGCGACCCTCCCCTCTGTACAACAAAACGAAACACTACCCAGTCCCACACCAACCTCACAAATATTGCTAAGCCTGAGACTGTTGATGCCATCACAATGCCAGTCCATCTCATTGGGATCCTCCTGTCCTTTTCCACCCCTCTCCTTTACTAAGTATGATGTCCTTCTCTAGGGACTGGTCCCTCCTGCTAATATGTCTGAAGTATGAGAGATGAAGTCTGGCCATCCTGGTTTCCAAGAAGCGTTCTGGTTATACTTCTTCCAACACAGATTGGTTTGTTCTTTTGGCAGTCCATGGTATTTTTAATATTCTCCTCCAGCACCATAACTCAAATGCATTAGTTATTCAATGGTCTTCCTTATTCACTGTCTAACTTTCACACGCATATGAGGTTATTGAAAATACTATGACTTAGTCCTCAAACTGACATTTTTGCTCTTCAACACTTTTAGATCTTGTGCAGCAGATTTGCCTAATGCAGTACGTCCTTTTATTTGTTGACTACTGCTTCCATTGAGTGTTGATGGTTGTTCCAAGCATATGAAATCTTTGACAACTTCAGTCTTTTCTCCATTTATATGGATGTTGTTTATTGGTCTAGTGGTGAGGATAGTAGAGAGAGGTAGACCACTCTATACTGTTATTTGTATAGTTCCTTAGGATTATCATAGAGTTACTCCTTAGAGGCGGCAGTGGTGATTCAGTTGTAGAATTCTCAGCCAACACACCTCATGCTCAGTCACCACCCATCTATCAGTGGAAGATTACGTGTTGCTATTGATGGCACTGTGGGTTAATGCGCCAGACTGCAAAGCTGTTTGAACTGCAAGGTCGGCAGTTCAAGCTCACCAGCTGCTCCTTGGCAACCCTATACACGGTCACTATGGGTCGGAATCGACTTGACGGCACCTAACAACAACCACAACAACAACATTAATGCTAATAAACAGGTTTCAACAGGGCTTCCCGAGTAAGACATGCTGGGAAGAAAAGCCTGGAGAGCTACTTCTGAAATTCAGCCAATGAAAATCCTATGAATCTACATTCGATCATAGAAATATTGTACAAATACCAGGCATGGGGTTGCCGTGCGTCATAGGCTGACTCAGTGCCAACTAACAGCAATTTCCTTTTGGTGTGTTTTATTCCTCCAGCTACCTGAAATTGTTAAGTCATCAGGATAAGGTTGTGTCTTGTATATCTTTTAGTTTTACAGTCCCTCACTAGTCCTAACTGTAAAGGAAATGACAGTAAGCTACGTGGGTGCTCGGTAAAGTGCATTGGATTAAATTTGGCAGGTTTGGCATTTTTCTATCCAGATGTTCTTCAGCACACACTCAGGAATCATCTGATTTGTTTTTCTCTTTGTTTGCCATTTTGTTTCCATCAGATGATTCAGATTTGATTTGAACTATAATGAATTAATAGGGGTTGGACTCTTTTAATATTATTAAAGGCTTACTAATAAAAGAGGCCCTCATTTCTCATTCCTGCCTAGTGAAAACTGCACACTATTTGCTCCGTATGTGACATCGCCTTGGCACATTTTCAAGGTGAATCTGAAAGTTTAAGGGCTTATAAATGTGCTATCCTCGCTTTGGTATCCAGTTGGCGAGTTTCAGTAGAAAACAAATCAGTTGCCAACCCCTGGTGAAAAATAAGCAAACAAAGATCTAGGCTATTAAATGGAATATTTCAGAATGAATTTGTACTTAGTATATATGAGGAGCACTGGTGGTGCAGTGGTTAAGTGCTTGATTTCTAGCCAAGAAGTCAGCGGTTTGGACTCACTAGTCACTCCGCTGGAGGAAACTCTGGCAGTCTACTTTGGTAAAGATTTACATCCTCCAACACCCTATGGAGCAGTTCTACTCTGTCCTATGTAGGGTTGCTATGCTTGGAGTTAACTCCATGGCAGTGGGTCTTAGAAGATTTGAGATCAGGAACCATGGGAGTCCTTTATCTGAAACCATGTTTGGTTACCCGGACTACACATTTCTTCCTTTCTTGCTGTATCTCTTTGACTTTTCTTTCCTACTAAACCTGACTTTTAAAATAAGTGAGAATGCGGTGAAGCAAACCCTGGTGCCGACTAGTTCCCCATGGTATAAAGACAGAATAAACGAGTACCTGTAGCTTTTGAACATAATCCATAGGAAGTAGTTATGGCAGTAATTATTTCTGGCACAACATATAAAGCTAACAGATCAATTCACTCTTTCTCAAGGACCAGATCTACCGCAAATATTTTCTGCCCTGGAAAAAAAGATTCATTCAGTAGTAACCAGGCTAGCTGTTTATCTGTCATCCTGCATACTTAAAACACTGTATATTATACTGGCACACCTCAGGGGGTTACTTGCTGGCTTCTACTTTTGCCTGAGAATTTTGCTGCTATGAAATGTGTATAATAATCTTACTCTGTTTTTTTCCATTACATTTGCATTTTAACTTTTTTTCCCCCTATTCTTCATAACTAAGAAGTAACTTGCTTTTCTGTAGTCATCTCTACCTCAGAACTGATACAAATTGAAGCTAGACAAAAATTGGTCCATCTGTGCAGACAGAGTCAAGATGCAGGAAAGAAATTTGAATAGATATTCAAGGGAAAAGAACAGGACCCGAA
Source organism: Chrysochloris asiatica (assembly GCF_000296735.1). NCBI lineage: Eukaryota > Metazoa > Chordata > Mammalia > Afrosoricida > Chrysochloridae > Chrysochloris > Chrysochloris asiatica. Next base: position 2,905,330 of record NW_006408707.1, read on the forward strand.
ATTCAAACCCTCCTATTAAATTTGTATTTCCTGCTGTTTTCCATCCCCTCCCCGACTTCCAGTCTGCCTTCTCATTTCCACTACATCTTTTTCCTTCTCTCCCATCTTCCATTTTTCTACTTTGTGGTTCTCCTCGTACAACTTTATTTTTGAGATGTATTATCTTTTCTATATACACCTCATTTAGTCATCACTGCACTTGATTGCAAATTATCCTCATTTCTTAGAATTATGATGTCAATGTAAAATAACCGCCACAATATTAGTAACATAAAGACACATGGCCTTCCTTGTGTTCTACCTGGATGCCTTTCCTGGGCTTTACCTCTTCAATCCTTATTCATCATCCTGCCTCATTCATTTGCCTGAGGTACACACCTGAAAATGACTGAACAGGGTTATCAATTCAGTGGTTTGCCTTCCAGTACTTATGCTGTTAAAGTCATGTCTGGGGCAGTGTTATAACTTCTGTCATTTGCTTATATTTCTTATATTCAGAAGAATTATCAAGAGACCATCTGAAAATGTGGAATAAAACTCAAAATTATATCAAATGACCAGGATTGTTGTTGTTAGTTGTGAGGTACCATCCAGTCAGTGCCAACTCATAATGACCCTATGCACAACAGAATGAAACACTACCCACCGCACTAACCTCACAGAATTTGCTATGTTTGAGCCCATTTATTGCTGCCATTGTGCCAGTCCATCTCGTTTGGGGGTCTTTCCTCTTTTTCTCCAACTCTCCACTCTACTAATCATGATATCCTTCTCCAAGGACCAATCCCTCCTGATAATAAGAGACAAAGTTTGGCCATCCTGGCTTTCAAGGAGCATTCTAATTAGTCCCTTTAGTTCCAGTATAACTGTGTTGTTGTTGTTAAGTGCCATTGAGTTGGTTTCAACTCAACAGAGACCCTATATAAGGTTTCCAAGGAGCTGTTGGTGAACTTAAACCACATGGATCCATTTAAATATTCTATGTTGGTTCTGAATCAGATTCTCAAGGTAATTTGGAGCCTGTACAATAAGAACGTAGTTTCTTCTGTTTTATCATTGCCAGAGCCTGGCAGCTTCATAATCCAGACCCATTAGTAGTACAGTAAATCCCGGGTTAGGAACATTAGACTTGGGAACTTGCCCTTTGTTGTTAGATAAATTTGCCCTCACTTTGAAATGATTGATGAATCAAACCAACCCTTACTCGAAATAAATTCTTCATTATAGTCACCTTCACTTGCTGCACATGCAGATTGTGAATCATGGAAAAGGCTTGAATGCTTTTCTTGCACTAAAGTAAGGCTAAATATGAATGGTATGCACCTGTTCTGACTTAGGACAAATTTGACTTAAAGACATACTTAGGAATAGATCTTGTTCAGTACACTGGGACTGCCTATAGAAGTAGCTGTTTGGAGAACCAAGATTCCTGTCTCACTGTGGACACTTGCTCTGTAATTCTCAGAACAGTAGAAAGCATTATCCTTGGGGGAGAGCAGAGGGGCCTCCTGAGCCCAGCTGGATATAGACGCTAAAAGGTGTTCAACAGTTGCAGAGTCACAGCTGTGTTACCTGTTTGCACTAATTAGGAGTTACTATGAATCTGTCTGATAATTAAGGACAAAGTGAACTTTAAGGTAGATTGGTACCATGGGACAGTAAACAGTTCTCAAGCAAGCAAAATGAAAATTTGCACCTAATGCTGTGCTGTGTTTTTACCAAACTATAAAAGGTTTTTAATAATGTGGATTTAAATACATAAATAGAAATCTGAACTAAATTTTCAGTCACCTGAATTGGGTGCTATATTACCCATCAGATGAATAATTATTTCAACATTATCCTGGTGTGGCACTGTAGGATAAGCATTGAACTTATAACCATAAGGTCAGTGGTTCAAACCCATCAGCTGCTCCTTGTAAACCCTATACAGGGTCACTATGAGTCAGAAAGTGAGTTGATGGCACTTAATAACAACAATCCTTACCCAGTTCTTGAATTTCAGTTAACGTGTTTTATTTGTTTGTTTGTTTTTAGTAGTAATATGACAGTTATGGATTCCTGGTGTGGTATTGTAGGATCAACACTGGGCTGTGAACCATAAGGTCAGCAGTTCAAGCCCACTAGCTACTCCTTGGAAACCCTATAAGGGTCTCTGAGTCGAAACTGACTCCATGGCACTTAATAACAACAACATAACAGTTAGGGGAGCACAGGATAAGCACAGGATTCCTAATCACAGTGTCTTTGGTTTGAGCTGAACAGCTCTGCAGGAAAAAGATGAGGCTTTCTGCTCCAGTAAAGATTTACAGCCTCAGAAACCCTATACAGGATCGCTGTGAGTCAGAACCTACTGGACAGCACCTAACAACAATAACAATAACAAATTAGTTATTAAATACCTTTCTAGAACAGTAAAATATACAAAGGTTCAAATTTCTCTTAAAAGTAATACTTGATGAGATATATTTTAAGTTAACTTTCGCAGGTTAAGTTTTCTATTCTTTCCTACTTCCCCCCCCAAAAAAAACCAAAAACCTAATTTGTTCACACAGGTGTATCTATTTCCATTCATTTGGGTTTAAATCATGAGTGTTCTTAATTCATGTTCCTCTGGTGAGCTGTAAAAATACCTCAGGGGAGAGTATCGAGACTGAATTTTTTAAGGCATGACTGCCCTGTTATCATCCAGAATCTGAAAAAGAGACAGCAGCGCTGGTGTAACTTATAGCTAGGATTCAGGAAGATGTACACAGCTCAGGAAAAACCGGCATGCCATGTGGGGTGTTTGAAAACTGTAAAGATAATTAAGCCAGGTGGATTCCATGTTGACAAATCGGATCAGGAACTGAGTAGATCTGGTAGACCATTGAGACCTATTCGAATAGATGTCAATTTATTTATATCCCTTCTCACCAGGAAAAAAATTAAAGTGGGAAAAAAAAAAAAAAAACCCACAACATAGTTTGATGTCTAAATGAAGTAATCTCTCAAAAGAAAAGGAAGATTATATTTGTTAAACTGTATAAAAAAATCGGAAGATAATATGGCTTTGTTCACAGTATTACATAAAGAAGATTAAAGACGAGGAACAAGCTGCTTAAACACTGTAAACTAATTAGTTCTACGAATTGTTTTCCCGAGGTTCATGAGATATGAAACATTGGCACCAGTGCGTGAAATACACTCTGCCTCAGTGCTCTTTTCAATTTATTTTTCTGTTAGTGTCATATGTATATAAAAAAAGAGCAGCCAAAAAGAAAGGGGTTACAGAGGGAGACCAAAGCCTGTCAGATGATTGAGGCTGACATTTTGTCATCTTAAGCCTGGTGCAGGAGGGTCTTCCTCTAATACCCTGTATAAATACCAGCTTCATTTTCTGCCATCATAGGCTACATTGCGCAAATGATGTCATGACAAGGCCCAGAGGAATTCCTGCTGCTTGCTGCTCAGAGCACTCTGACCACTCCTCAGTCCAGCCCAGGCATCCTTAATTTGTTTCCCAGGCCCTTGGTTTTTTCTGAGAGTAGGTTTGGGAACACATGGAGTGAGGGTGGGGCCAAGGGTCTACCCACATCAACTTTTCATTCCCTTGCCCTTGCAAGAGATTTACTGTTTTCTTGTTCGAAAGTTGAGTTTTTCCTATGTGAAAATCAGTCAAAGCAGGTTTCTACTCCCCAAATTAAAGATAAGTATATCAGTTTGAAACTACCAGCTGGCTTTTTCTGCTCCCTGTAAAGATTTACAGCTTCGGAAACCCTATGCAGGGTCACTATGAGTCGGAACCGACTCCACGGCACATAACAACAACAACATATTTATTGAATTTAAACTAGAATTAATAATATGCTTTTTTTCAAATCATGCAGCATAAAAATTAAATTTTTCAGAAATTTGTCTTTAACGTAGAAAGAAGTGTATTATTAAGAATGCAGATGGATTTTATAATGCTTCGAACTTTGTTGGAATGAGTCTACATATAACCTTGACTAGCCATCATCATTTCTTCTCTGCTTCTCCTGTATATATTGTACAAAAACAGGAGACATCTTAATTCACTCCAATAAGCACTGCCAGGTTTCTTAGTCAAAATGAATCACAACTTTCTCTGAATTCTCAAAGAATTATACAATAGTCTGTTATAGATACAAAAGTGTAAAATTACCATCTTTACCAGCAAACTTGCCCTGGGACTATTGAGCAGGCTGTCTCAGTCTTCACAGAAGACATCCTTATTATCCAATCCACTGATCGCAATTCTCATTGAACCAAATTTTCATTCCTCCCAGCTCCAGCATTCAGTGCCAGAAACTTACCTTCTCTCTCCTTGAAACTCTCTTGAAGCCAGGAGAGCCATAAGTTTCCCTCATTTATAGATGAACAATTTTTTGGACACTATTTCCAATTTCCTCTCTCATTCACGTCTTAATTACCTATTATTTGACACCTGTCTCTTATATCTGTTTTGTTCACTCTTGTATCCCTAAATTCTAGAACAGTGCTTGGCATGTAGTGGCATACAGTAACTACCATATTTACTGAATGAATTAAATGCAGAATCTCTCATTGCTATTGTCTCAAACTCCAGAAGTCTCTAGTCTTCCAGACCTCCTTCCTCTCATTGGTTCTATCATTTCCAAGTTCTCCTTCCTGCTCATTTCTATGCAGTGTACCCATCCGTGAGTCTTTGTCCATCGTCTCTCATATCTCCCTCTCATCTTCACTCCCATTAGCAGACAAGGTACATTGCCCTCATTTAGTCTTTCCTGGACTATTTACAACCAAAATCTTGTAGCTGTGCTTTCCCTAGCTTCTGTGGATAACTCCATTCTCCTGTTAGAATTTGTCTCTGTCACAAATCTGAATACATTGAAAAATATATAATCATACCCTATTGTCACAAAGGAATACTGGGGTAGCACTATAGAATAAGCACTGCAATGCTACCCACAAGGTTAGTGGTTCAAACCCACCAGCTGCTCCTTGGAAATCCTATATGGAGTCACTATGAATTAGAACTGACTGGACGGCACTTAACAATTGCAACAAGAAAGGAGTCCTGGTATCTTACTGGGTTATGAGTTGAGCTGGTACCTACAAGGTTAGCAGTTTGAATCTACCAGCTATTCTATGGAAGAAAGATGAGGTTTTCTACTCCCATAGAGAGTTACAGCCTCGGAAATGCTATGTAGGGTCGTTATGAATTGGTATCAACTCGACAGCACACAACAACCACCGTTGTATCAAAGTCAAGATTGTTCATGAATAGCATTCAAAGTCCTTTTCAACCTAGTATCAGTTTATATGTCTCACTTCACCCTCCTCTCAAGCCCAGTCTTGCCAGTGTCTCAGCTCCATGGTTGTATATAGCTGGTGGCTTCTGAGAATGTCGCTGTGATGCCCTCCCCCCATTCTCCTTAGTGTTTTATTTGCCTTTTATGCACTTACCTATTAGTGGTATTGAGTAAGACTGTTAACCCCAAGGACAGCGGTTTAAAACTACCAGCAGTTCTGTGGGACAAAGATGAGGCTTTCTGCTCCAGTAAAGATTTACCACCTCAGAAACCCTGTACAGGGTCCCTATGAGTTGGAACCCACTCCACGACATACAACCAACCAACCAACCAACCAACCAATTTATTGATTGACCCCACTATAATTGTTGTTGTTAGGTGCTATTGAGTCGGTACCGACTCATAGCAACCTTATGAACAGCAGAACAAAACACTGCCCAATCCTGGGCCAACCTCAATATTGTTGCCACACGTGAGCTCACTGATGCTGCCACTTGGCCTATCCATCTCGCTGAGGGTCTTCCTCTTTTTCTCTGACTCTCACCTTCTCCATGATATCCTTCTCCAGCGACTGGTCCTTTCTGACAATATGTCTGAAGTATGAGAGTTTGGCCATCCTGGCCTCCAAAGAGCACTCTGGCTGCATTTCTTCCAACACAGATCTTTTTTGGTTCTTCCCCTATACTTAGAACATTATAAATATCTCCGTCATTAGATTTAACATCCATATGGTGGTGGTGGTGGTGGTTGTGTGCCGTGGAGTCTGCTCTGACTCATTGCAGCCTTGTGTAGGGTTTCTGAATCTGTAAATCTTTACAGGAGCAGAAAGCCTCATCTTTCTCCTGCAGAACAACTGGTAGTTTCAAACTGCTAACCTTGAGGTTGAAGGAGCTCTGGTAGCGTAGTGGTTACGAATCGGGCTGCGAACCTTAAGGTCAGCGGTTCGAAACTACCAGCCGCTCCGCGGGAGAAAGATGAGACTTTCTACTCCCGTAAGGATTTACACCCTCGGAAACCCTGTACAGGGTCGCTATGGGTCGGAACCGACTCGACGGCACTTAACAACAACAACAACAACAACCTTGAGGTTAGCAGCCCAACTTGTAACCACTGCGTTACCAGAGCTCCTTTGACATCTGTATATAGTACACGGAAAGGTGCTTTACATATAGCCTGGCACATTACATTTGTTTTAAATTATACTACCCTATATTTCAGAGTACTGGTGAGGCAGGGACTGCTAAGTGCTCCTCCAATACCTAAACAGAGTCACTATGAGTTGGAACTCACTTGACAGCACTTAACAAGAATAACCCTATTTTATAGTTGTTGGGGTTTCTTCTCCCTAAAATCCTTTGTAGAACTGAAAGACATTTCTAATATATCTCTGTACTCTTTCATAGGGCACAAAATAGGTTTACACAAAATGGGGTCATATTTAATTTTAGATAGAAGTTGTGCATGTTGAATGAGTAAAATTACAGTTAGTTTTAGGAATACATTGATTTATGGGAAAAAATCTTGTATTTGGGTGTTAGTGTATATTTCATTAAGTATTCATCAAAATAGCAATAAGTCCGTTTGTTCCCATTTTAACTAGAACCTTATGTATATCAAGCATACCTTTAGGGCACTTTGGACATGGAGAAAGTATTCTTTGCCTATCTACGTTAATTGGAATTTTCCAATTGTTTATTCTGTATTTTCTAATAAGTTTTTAAAAAACTGATAGAAGCAGATACTTGTAGGTTTTAGATTGTACAGTATACAATCAGTACTATTTCAGAAGAATTTGGGGATTTTACCTTTTTTCTTATAAAAGAGTGTACTTAGAATGCCAGTATTTGGTGGCACTTTGTGTTAGGCATTGGGCTTCTACAAGGTTGGCAGTGGCTCTGCAGGAAAAAGATAAGGTTATCTGCTCCTGTGAAGATTTACAGTCTTGGCAACTCTGTATAGGGTCACTCTGAGCTGGAATCAACTCATGGCAGTGAGTTTGTTTTTAGTATTATAATATGAAAATTTTACTTCCTTTTTCTGAATCTTATAAATATACTGGTTTGCATGTTTTTATTACTTTAAGAAAGTACAGCAGATTTAAAATATGGGCCCTCTGATTGAGATTCTCTTGAGTATCAATCTCCATAGTTGTAAAATGGGGCTGATGTTAGTTCTACTTCTTGAGGATGCTGTGAGGACTTGTAGATACAATGCCTATAAAGCTATTAGCAGGGTGTCTGGCACACACACACACACACATGCACACACTCAATTCTTGGTTAGACAATATTATTTTCTTTTAGTTAGGGGGTTTGAATAGGGAGAGAGTTGTGTATTTGGTAGGATAATATCCGAAGAAAAAGACCTTGAACTTTTTTGGTGCCTTCTAGTTCATGAAGGCCCTGGTATGGCACTGTAGGATCAGCACTGGACTGCTAACCACAAGGTTGGTGGTTCAAACCCACCAGCTGCTCCTAGGGTTGCTATGAATCAGAACTGACTCCACAGCACTTAGCAGCAACAGCAACATATTCATGGAAAAAAGTGGCAGTGAGTTACTCCGTAGAAAACTTCACTGCTTTGCCTAATCATAAAACCCATGGTGACAGTAAATCACTTTTTGACCTAATAAGGATAGCTATAATTTAGTTTAATTTTTTTTTTTTCAAATGTGTTTTCATTTATTGAGGTCAGTGCATTTGTGTCGAACAATTGAAACCTGACAAGAAAAATCAAGGGTAGCCTGGGCACTGCTCAATTATTATTGTGATCAGATTTTAATTAGCACCAGATGTAGAAAGAAGTGCTATTTTTATTATGTATTACCATGCACTTGCTTACATATTTACCCTGGGGTTAGAGGTGTTTTATTAATTATTTTTGTTGGCAACCAAGACAATAGTTCTGACTTCTGAATTGAAACGTGTCAACCTGTTTAACCATTAATAATCATCATAAGAAATGAGCAGTGTTATTTACCAAGTGTGACCCAATCTGTAGAAACTAGTAACCTATTGTTAAGATGAGCTCACTAGCCTTAATTTTTATTTGATGTTTTTCCAGACTATCACCTGCAATTTTTTTAATCCAAATTAAAATTGTTTTAAGTTGAGCCTCTTTAATCAATATGAATTGTCAACATGAATTTGCATCTTTCTTAATGTAGTATACCTTTCTGAGTGAAAGGTCAGTACTGCTTAATTATGTGCTTTTGTAGTCGCCTTGGAGAAGTATAGAAACTTCCACAAATAAAATGAGCATTTCATTTTAGAAAGCGGACTAATGGCGTATGAACCAATCTAATCACAACAGTAAATGGGAACATGAAAAAAATTCAATCCTTTTACAAAAATAATTAGATACTAAGGGACTTTTAGTGGTTCCAGAAGTAAACTCAGATGACCCTGTCTTATTTATTAAGACTGATGAGCTCCAGTAGGTGTGCCACTTCCTCTGCTCCTGCCACATTTCGTCATTTTTTACATGCTGTCTAGAAGTTTGCAACTTCTATGCTATATATTTTTTTCCTATCTGACTTTTATGACTTCCCCCATAAAAATGTATTGGTTTTCTGAGTCTCACAAATCCTAAAGTACTTAATGGCTATGGCTGCATCCATTATGCTGTTCTATGTGTGTTTGTGTGTGTGTTTTTTTCTCAGACATCTGTGTAGATAGCCTCTGAAATTTACAAAACCTTTGTAACTAATCCCATAGGTTGACCTGAGCAGGGGCACTGTTTGTTGCTGCTAATTACACAGAGCAAACCTTTGGGAAATAGGCCCTTTGTTAATGATGAATTTGAGCAAGCAACTAAACATTCCTGAATAATGCTGAGAATATTACTTGCCTAAGTCTTTATGACTGTGATCTTCTGCTTGCCTCTTCATTCTTCATAGATGTCTGGCCACAGTGCTTGATGTGCATATTAATTGCTGGATCAGGAAGAGAAGCGGGGAGCTTTCTTTGGCAACAGGGTGTAACACAAACAGCTGTGTAATGAGCCACAAGTGGATTATTAGGTATGACATAATGAGTAGTATTTCTATCATGGCATTATATATCTGTCAAGGTTTTTGTCAGGCTTTTTCCATCCTAGGGCTTGAAAACCTGCTCTTGTGTTTCAGTGGTTATCAGTAAAAATGGCTAGAAATCCCACTGCTACCAATCAGTTATGCTACCTCTAAATATCAGCCTCTGATGGAAAGCTTGTTAAAGTGAGTTTCAAAACCAAGAGGGAACTCTCTTTGGAGTACATATATATTAGATTCAGGGTTTATTGATTTGCATAATTTAGGAAATAGAGTACTGTATAATTGAAGGTCTGGAGACATTTGCTTTTACCTAATATTGAAAGACAAATCATCATTCATATATTGTGGCCTAGATTAGTCATAGGAAAAAACCATTCTGTAAAAAGGAAACAGTGTAAGTAGAAATTCATCAAGAGAACATAGGCACACCTTGAGAAAGCTTTCACCTGCTGGCTTGTTTATTACAATCAGGTCCACTCTAAAGAGAGGGGGACTTTAGAGATAAAGATGTCTAATTCATATCATAAAAAGACACCTGAAAAACAAAAACAAAAAAAGGTATTGAATTTAATTGCCAGAGATTTTTACAATTGCATGTGCAATATAGAAAATTTGCTAGAACAGTAATACCTTACATAAGGAAAGGCATTTTCCAAGTTATGCGTTCTGAAAATCTTATTTTACAATTGCACATGCAAGTTTAGGTAGCTTTGGACCTATAAATAGCCCAGAAAGATGAGGGTTTCTCCATATGGTATTCTATTGATTGCATGATTCAAAAAGATTCAAATTGTTTTATCTATTTTAGAAGTGAGAGAAAGCTTTAAGGTATAGACATGTGTATATTTTAATGTTCTTATTATTTTGTGTCATATTTATTTTCTATACCATAACCACTTAATTACATTCCTCATTGCTTATCAAGGAGAACTTTCTCGTGATCAACCAGTTAACCTCCCTCTTGAAGCTGTGTTTCATGCATTGTTTTTCCTTATTGTTTGCACCACTGGGAAGCTCAGATAGGTTTTGTGTTTAGTTGCTCTGAGGTCTCTCTTGTTCTCTGCCACAGCCCCAGCAGCACCTAGATACAGTAAGTACATGCTCAATAAATATATGCTCAGTCAGCAAATGGGTGACTTAAAGTCATTTTTTCATTTTAATTAATTTCCTTTCCTGTTTATATTTGGCATTTTTCTTTTTAAGCTATCAAAAGTGCCCTGATGGTACTTGTGGGTTAGTTGTTGGACTGCTAACCACAAGGTCAGCAGTTCAAACACACCAGCCATTCCGAGAAAGAAAGATTAGACTATTTGCTTCCATAAAGACTGACTGTCTCAAAATCCTTAAATGTCATTATGAGCCAGAGTGGACTCATTGGCAGTGGGAATGTCTAACCAGGGACCCTGGTGGCACAATGAGTTAAGCATTGCTATGCTAACTGAAAGGTTGTTGGCAGTTTGAATACACCAGCTACTCCACTGGAAAAAGATGAGACAATCTGCTTCTGTAAAGATTAACAGCTTTGGAAACACTTTGGAGCAGTTCTCCTCCATTCTTTCAGAGTCACTATAAATTAGAATTGACTTAATAGCAGTGGGAAGGTCTAATCATTTCATTTTGTCTAAATGTTATCTGTGAGCCACATTGTCATTTCATGAAGGAGGCAGGATATAATAATAAACATGGCCAGAATAAGACTTGTGGTTGGATACTATAGCAACAGAGTGTGGAGATTTTATACATATGTTTAAGTTAGCTAAATGGACTTGGAATAAAATATGTATTTCTGTAGGGAATTAAAGAATATACAATTTTAGGAATTTGACTTGATAATAAGGTAGTAAAGTGTTTTCCTCAAATTCAGCTTAGATATATTCATTCACTGGCCTGGACACTTTCATTTATTTTATAGTTAATTAAACCAGTGAGAACTAGAAGAGTCTGTTTTCTTTCTCTAAACAAACTAGTTGATGACTTTTCTTCTTGGTCATTAAAACAGCACTAAATCCCTGCTTCATGAGGGAGTTATGAAAATACACAGACTTGTAAAGGTTTACGTATTTCCATTCTAAATATTATGTACTCTGTTTTGCTCTGAAGAATGCAATTCTTTTAAAACTCTCAAGCCACCCGGGTATCTTCCATTTCTGGTTTTATTGATTTTTGAACCAAATCATTTCATGTGTAGGTACCATGCTGTGAACAACATGAATGCAGTTTGAAATTCACTACTTTAAAAGACTTCAACGTTGTTGTTGTTGTTGTTGTTATGTGCTGTGGAGTCGGTTCCGACTCATAGTGACCCTGTACAGGGTTTCCGAGGCTGTAAATCTTTACGGGAGCAGAAAGCCTCATCTTTTTCCTGCGAAACAGCTGGTGGTTTCAAACTGCTGATCTTGTGGCTCACAGCCCAATTCGTAACCACTATGCTACATTTTAAAATGGTCTGGGGATGTTGATATTAATTAGCAGCATCCCATCCCTCAGGATGTTTAAACCTGGATATTTTGAGGACAATCCAAAGGACTTTCTCACTTTGGAGTGGTAGAAACAGGACACTCATGTGAGTAATATTTAATAATTTTGTGGATGGATAGCTTAGGCAAATCTATCTTAAGATGTATAAGTCTTATGCAAGGTTATAGCGTTGCTGACATAGTCCTTGAGCAGTCCTCAAAATTATACTGGCTTTTCAGGCTCAGCTCCCCTTTTAGCAATGCAGCAGATTAAAATAGCTTCTGAAGCATTTTGAAAATGTTGTGCTGCTGAAAGCCTTGGAATCTCTTGACATTTTTTTTTCTCCCAGGATCTTCATCAAATCCTTTGACATGGACAGCAGTGGCATTTAGTTTCTCTTGAGTTTCTTGGAAAGTTCATGTACACTGCCACCCTCCACCTGTGCTAAATTTTCATAGGGTATTACTGAACACTACAAGCCATCTGCTGTTTCACACTTTGCTAGCTGAGGTCAGTGATACTGATAGCTGGATAAGTGTGAAGTATATGAAATGATTAGCCCTCTCACGAGGGTGGGGTGAGGTTGCACAAGTACCTGTTTGGAAAGCTCATGTGTGTCAATTCACAAAGACAAATTAATTATTAACATTTAGTTCTGTATAACTTACTGGGAGAAAAGAAGGATTGTTTATTCACTGTGCTACTGTGACACTTTTGTTCAACAGGGAATGTGTTACAAATGTCGCAGGTAGCAACTTGAGGATACATCCTTTAGCAGTTTATTAGTAGTCATTTCGAGGTCAAATAAATATCTTAGCCTAGAAGTTTATTTAATAAGGCACAGTCATAGTATAGAAACAGGAAGTAACCTCACATTGCACAAAATCTGTCTAACTACAAGGGTAAAAACGGTTCTAATAGACAGCTTACATAAATTTAATAGCCCTTGAATGTAGGAACCTGAACCTTTTTATGAGTTACCATAATCTCCCCTTTCACTTAGAATGGCCTTAAATACTCATGAGTCAACGTCATCTTTAACCTTCATGGCTTCTCTTTGCTCTCTGCTGTTGGCAGGCGGTCACTGCATCGTTCTGCAATGGTTGCTGGTCTCCTCTCTGCCTTCCGAATGATTGGCTTTGGGCTGGATTGTGGTGGTCTATTAATTTCATTCCAAAGCACGTGTAACAAGATTGAGATGGTATTCTCTATATTAAGCAATATTTGACACCAACAGATCTGACACCTTTAACAAAGTTGGTGGCCTTGAGATATGCTCTCCAACATATTAAAGTCATCCTTGGATGCTAGAGTTAGATGACTTGCAGTTAAACCAGTCTTCTTTGCCAGTACAGAAATGCATAGCTGCATGATAACGCCTCCCTGTATTGTATTAGTCATGCTTGAAGGAAAACTCAACAAGGGTTTCTGATCCTCTGGGAATTTTTTACATTCAAAATTGGAATTCAGACTGTCTAAACCCTTGAAAACTCTATTCTGGCTATTCCTTCCATACTAGTGAATATTTCTTGAAGTGGAAGCCAATGTGTAAAATATTATTGATTACATAGCAAACTCTGGGAATGACAGGCGATGCAAACCTACGTGGCTACTACAGGCAGGTAGACAGATAACCTACATGAGAAAAGCAAGCCTGATATACAAACTGCGGGGTTAGGAACGTTGCTTAAAGAGATGGTTCCTCATCAGCTCTAGCAAAATGTTAACATGTAAGAACAGTGTGGAGCCAGTGATGCCAGATCTAAATTTTTAAGAGAAAGTAGAAATCTGTATTTTATATGAACTTTCTGGGTGTCTAAATATTGGTTTGTGGAGTCCTGGTGTGGCGCTGTGGGTAAATGCAAAATCGGTTTGAACTGCAAGGTTGGCAGCTCAAGCTCACCAGCTGCTCCTTGGAAATCCTATACAGGGACGCTATGGGTCTCAGAACCGACTCGACACTTAACAACAACAAATATCATTTGTAGGATAAGCACTGGATAGCAAGGTCAGCAGTTCAAATCCACCAGCCACTCCTCGGAAATCCTGTACTGACTGACTTGATAGCACTAAAAAATAACAAAATATTGGTTCCAATTATTCTGAAACATTGCAATGGCTAAGACTTACACACATGGCACTGAAATTGGTCTGTAGACCACCATTTTACAATAAATCTTGGTGGTGCAAATGGGTCATTCACTTGGCTGCTTATCAAAAGTTGGAATTTCAGATTAAGCTAGCTAGAACTGAGAAGAATGGCCTAGCAGTATACTTGGAAAAGATGAGCTCTTGAAAACCCCTGGAACACAGTTCTACTCTGACACATATAGGGTCACCTTGAGTTGGAATCGACTCAATAGCTTTTTTAAAAAAAAAAAACAAAAAAACTTAAGCCGTGACAATGGTATATCTATGTGGGTATTAAAGCAAAATGAAAATCTATGTGATAATTAGATAGAGCTTTGCTTCTAAATGTTTCCCAGAGCCTGGCATTGTTTATCATGGAATGTCAGCACACTACAAACCAAATTCTAGGATTAAAGGCTGACTATATTTTCAGATTCATTTGACTTTGAGAATCGGGCCTGTTATAATCACAGTTCCTGGTTTTGGCCTTAACTGTCAACTCCTCCAGTGAACTGTTGTTAACATTAACACAAGACAGAATTCCTTTTTGTCATTGGTGAAGAATTTTAGTTCCTCTTCATGCTGTGCATGTAAAACAGAACCCGGAAAATGCTGGCTGCTATCATTTTTAGGGAGTTAGAGAATGACATCAACCAGCAGGATGAATAAATGAAATAACTTGAAAGACCCACATTCCATTAACATCAGTAAAACTAGACTGCTATAATCAGGCCTGGAGTACAACAAATAGGAATGATGTGGCTTCCTTGCGCAAAGATTCGAGGTGTTAGGAGTATAGAGCATGAGTTCCCTAGGCAAATTTTCAAACAGTGTCAGCTGTACAAAGGGTTACAACTTCAAACACTTCATGTCCCAGAGCTAGATCTCCATCAGTAACATCCTGGAAAAGGGCAGGGTTGTTTGCAGAAAAACTAGTGGTCAGGGTTCCTGGTATGAGTGAGAGCTTCCCAGGGAGGTAATGCATAGGTGAATGAAAAGTTCAAGCAGGTGCTGGGACAGGCTCCATTTACAGTGTTGAGATTCCTGCAGGGGCTAAGAATATCAAAGGTTTTTTCAAATATCCTTTCAGCCTTTTCATCAGCTCAACATTTGCATCCCTTGGTCCTACCAGCTTTATTTCAGCAATGAGTATACTCAAATGACTGAGCCAGCTCACATTACTGATTGCTATCTGTTTGTCATTCTAGCTCTCTTACCTCCCACATGAGTTGTACCTTTTTGGTGCAAATAAGCTGCTAGGGCTAGCTTGGCTTGATCTCTGTGCTGCAGATGTCTCTAATTAACTTGATTGTGACAAGCCCACAAGATCCTGTTGCACAGTTTGACAAATCCCAATGTCCTAGAAGGCACTATCCCATCACCTGATGCGTGCCCCCTGCTAATGTCCTTTGGGCAAAGTTTATTAATGACAAAGTCTTCAGGTTGCCCATGTTTTTAATATGAAACTTGTAGAGTGATGGTTACTAATGGGCAGTCAAGCATGTAAGAAATACCTTGTGCTTTCTCCTCTAGGTTACTGGAAGAAATTTCAAGAGAACTTTGCTAGTTTCCGCTAGTGTTGTAACTTCCAAAATGTTACTTTTTATCATAACCGGTAGTATGATCATTATTATTTTAGGAGCTGAGAGAACTGGTTTTAACTCATTTGCAAGCAAAGACACTTAAAATCTTAATGACTGTATTGTGAGATGGTGATAAAACATAATAAAACAAATGTTTGGAAGTACTGGTTTGACTAGTTGGGATCTACAAGATGTTCAATTACTGTAGGTGAAACCAGCCCCAAGCACTGTAAAGATTGCATTTGTGTTTGTTTTTATTTTCTTCAACAACCACATTTACTCTAGTTTGCCTTAAGTAATAAATTATTCATTTATATTTTGTTTGTGGTTTTGCATAAGTGTGTATATATTTTCTACAAGTACTGTAACTTTTCCCGCAATTTCCAGGTCTTTTATATTTCAGTGCTGACTTTCGGCTGTTTATTTTGATCTATTTCTAGGATGTTTATGACAGTTGTTTTCTCAGATACCCTGCCCAAAAGTCACTTATTAAATGCTGAAAGAAACAGAGGAATTTCAAACATTTAAGAACTACTATGCGTATAAATGGAGGTGGTTCAATGGTTAAAGTGTTTGTGAACCAAAAGGTTTTCAGTTCAAACCCCCAAAAGCCTCTCTGCAAGAGGAAGCTGTGGCAGTCTGCTCTTTAAAGATTATAGCCTTGAAAACCCTATGGGACCATTCTACAACTCTGTCCTGTAGAGTCACTCTGGGTAAAAATTGACTTGGCATTGTGGGGGGTTTTTGTTTTTGTTTTTTCCTTTTTTCTGTTTATTTGTTTGGTTTTGGTATGCCTGTAATAATGTCCCAAGGTGGTGCAAAGGGTTTGGGTTCTATTGTGCAAGCTCGCCTCCTGCCCAAAGCCACTCAGCTTTACTTGCTCCGTGGACTGTGAAGCTCACCCCTCTCTCTCCTAGTCTGATTTTCTGCTGCCACTCCTCCAGTGTCATAGCTTTCCGTCCCTGGGTTAAGGAGGTTTCATGAGCAGGGATCTTGGGGTCCAAAAGATGTGCTCTACTCTTGGGTCTTTTTCTTTGATGGTAGTGAGATTTTCCCCACCCCCGCTTCTGAGACCCATGCTAGAGTTCCAAGTTTTTACAATGACAGTGAACTCTGCTAACATTCACAGCTGAATCATGTCATCCCATCGTATGTTCTCCCACCTGCTCTTACTCAGATCCCTCAGGGAAAGTCACTTGGTAGGAGTTAGAAAGAATAAAATCTAGAAGAGACATTTTAAATAATTCACTACACTACAGGGGCCATTTGGATTCTTGGGAAAACCTGATGATTTGGCAGGGGACAGCTAGACAACTAGGAACACCAGAGATTAGCTAGGAAGTGACAAGAAGTGTTGAATGAGCCCATGACGTTAGAATATATACACATATATATATATGTGTATATATTCTAATATATCAGAGAAGGCTGTCAAAGAAAGAAATCATCAGTTTGTTAAAAGAGGGACTAGGTTAAAAGAAAGAGACAAAAAAGACATCTTGCTCATTATTTTCCTTTATCATTTTTGTTGGCATGTCCACCAGAGAATAGAGAAGTGAAATTCCTAAAAGTTCATTCTAGTCATTATTAGCAATGCCAGTCTTTGACAAATGAAAAGGGAAAAGGAATTACGGATTGTTGAGGGACTGCTAAAATCAGGATTGCTAGAGAAATTTAGAGAACATTTAAATTCAGAGCACTGAACTGCTAACTGCAAGGTCAGTCATTCAATCCCACCAGCCACTCCTCCGAAACTCTATAAAGAGTGTGTATGAGTCAAAGGAGCTCTGGTAGCTTAGTGGTTACGAATCGGGCTGTGAACCGCAAAGTCAGCAGTTCGAAACTACCAACGGTTCTGCGGGAGAAAGATGAGGCTTTCTGTTCCCGTAAAAATTTACAGCCTCGGAAACTCTGTGCAGGGTCGCTATGAGTTGGAACATAACAACAACAACACACATAACAACAAGAACAACATGAGTCAAAAATGACCAGACAGCACTTAACAACATCATGTTATTTAGGAGGAAACATTAGCAGTTGATTCTGTCAGCTTTTCTGTGTATTCCTCCAGTTTTCATTAAATAAAACTAAAATAAGCACTAATGGTTCATCTACTATTATACCACCACACTCTCTGGTCAAGTCTCAATGTTCACACACATATGAAAAACGAGGATAAGTCATTTCCTTGGACACATTTCTTCATCCTTAGAAGCCACATGGTGGTATCATGACTGGGTTTCATCTGCTTTTGGTCGCATCTCTGGCTATTCAGATAAGCCCTTTTGAGGATTTGAATCCTGTATGGCAGTCCCAGGAGCACCAAGTTAGTGGTCCCAGAACCCTACTGTAGCCATTTTTGAGTAGCAGAAGCAGTCAGTAAGAGATCACCTGCTTTGGAACTGACAGAGTTAGGCTTACAGGGTATCAGAGGTTCCTCCAGCTGTAGTTGTACTTCGGAGTTTCAGAACCACTCCTAATGAATTTTAGACTGAGAATCTCATTCTCCTAGAACTATCGCTTGAGAATCAGAGTAATTATTTCCTATTGCCCTTTGTGGAATACAGTTATAATTGCATTACTGTTAACGGTGTTCGCATTAACACTTAATTGTTAATGTCCTTCTAATTTGGAGGAAATCATCACCTCTTCATATTTCATTGCCAGAAAGAGTTGCTAAACTCAAAGAGGATAATTTGAACCTTCCAAATGGGGAGACAAGAAATGAAGCTAGAGTTCAGAGGGAGAATTTTGGAATAACTTCTCTCTCTGGTATCTTTGTGTGTCATTTTGTTGTTTTCTTTACATTTACTGCGTTTTGAGGTTAAGCCACAATGCCCAGCCGCTCACTGGAAAGTAACAGGAACTCCTGTGTGGTGTGGAAATGGCTCTGGGGTTCATGGTAGGACAAAGGCAGTAACTTTCTCTCATAGCTGACATCCTATTTGAGTGTTGAAAGACACATTAACAAGAAATGAAAGACACCACTGTGGCAAGGTCAGCCAGAAGGTGGTGGGCTACAGGCCTTGACTTTCAGATGATTGTTCACGTCTTCCTTTACAATATACTGAACGCCTGTTGTTAACAACCAAGCAATCCCTTGACTTAGCTTTGCAGCAGGAAACTGATATATTTTGAAAAGTCTTATTCAGGCTTGTGGGAGAAAAAAAAGAAGAAAGGGAGAAAGAGGAAATACCAGAATTTATCAATCTTTGCATCAGTAAGAGGAATATTGTTGGGGTGTTTAAGGATCTTTTTTCATTTGAACATAGGATGGGCACTGACTTCTATGACATTGGCGAGGGGCCAGAAGAAGAAGTAACTACAGTTGCTAAGTACAAGGAACAGCTTCATGGGTGTTCAGCCGGTACAGTCGTGTTCAGAAGGGCCTACTACTTTGATTGATGTTCTACTATTGCTATCTTGAAATTCCTAATTTTTGAACAAAGTGTTCCTCATTTAACTTTGCACCAGGCCCTGTAATTATATAGCTGGTTGCTGAGCACTCACTGGTTGTTAGAGCCAGTGCAGTTTAAATATCAAGTATGCTTGAATCTTGATTCCCCTCAGTCAGCCATAAATAATTAAATTCTATACAAGGGGGCTTCAAAAAGTTCATGGAAAACTTCTTTCAGTTACATTTTCCACAGACTTTTTGGAATCCCCTCTTACTCTTATCAGCACACAAAACTAGTCTGATAAGAGTTCATTCTTAGACACTTTTTAAAAAAATGTCATTTAGTTAAAGAGCATTACAACAAGTATGTGGTTTACAAACATCAGGCTTTACTGGGCAACTCATTGTTGTGAAGTGCCATCAGGTTGGTTTCTACTCATAGCGACCTACATAGGATTTCAAAGGAGTAGCTAGTGGGTTTGAACTGCCAGTCTTATGGTCCAGAGCTTATCCCACAGTGTCACACCATACATGCCCCCACTTTGAAATTGGCTCCTGGTGTGGCGCAGTAGGATTAGTAGGAGACTTCGAACAAGGTCAGCAGTTCAAACCCACCAGCTGCTCCTCAAAAACCCTATACAGGGTCATTAGGAGTCAGAACTGACTAGATGGCGCTTAACAACAACAACAAACCAACTCTTACTTTAGTAAATCCTTAGTCACAGTCAACTTCCTGCACATGCAACTTTCAAATTACATAAAAGACTCTTTAAACCTTTTCTTGTACTAAAAGTAAGGCTAAATAAGAAGTGCATACGCAGGGTCGCTATGGGTCAGAACCAACTCTATGACACTTAACAACAAAATACTGTTCCAAGTTATCTACAAATTCACCTGAAAGACACATTTAAGAATCGACCTAATTTATAACCCAGGAACTGCTTGCATTTCCTTAGTGCTTGGTGGTGGTGGTGTTGTTAAGTGCCATCAAGTCAGTTCCAACTCATAGCAACCCTGCATAGAGTTTCTGAGGAGTGGCTGGTGAGTTTGAACCCCCACAGTTCAAACTGACCTTGCAAGCCAGCACCACACCACATGACGCCAAATGACCAGTTTGACTTAATTTTTTTTACTGTTAAATTGGTTATTTTTACATTATACATGATTCTTGGTTGAAATTTGAAAAATAAATTATTGAGCTTAGTTTCATAAGGTTTAATATATGGTTTCAGCCAAAAGAACAACTAAAACCCGTGCTTCAAAAGTTGTTGTATGTCAGGTTGCTTCCAATACATAGCAGCCTTATATGCCAGTGTTTCCTAGGCTGCATTCTTTACAGGAAAAAAAGTCCTGTGGTGCAATATTTAAGCTCTCAGCTGCTGACTGGATTGTCAGTGGTTTTGAACGCACCAACTGTACAGTAGAAAAAGATTACCCACTGCCATTGAATCGATTCTGACTCACAGTGACCCACTGTAGGATTTCTGAGACTGTAAGTCTTTACGTGAGCAGAGAGCTTCATTCTTCTTCCTAGTGGATTCAAACAGCTGACCTTGCAGCTAGCAGCTCAATGAAAAACCCCACTGTACCACCAGGATAGCCAAGAACACCCCATGAGGCAATCTCTGTCTTACAGGGTTGTCATAAATCAGAAAAAACTCAATAACATAGCAACAACAATCTTTACAGGAGTAGATCATTAGATCTTTTTTTTCTGTAGAGCGGTTGGTGGGTTCAAATTACCCACCTTCCATTTAGTGCCTGAGGTCTAAACCATTGTGTCTCCAAGCCTCCTAGGTTGAGAAAGGGACTACCAAATATGGTGCTAGAGTTTTAACACTTGCATACCCTGGGGCATAGTTCTTAATTTCTTAGTCTTAGGAGGGTGTGATTGTTTAGATCTGGAAGATTTCAAAAGCACCTCCAGGCAAAGCCAACCTCCTTCTGAGGAAGGTCAACCAGCACCAATTATTTGCAGACCTTTAAATGATTCCTGCTAGCATAGCTTGATTTCTTATCTAGTTATGCACTGACAAGTGAGTAACTACACCATTCATTTTATTTTGCTTTGTGACTCATTAGCTTTATTTCTCATAAACACTCCTTCCCTTCCAAGTACAATCTAAAAAGTTATGTCATTAAAAGCAATTTTGTTTTTCCTGCCTAAGGGAGACTATTTTCAACAAAATATGTGCATTTTGAGATGTGAATCTTGCCTATTTAAAGAATGAGCATAATTTCTTTTTTATTGGCTGATGAACTTTTTGACAAAACAAAGGACAATCAATATTTCTTCCCTTTTTAAAAGAAATGTGATTTTGCAATTCTTACATAATCAAGGAAATTTTATATAAAATTATAAAAAAAATTTTATAAATTAAAAGGATATATAGTTAAAAAATAAAGGATAAATAGTTATACCGGCTTTATATGTTATCAATTTCATCAGGATGTCACTGGTGATGAACATTAAATGAAGCTTAAATAGGTCAGAAAGAGAACAAAACGCTTTGTTGTATTTGAAAATATGGGTTTAAAAATGCTTCATTCCACAAACTATAATTATGAATTACTATTAAAAAAAAACAAAAACTGATTTTTTTGTCAGCTTATAGGTACATGTGTATTTTCTTACTCTGATACTTTTTGATCACTGTGAAAGGAAATGGATCTTGGACAGTAGGTCACTGGTCTCTGCTGTTCTCCATAGGAAGATGACAAGATAACATTTCCCAGCCCTGCCACTAGGTCTTCTGTGGTCAGTGCTCATAACTGGCCTGTTTTACTGACTCTCACTCTTATGTTACTTCACTTCCGGGTCAGCAAACCCAAAAGGTAAAGCTGCCTTATGACCAGGCAACCAGATAGGATCTCTAAACTTTGGTGGTGGTCATCTTCTACCTTCCAAATATTTACTACATGCATATATCACCTATACTCTATATTGCTGCTGCTGTTATTAAGTGCCATCTAGTTGGTTCTGACTCATGATGGCCCTATATAAATAGGCTTTCCAAGGAACGGCTGGTGGGTTTGAATCCTGACCTTGTAGTTTGCAGTCCAGTGCTTATCCTATAGCACCCCACCAGGAGTCCATACTCTGCATTACACTATACTTAATATTTTTCTTTAGATTAGATTCTGTTTTTACCTAATAGTTTTCATAGAAACTATATATCTCCAAATGTCCCTTTGTCATGTCAGCAAACAAGTCACTAAGCTGATTCCTGTCTCTCGTTGATAAAAGTAGAAATCCACTGGTATGGAGTGGGGGGGTGGGGGGGGGAAGAGAAAAACAACCCCATGCCATCAAGTAAATTCTGACTCATAGTGATGCTATGTTGTTGTTGTTGTTGTTGTTGTTAAGTGCCATTGAATCGTGCTATAGGACAGAGTAAAATTGCCCCATAGGACTTCTGGGATTGTAAATCTTAATAAAATCATACTGCCTCATCTTTCTCGGAGCAGCTTTTGAATTTGAACCGTAGACCTTCTGCTTAGCAGCCCAGTATTTAACCCACTGTACTACACAGCACTCTTGCTGGTATTTAAATAAGCAAACAAACAAAAAAAGCCACTGCCATCCAGGCAATTCTGACTCAGTAACCCTCTATAAGGTTTCTGAAGCTGTAAATCTTTATATAAACTGAGCAGCTAGTAGTTTTAAACTGTTGGCCTTGTGGTTAGCAGCCCAATGCCCAACCCACAGCACCACCAGGGCCCCTATACTGATATTGTTGTTAAGTGCTGTCAAGTCAGTTCCGACTCATAGTGAGTGTGTTTCTGAGGCTTTTAAAATATTTGTGGGATCAGAAAGCCGTATCTTTCTCAGAGCAGCTGATGGGTTCAAACCAACGACCTGTGGTTCAAAGTCCAGTGCTTATTCTGTAGAGCCACTACACTCCCATACTGCTACTGTTGTTATTGTTAAGTGCCATGAAGTCAGTTCCAACTCATAGAGACCCTGTATAGTGTTTACAAGGTGCAGTTGGGGGGTTTGAACCACGGATCTTGTGATTCAAACTGACCTTGAGGTCCAGTGCTTTAATCCTACAGCACTACAATTTGATGTTAAAAGGAGCCCTCTTGGCTCAAAGCATTCAGTTGCTAATTGAGGATCCAAGGGAGAAAGACCTAGTTGGCAATTTGTTCATGGGAAGATTATAGCCAGATACCCTGTGGGGCAGTTCTACTCTGCACATGGAGTTGCTTTGAGATGAAATCTAATGGCACCTAACAACCACAAAGAGGTGTTGAAGACTATTGTTAGCTTCTCTTGTGTCAGACTCGTGGCAATCTCATGTACTACAGAACAAAACATTGTCTGGTCCTGTGTCATCTTCATGACTGGTATATTTGGGTCCACTCCTATGACTGTTATGTCAGTTCATCTCATTGAGGGCTTCCCTCATTTTGCTTGACCCACTACCAAAATGGTGCGCTTTTCTAGCAATTAGTCTTTACAGATATTAGCATCATGCTGTAAGATAAAAACTGGACTGCTAACTGAAAGATTGGTGGTTCAAACCCACCAGCCACTTCTTAGAAACCCCATGTTGTGTTGTTAAAGTGTCATCTAATAGTTTACAACTCATAGCAACCCTGTATAGAGTTCCTGAGGAATAGCTAGTGGGTTTGAACCACCACCTTGTGGTTCAAATTGACCTTGCAGTCTAGTGCTTATCCTACAGCACCATACCAGGACTCCTATACTGGGTAACTATGAGTTGGAACTTACTCAGCAGCACTTAACAACAACAACAATTTGCAAAAATATGTATAGAGGAGCACTTTTTTCATTATGTGATTTAATGTTGGTTAAGGAACCACAAGATCAGTGGTTCAAGCTCACCAGCCGCTTCTCAGAAACCCTATACAGGGTCACTATGAGTCGGGAACCACTCTCAAGGGTACTTAACAAACAACAATGCTGTATCTACATATTACCTGTAGTTCTGTTAATAACCGCTAGACATCTACGTCTTTCACTCTGAAAATTCGGCCTTCAGTGATGAGATTTGATGGATTCTAAGAGGACCCCTCCACTTGTCATGTTGTGTGAAATCCCACCATTATCATGGGTCCTTTAGATTTATATTTCGATTTTGTTCAGTAATTACCTATTTAAATGTAAATTACTCTGTAACCTTTTAGTAGTCTTCTAAAGATTGGTTTTCCTTATTATTGAAACTAAAACACCACCAAAGAGAAGGACACAGGCCAGAGATGTGGAAGAATAAAAGAAATACTCAACACACACACATTCTTCATAATTAACTTAGTTAGTGTCTCATTTCTAGTATTTCTTTCAGTTAAGTTTAGTTCAATCTCTCCACCTCTACTCTGTCACACTTTCTGAAACACTCTGAAATGCTAACCCCTCTACAGCCCACCCAAAATTCATACAGAACTCACCACATTAACTTACATTACTAGTAGACAGTAAGTAAGTGATACAAGAACAGAAGGCGGCCTGGCTTTGGTGACCCTGACAGAAAGCCGGAAAGGAGGGAGTGTCGTAAAGCAAGTTTCTCTAAGCTGGTTTCACACATGGCTCAGAAGGGTCCCTTGTCATCCATCCAGATTTGATACCTGTTCCCCTGTGCAGATATCATTAGAACAGGAAGACACTGAGTTGTGGGTGTGGATAAGGGAATTTGGGAGAGAGAAACCATTTCTATCACTTTAAGCTCTAGTGCCCAGCTCTGCTTGAGCTATCTTTCTCCAAACCTAGCTGACTGGTTACACTATGTGGACAGAGAGGATAAAGTATTATCTCTGCAGAGCATAGCAGTGACTCAACATTTAATATACCTGCACCTTTGACATAGATTATAGCTTAACACACTTTATGAGCTGCGTATTGTCTCTAAATCCATGGTGAAACTTTGGTATCATAACGAAAGCTTTGGCAGCACGAACAGGACTGTTTCAAGAGAGGAATACATTTTAAAGAATTCAAGCACCATCTTTTGATTTAGGGTATAAAGGAGGGGGGGCTTTGAAGTGTAACTACATGGGACTGAGTTCTACACTTAGAAGCCATATGATTTGATGAGAATTAGTTCTCCCAGTGCTCCAGAGTTTTTCATGAAATTTGTAGTAGATGACATGAGTGGAAGATTCTTCTAAGTGTTGTTGGGTGTATCAGGAGAGGCAGGTGGTTGTAGAGCTCATGGCAGTGTGTGGTTGGTACCAGTAATCACATAGCCTTCTGTTCCTCCCATTTTCCTTTTGTTTCATTGAGGATCTTAGCTTGGATTCTGAATGTGCGTGCTTTTTTTCTCTTTTGGGTACTAAGACACCGAGACAGTACTTCTAAGAGAAGACATCTCTTCAGACAAACTGGAATAACCAGTGGTGAAGAGGAAAGTATTATTACTCATTACTTCTCATATGCTGCTGTAATGGCTTGGCTTGAGAACAAAACCTGTGGTAATTAGTTAGCTCCTTTTTATTTAATTTTCAATTATGTTGGACTAAAGTTCTCACAAACTAACTGCCATACCTTCATGATCATCACTGTGACTTTGCTTGTAATATTGGCTCTCATTTCTATGAGGCACGGTCAAAGATAGATGTGGCTTCCTTGGTGTATAGTAAAATTCAACCCTATCAGGAGTGGGCTCTTAGGATTCACCTGGCCATATTAATTCTTCTGTTGTTTTATGTGAGCTGTGATGGAGCAAGATCTAGGAAATAGAATTTACATTGGGTTTGATCATACCTAACCTTCAACCAGCCGCTTTAGAGGCTTAAATGTTGAAATTCACTGTTTGCAGGTATGCAAGGAAAAATGGCCTGGGAGGGATATGAAAAGAAGTGAAGGTGAAGTCTGGTATATTATAAGTCATAATTTGGGTCACATTTGAAAATAAAAAGCTCTGCTGTCACTGTTGGTAACCATTGGCCTAAGGAAAGGTAGTGGTTCAGAAACTTCCCTTGAATTGTTTTTCTTAAAAACAAAACAAAACTCAAACAGAACTGAAAGTTTGGGTCACAGGTGTAAAGCCTTAGGCCCTGCTTCCTCAGTGAGTTTAGTCCTGGTCTCAAGGACAAAGAAAAGAGGGGGGAAAACGAGGTTTGCATTAAAGACAGATTTACCTTTCCAGGCAGAGGAACAGCTAGGAATGTAGTCTCTTGGAGTCACAAGCAAGAGTTGGAAACAGTAACTGTAGACTTGAGATGTTTTTCCCCCCTCTTCTCTTTCCTGGCATGGTGGATTTTGCTCACTGATTTGGTTTTGCTTTAGGGTTTTTTCTATGTGATAAGTGAAGGTTAGCTACTTGGGGACTGGTAGTTAATTTGAGCCTATGGGCAACTCCCTTCTTGCCTAGGATTCTATTTGTAACATTTTGCACTGTGGATTTAACTAAACTGTCAGGGTGGCAGAGGACTGAGTTACTGGAGTTCATTGTAGAAAACTCTGACAGGAAGTGAAACTATTCACCACCCCAGAGGAGGAGAGTCAAGGTAGGGAAGAAGAAAGTCTGTGCAAGGAATGCTCTGTGGTGGTTTGTTTCTCTGGGATATTATGTGCAGAATTTCACCCTTTGTTCCCTGAGGATGTACAGACTAGATTTTAAGGCCGTCAGTCTCTCTCTCACCTTTGCTAAAGCACAGGCTTTCTCTTGTTTATCCTGGTATAGGAGCAGGTCTGAGCTGATTTGATCTTCATCGGAAGCTTCCCAGGGCCTGAGTTGTGACAGGGGTGATGAAGGGTTTAGGGATATTCTGAGACACATACCCTTGGGGTAAAAGAGTGGACCAAAGCCGCCTCTCTTCTCTGGAAACAGCTGATGTGCTGTCCCTGGCCTGAGTTTATGCTAGTCAGGTATCCAAAGGTTGTCACGTTGAGGCATGGTGTGCCTAACGTTTAGTGCTCTGTCTCCTTTTTAAACCTCATAATGCTCTTACTGTCTCCTCTCTTAGACATTGTAATTTAAAGATTGATATTGAAACTTCATAAGAACTCTCCTGAACTCTAAAATTGCTTTCTTAATGTACTTAACCCGCTTCGTATGTTGCTATCATACCCACTGAACCCTAATCTGAGGTACTAGATTCTCACAATTATGTGGTTATATTTAAACATAGCTCCATAGACGTGAGTTAGTGCTTTTCAAGTCAAACGTTGTTGTTAAGTGCCGTTAAGTCAGGCCCGTATAGGGTTTCCGAGGAGTGACTGGTGGGTTTGAACTGCCAACCTTGCATTTGGTTAGCAATCCTGTGCTTATCCTACAGCGCCACACCAGAACTCCCCAACTTAATCATTACTGACATCAAATCAATTTCACTAGGAATTCAACAAGTGCACAGCATTTTTTTTTTTTAACTTTTTGTTGTGAATTAAATAAAGAATTACAATGTAGATCATCAGTTTTACATTCAACAAATCATATGCTTTTGTTAAATGCTGTCATGTTGGTCCTACCTCATAGCAACCCTGTATGTTATTGTTGTTAAGTGCCGTTGAGTCGATTCCAACCCATAGCAACCCTGTAGAGGGTTTCCAAGGAACAGCTGGTGAGCTTGAACCCCCGACCTTGCAGTTCAAACGGCTTTGCAATCTGGTGCATTAACCCACAGCGCCACACCAGGACTCCAACCCTGTATAGTGTTTGCAAAAAGAGGCTGCTGGTGGGTTTGAACCACCCAACCTGTGGTTAACAGTCCAGTGCTTATCTTTTAGCACCACACTAGAATTCCTTATGTAATGATATACGATAGCTATTTATTTTACTGGATAAATGACCAAACTGCATTTTCTTTGTGGTTGCACAGGATAAGCACTGGACTGCAAACCACAAGATTAACGGTTTTGAGCCCACCAGGCTGGTGGGAGAAAGATGAGGCTTGTGTGTTCCAGCAAAAAGATTTAAAGTCTCAGAAACCCTGTATAAGGTCGCTATGAGTCGAAACCGACTCCGTAGCACTTAACAACAGCAACGACAGCCTCTCTCTTTAAAATACTTAGAATTAACAAATATAGTACTAGAGACTTGTAGATGAGAAAAGTGAGCCCTGGTAAGTGTATGGCAAACTCATGGTCACACAGTGAATTGGAGACAGTGTGGGGACTAGAACCCAGGTCTCCTGCGTCATATCCAGTGTTTTTCTCTCCTGCAGAAGTCTCTGTAGTATTATACTTTATTCCCATAAATAAACTTCAAATTCATGAACCTTTGGAATCTTAGCACATAAAAGGTGGGAACCATCTAACAGTGGATTTGGGAGGCTAGAGAAGAGAAGAGACCCACACTTGGTGGGCTTGGTGTGACAGAGGCTGTCCCTTACTTTACTGAATAGATGGTGATGTTCCTTAGTCACAGGAAAGGTGTCCTGGATAGAATTACCCCATACAGGAGGATACAAATTTATACTTCTCCAGCCATTTGTATTCTTTTTTTTTTCTTCTTTCTTTGATTATCACAAAATCTCTGGAAAATTGGTAGAGATGATGTTTATATTAAACTACTGAGAACGGAGGAACATACTAGTCCCACAGGTTAACATTCTGTGTATAAAGCTTTATATGTCTGTTGCTTACCATGAACTTGGGACTGTTGACTGTGGGTTTTATGTTTAGTTTTGCTTTTTTGCATGGTGGAGGTTTATTAAAGAGCGGTGTTTTCTACTGATTTGAACTGATGAGATCAGTTTGTGCAGTTTGTTACTTGATTTCTCAAGCTGTTTAGTGTAAATATCAGATACTCTTTTGTGTCTTCCCTTTTCCCCAGTTTTTTTCTCTTTTCTTCTCTTCCTGCCTTTCTCATTCTTTCTCCCAATCCTGTCCCACATACACTCTAGCTTCTTTGTTGTTAAGTGCTGTCAAGTTGTTAAGTGCTGTCAAGTAACCCTGCGTAGGATTTCTGAGGAGCGACTGGTGAGCTTGAACCACTGACCTTGAGGTTCATACCAACGTTGCAGTCCAGCACATTAACCCACAGTGGCATACCAGAACTCCTGTAATTTTGTTAGTTGCCGTCAAGTTGACTTCAACTTGTGAGATGACCTCATGTATAAATAGAACTAAATGTTGCATGGTCCTGTGCCACTACATAATCGTGGTATGCTGAGTTCATTGTTGGGGCCATTGTGTCTGTCCATCTCTTTTCAGGTTTTCTTTTGCCGTCATTCTCCCCACCCCCACTTACCAACCATGACAATCGTTTCCAGCACTTGGTTTCTCCTCATGACACATCCAAAGTGAGTTGAAATCTCAGACAATAGTCTGTGATCCATGGTGGCATAGTGAGTTAAGCATTGGGCTGCTAACCACAAGATCAACATTTTTAATCCACCAGTTGCTCTATGGGAGAAAAATGAGGCCTTCTGCTCCCATAAAGATTTTCAGCGTTGGAAACCCTATACAGGGTTGCTATAAATTGGAACCAAGTTCACAGCACACCACCACCACCACCAATTTTTGGAACTGGATCTCCAGGCCTTTCTTCCTAGTTTACCTTGGTCTGGAAGCTCTATTGAAACCGTAGGTATAACAGATAGCGTAGTGGTTACGAATCGGGCTGTGAGCTGCAAGGTCAGCAGTTTGAAACTACCAGCTATTCGGCGGGAGAAAGAAGAGGCTTTTTGCTCCCGTAAAGATTTATAGCCTCGGAAACCCTGTACAGGGTCGCTTATGCATTGGCCTGAGAATCCACCAGCCACTCTACAGGAGAAAAAAGAGGCTTTCTGCTCCCATAAAGATTTACAGTCTCAGAAACCCTGTGTAGTGTCAGTATGAATCAAAATCACGTGGTGGCACACTTCAGCAACAGCACAGATCCCAAGGCCTAACTATGGTCTTCTGAAAAAGAACATTCTGAAGAGTTAAATCATTGATCAAGAGGTTGCTCTGTGCGGGGCACATTGGAATTTAGTTAATGTGTAGCCTGAAGCAGAAAGTGCCTTGCTACTTTCACACCCCTTTGAAAACATATACAAGATCGTGAGAACTTTAGAACTTAGTTAAGCTGTCTTTGATTCCAAAGATATCCCTAGGGCCAGTGAATAATTACAGATGCTTTTTTTCCCCCTAAATTTTTAGTTAATGCCTATATTAAATAATTGATTTTTATGAATCAACGTGACTAAATAGGTTAATCAAGTTATTGCTACGTTTACTTAATTTTCTCCACTTTTTTTAATGCCTTGTTTAAAGAGGTTGTAACAGAATCTTTTGTTATTCTTTTATAAAATTAAACACATTTGACCTACAGAAGCAATGCTGCATATTTAAGCTGTTCCAGGTTCATTTAGTTGAATGCTGGTTCACCTTTCTCTTCTGTTCTCTCTTGGCTAGGTTACAACCAGTAGGGTCTTTTTTTCCCTCTGCATTTAATATTTGGCACATCGTGCCTTTCATTAGGGGCTATCAAATAGATTCACAAAGATGCTATTTGGGGCTTGATCTCAGTGACTTGCTAAGTGGTACCTGGGTACCCTTAAAGAATTCTTTTGAATAATTTTCTAGTCTTGGTGGCAAGTTCAATCTCTACATCTCTATCTATACTTTGTCCTTGATTCATCTTAAAATGGAGTGGAAATATGTGTTATAATTATGGGTATTTTAACCCATGCTTTTACTTGCAATTTCTCTCTTTTTGTCAAATTGTACCCTTTCTTCTTCTATTGATCTTGCTTTTACTTTTAAATTTCAAGGTCTCCTGGAGCCTAGGAATTGCAAGAGACCTTATGGATCATCTACTCTGATTCCTATGTCTCTTATTTAAATGTGCAGATGGTCAGATTGAAAACACACAGGAATACAGGGCGACTTTCAGAGACCTGGACTTTAGTGCCTGAGATTGCTGTTATGATTTCCTTTTGGTTTTAATAGCGTCACCCACTACTCTTACATGACATGTGAAATCAATGTGTGGAGTGTATTGTTTTCTTGTCAGTTTTTTTCACTGACTATTCTAGGATATTTTTCTAAAGGGGGGGGGATATTTTATGAGAAGCTTATTATCTTTAGTTTTAATGAATTGGCTATATTCCTTTAAAAATCCTAGACACCCATAGGAAGACAAGGCTTTCCTTAAGGAATTAGAAATTGATTAGCATCTCTGATGAGCCTTCAAGCTTTATGGTAATGTTGGTATCATTTATCCCTTTGCTGCTACTGCTGCTTTTTTTTTTTTGGTTAAGACTGTAGAAGTAGGTCAGCTCTATGCCAGTTTTCCTTCTTTAGCTTTTCCACATTTGATATTACAAAGGATCTTAGTTTGCTCAAATTTGCTTTTTACAAAAAAGAAAAATAAATATAAAAAACAGCTGATACCTGCTCTTAAAAATGAGTCTTTACCCAGTCAAGTTTTCGATAAATCAGTTACACTGATAAGCTTGCTGTGTGACAGACTGCAACTGAACCTCATTATTCATACATGTCTGTGTGATGTTACTGAATCAATTTGTGCTGTATCCATTTTGCACTCATGGATAGTTCACGGTCCCTTATGAACAGAAATAGTCAGGAGGCAATAATAGAAGACATGGAGCAGAAATGGATGGGACCCAGAATCCTTTGCTCCATGGTGCTAAGTCCATTTTAAAAATTCATTTTTAGTGTCTTTTGTTTAAGTTTGGTCTCATTGATATGAGGATAGCATTATTTAGCAAGATCAAAAAGCAGATACTTCCCAAATGTTTACTTAATAAGGGAACAGAAAGTGTCTTTGTATCATCTGATTAGCAGAAGGGCATTATATTGACCAAAGTAGTCTTCTACATAGCACTGTAGTCCTTTCCTGATTCTGAAGACGGCAGGAAACAAGAAAAGTCAAAACTGCACTAAAAAATGTTACCTTTGAAGTGGCTCAACTGTTCCTAAAGATAAGTGTTTGAGTTGAGCAAACCAGAGTGGAAGTATAACATAGCCTTAGAAGCGCCTGTAGCCGCCATTGTCAAGAAGGCTCAGGTGTATGTTGGCTGGTGGAGGCAGAGTTATGACCATTAAAGCAGACCTCAGTACAGCATCCTGCAGCACATATTGTCAGTAGATGCCTCCTTAAGTGAGATTCTAATGAGGGAAGGGGTGAAGTCACCAGTCATCCATGAAGCTCAGAGCTTTCTTCTGCTTCAAACTTTCCAATGCTTCAAACTCATTTCTGACCACTTTCCTCCTTCTCTTATGCACTGGTGATTTTCCTTAGTAAGAAAATATCAACCTCATGGGGTCTTCGACTCTTTGCACTCACAGAACTCCAGGGGATCATTTCTGTAGCATTGTTCAGGAATTCGGGAACTTGCTCCACTTTGAGCTCTGTTATTAATAAACGTCATGGTGGTCTTAGCCAATGGACTCCACATCTCTATGTGTCACTCACCTATAAAATACAGATAGAGGACGACTGATTTCTCAAGCTTCTCCTCAGTTTAATCTTTTGTCTGTAGTTCTAGATTTTTGTTGTTGCCTGGGGCTTTTCATGTTTTTGAATTCTTTGTTGTTGCTGTTGGTAAGTACCTTCAGGACAGTTCCCACCCATAGCGACCCTGCATAGTGTTTCCGACCCTGCATAGTGTTTCCAAGGAGCGGTTGGTGAGCTTGAACCCTTGCAGTTCAAACCAACTTTGCAATCCAGCGCATTAACCCATAGTGCCATGCCAGGATTCCTTTTGCATTCTAGGCCTTTACAAGAAAAATTTTTTTAATGTTTGTGCTTCATAGATATTTGAGGTCCTAAATACACATTTGGGAGCATAGTAGCATCATAGAATAAGCACTGGACTGCAAACCTCAAAGTCCACGGTTTGAGCCACAGGCTGTTCTGTGAGAGAAAGAAGAGGCTTTCTGACCTCCAAAGATTTACAGCCTCAGAAATCTTATACAGGGTTTTTATGAGTTAGAACTGACTTAAAGGCATGTAATAAAAACAAAATAAACATTATTAACTTAAAAAGCCAATTTCAAAGAAGAAATTTCTCATTAGTTCAAAGAACAGAGAATTGTCAAATAGCATTTATGAAAAAGGATATTTTAATGACAAGGTAACTATCGACTTTTACTTAGAGAACTTTTATGGATAATCAAATGTAAAAGCACAAAAATCAAGGATAAATCAAAACCTAAACCAAACCAACTGCCATTGAGTTGATTCTGAAGCATGCTGTTAGTTACCCTTAAGCCACCCTGGATAGGACTGCCAAGGAATGGCAGATAGGTTTGAACTGCCAACCTTGCAGTTAGGAGTCCAGTGCTAATCCTACAGTGCCACACCAGAACTCCTTCCGAAGCATGTAGTTGTTGTTGCTAAGAGCGGTCGAGTTGGTTTAACTCATAACGACCCTGCAAAGAATTTCTGAAGAGCAGCTGGTGAGTTTGAACTTCCGACCTTGTGGTTGGCAGTCCAGTGCTGATCCTGCAGATCTGTTTATAAGGTTGCCAAGACTGTAACTCTTTAGTGAAGCAGACAGTCTTACGTTTCTCCTGTGGAACAGCTGGTGTGTAAGATATTATTAATATTCTAAAATTTACAAGTTAAAACTAAAATTATTGTATTACTCCCTTGTTTGCAATGCTTAAAATTTTTGATGCATAAAACTTACCCAAACCCATTGCCACTGAGTAGATCCTTACTCATAGTGGCCCTGTATATGGTTTCTAAGGCTTTAAATCTTTATTGCTGTTGTTGTTAGGAATCGTTGAATTGGTTCTGATTATAAGATTTCTGAGGTGACGTTTCAGAGGGTTTCCAAAGCTATAAATCTTTAAGAGAGCAGAAAGTTTCATCTTTCTCCTGCAGAGCTGCTGGTGGATGTGAACTGCCTACCTTATGACTAACAGTACACTGCTTATCCTACACTGCCAATAGTGCTATACACCACAGAAGGCAATAAAAAAAAATAGTTCCTAAAAAGCTCACTTGTCTCTAGAGAAACTTGATCACTTTAAGCAAATGTTCTAAATGGGCTTATAAAAGTTAAAAAAAAAAAAAAAAAAAGTTCAGTACCTAGGTTCTCTTATGATTTCAACAAATAACCCATGGTAGTGATTCATACTTAGGTTTTGTAGCACATGAATTGCTATAACAAAGCATTTATCTATGGTGATGGTATTGGTTATGTGCCATGGAGTTGGTTCTGACTCATAGAGACCCTGTATAGGTTTTCCAAGGCTATAAATATTTACAAGAGTAGAAAGTCTCATGTTTCTCCCATGGAGCGGCTGGTAGTTTCGAACTGCTAACCTTGGGGTTAGGAGCCTGACCTGTAACCACTATGCTACCAGAACCTCTATCTGTAACTACAGTTTAATGTTTCTTACTTCCCAAAAGGCTACTTAGTCTTGCACGTTCTTACCATCCTATTCATCACCACCACCACGTGCCCTTTGGTTACCTCATGCCGCCTACCCTAACTAGAATGCTTGTCTCTGCTAACTTTAGATAGCTCTTGTTCATGCTTTTACTCTAGGCAGCTTGCTTTTATCTCCAAGGATGTATTTGAGATTCTACCTTTACACCTCAAAATGTAATTACATGTTTATGTGTTTGTCCTCCTAATGCGCTGAATTGTGTAAGCACAGGAATGATAGCCTGTTCATCCAAGTTCCCCACTGTCCAGCATAATGCCTAGCACATAGTTAAAACTAAGTGAAAGTTTTTTGAATGACTAATTGAAGATATATCACATGAGACCACTTAAATGATAAGAATTGTAAAAATATAAAATGTGGAGAAATAAATGTATCAAAAGTAATGTTACTCACATTGAACATAATTTTTCAGCTTTCAGCTGTTTGGCAGTCAAACCTAACAATAAATATAGTGTTACTAAATGTATAGAGGAGTCATGGTGTGGCACTATGGGTTAATGTGCCATACTACAAGGTTGGTTTTAACAGAAAGGTCTACAGTTCAAACTGACCAGCTGCTCCTTGGTTAACAACAGCAACCACAACAAATGTATAGAAAGCAGTGTGGCTTAAAGGGAACAGCACAGGTTTTGTATCCTGGCTCCACTTTGTTGTTGTTGTTGTTAGGTGCCATCGAGTCGGAACTGACTCATAGCGACCTTATGCACAGTAGAACGAAACAATGCCCGATCCTGTGTCAACCTCACTATTGTTGCCACACTTGAGTCCATTGATGCTGCCACCTGGCCAGTCCATCTCGTTGGGGGTCTTCCTCTTTTTCTCTGACTTTCCATCTTATCAAGCATGATATCATTCTCCAGCAACTGTTCCCTCCTGACAATATGTCCAAAGTACGAGAGACGAAGTTTAGCTATCTTGGCCTCTAAGGAGCACTCTGCTGCACTTCTTCCAAAACAGATCCTGGCTCCACTACTTACTTATTATTGTTGTTAAGTGCACCTTGAGTGTCCTACTCATAACCACCCTGTGTAGGGTTTCTGAGGAGGAGCTGTTGGGTTTGAACTTCTGACCTTGTGGTTCACTGTCCACTGATCTTAAATTGCTATATCAGCTGGTGACCTCAAATAAGTTTTAGTCTGTGTTTTCACCTTGGTTATTTCATCTACAAAATGGGAATGATAAAATTCACTTCATAGGGTTCTAAGGAATAAAGGGATTAATGTATTTAAAGTGAATATAGTTGTTGCTCATGAGTAATGTAATTTTAACTTGGGGTTTTTGTTTGTAATTAAATTAGTAGAATTTATTTCTAGAGCAGTTTTGGGTTTATAGAATTTGAGCAGTTACATAGAATTGCCATAGACCTCCTTATTCTCCATTTCAGTTTCCCCTATTGTTAATTTCCTGGTGTGATGCTCTAGGATAAGCCCTGGACTGCTAACTGAAAATCATTGCCAGTTCAAACCCACCAGCTTCTTCTTGGGAACTTTATGCAGGGTCACTATGAGTCAGAACTGCCTCAATGTCATGTAACAGCAACAAATAATTTGTTTAAAGTTTATGGTAATATATCAAATAATATGCTAAGTTTGTAATTAATATGTTCAAGGACCAAGTAAAGGAACTATAGTGCCTTTATCTTAAAAGACTACTTGACCATTTCTTATCACCCTTGCGGGGCACAATATTAAGTGGCAAATGCACTTTCCTTTGGAGAAGATAACTTTAGAACATAACAAGTCAGCGATGAAAGTTCACGCAGTTGTATTTCTTTCAACATTATTAGGAATTTGGAATTCATACACTTCAAGTTGATTTTTTAAAACATTTGGGGAAAGCTTCCAAGTGTAGTTGAGTGGGTTATTGAGGCTGTTCACTGCTGGGTTGATGGATAGCCTGTGACCTAATGGTCCGAGCTGACCTTCAACAAAGAGAAAAGAGGTACAGAGTTGACCTGCTAAGAGGGGATCCCCAACTAAGCTATGCATGAGGGCAGAGCAACTGCACACAGTCACCAGGGGCATGCATTTTCTTTGGAAGCTTTTTGAATATAAAGCAGTATTTGTCCCTGTCAGAAAAAGATTTAAAAACTCCAAACATCAAATATCTTCCTCTGACGTTCTTGCAGGGCCATCAGAAGAAGAGGTTACTAGTACAGCCAGTCGGGTGCTAATTTGGACAGGGAAAAGGAAGCAAGAGAGGTGATGAATCCGCCCCCATCAAAAACAGGATCAAGGCCCGATTGATTTGCTGGGACAAGTGTGGTTTGTTAAACTAACATAGAATATTGCCTCAACCACTGGCCCAGTTGCTACAGTACTTGATTTCAGAACATCTCTTCTTCTAATGGAATGTTTTTCAGCTCTCTAGAGGTTTAGCAAGATCTGAAAAGATTTTGCTCCTGTTTGCTGGCTGCAACACATGCCACGTTTTACACCTTTACCTAGCTGGAAAGCACTGTAACCCACTGCTTTGCATGTTCAAACAAGCCTGCATAGATAGAGGACGGTACATGAACAGCTGACTTCTTCCAGAGCTGATTTGCACTGCCCTGACATTACCTAAACAATCATTACTTACTCCTTTCTTCTTCAGTGCTTACGCAAGTTTCAGCATGTCGGAAGAGAGATATGTAGAAAATGGCCTAGAGCTCTGGGATAAAAATACATGTCACACCTTAGTTGGCTTAGGTTAAATTAACTTTAGATTGATACATATATGGACAGTGACTTTCAGTTAGTGAACAACACTAACCCAGAACTCTTCCGTAGCCCTCTCATTGTGGAACATGGACCTTTGGCAATTCACTGGGTTTCTAATTCTTTTTCAGTTAAAGATTCTAAGTTGTAGTGACAGTTAATATCAATTGTGTTATATCTGATAATCCAAAACTGTGTTAATCAAACAAAAGCAAAAGATGAAGCATTACCAGGAAGTGGTTGACATGTCTCTATAGGAAGTACTCAAAATCAGAAGTTTAGCTGCATCCAGTTGGGTAGCTGTGCATCAAACTTAAATTCTGAGCATATAATAATACTAACTGGACCAAAGTGTTAATTTTACAGATCCTTAAAACGCTTCAAAGGAGCTCTGGTAGCATAGTGGTTACGAAAGCTGGCTGCTAATCTCAAGGTCAGCAGTTCGAAATTACCAGCTGTTCCATGGGAGAAAGATGAGGCGTTCTGCTCCCGTAAAGATTTACAGCCTCAGAAACCCTGTACAGGGTCGTTATGAGTCGGAACTGACTCCACGGCACATAACAACAATAACAAGAGGCTTCAGGATGAAAAAACAAAAAATTAATTCACATTGAATAGAGGAGGAGAGGATTATCGCTTACTAGATTGTAACAATAAAACTCTAACAGCAAAGAAACAGGGACATTTTGGATTCCTCAGCTACAGGTCTGTGTGTTTTCCTAGGGAGATGGAATCAGAGAGGTTAAGGACAGACAGTGAGGCATTTCCCATTCTAATCTGATAGAGCATTTTAAAATCATTTATTTGCTAAAGACAATGCCGACTTCCCAGTGGATAAAGTATATGGTGCCTTTCCTCAGTTAAAGATTTTTCAAGGAAAGTGCTTGAGAGATTTGAACCCAGGTGTTCATGAGTTCCCTGTGTGACTGGGAATTCTTTACCCCACAAAGAATTTTTTAGAATATGGGAGCTTAAGTAGGTCAAAGGCTAAAGCATGGAGGTGTTTAATGCCTATTTTGCTATCTCACTAATAGACTGTTGCCATGGGTCTTTTGTGAACTCCCTGGCTAACCAAATATACTTATGATCTGAGTAAGAAAAGGAACATAGAATGCTCAAATTTCAGGATATGAAGTTTTGTTTAATTTCAGTTAATCTTTTGTTGATGGCAAGTGTATCAGATGAAATGCATCCTGCAAATAAGCGCTGAGATCTTTGGATCTGTGAATATAAGTCGTCTCACCAACCATAATACCAAATCCAACATATGCCATTGACACTGACAGGGACCAGATGTATAAGGCCATGGCAAAGACATTAAGTTTTGATGTCAGCTGATGAACAGTTAGATTTGGAGGTACCTATCGAAAGTTTTACGATTTTGTCAGAGCCCCTCAGGTAGGTGGAAATCCTCATTTAATGGTATCACATGCCTTTAAAATACCTAACTGAAGCTGAAATCTCCTCTGTTCACTGAATAGCTTAAAATAACCTAGTTTTATTGCCCTAAATACTTCACTAGTTCTCTCCCAGTGTTCTTACTCTCTCATACACTGATTTTTGTAGTCACAATGGAAAGAGAGTTTGAGAAGTAAAAATAAAATTTAAAGAACATTTATAAAAACATTTTCCTTTGAGTGTCTTCTCCTTTATTCCATTTTTCCCTTTTCTAAAATAAATATCCTAAGCATGATATATCTGTGAGCAAAAAGCAATATATGTAATACTTTCTACATTCACAAATTAACAAAATGACTTTACATTTATGATGATGTGGCTCTGTAGGATAAGCACTGGCCAACAAGGTCAGTTTGAGCTACATTGTTAATGGTTCAAACTCACCAGCCATTTCTTGGAAACTCTATACAGGGTCACTATGTGTTGGAACAGATTCGATGCCACTTAACAACACAACAAAAGAATTGTTAGT
Organism: Chrysochloris asiatica; assembly: GCF_000296735.1. NCBI lineage: Eukaryota > Metazoa > Chordata > Mammalia > Afrosoricida > Chrysochloridae > Chrysochloris > Chrysochloris asiatica. Next base: position 2,944,172 of record NW_006408707.1, read on the forward strand.
ATTTGCATATTTTTTTAAAATTCACTCAGTTTTTTCAATTTTAAGAGCTAAATAACTTCTTAATAATTTTATATTTATATACCTTGAGGTTTAAAATTTTCTATCATAGAAATAGTAGTTGAAGTAGATTACAATCCTAAATAAGAATTATTGTTGTAGAAAATTAATGAGTAAGTGAAGTCATTTTAAAAGTGGTAGAGGCAGAAGATCAATCACAAAGTAGGGCTCCAAGTTTTTTACTTATAATGGACTGATCTTTTTTTTTTTTTTTTTTGCTTTTTGCTTTTTGTGATGGTAGGGAGTGGAGTGGAGAGGAGTAAAGAGTGACGGTTAGAGCTGAGATTATGGCTAACTCTTAGCTCAGCCTGACTGGCTGGTTGACTGTGTGCAGTTAAGTGGGTTCTGACTCATAGCAACAATGTATAGGGTTTCTGAGGTTGTAAGTATTTACAAGAGCAGAAAGCTTCATCTTTCTCCTGAGAACCGCCTGAGGGACTCAAACCACCTGGTGCAGCCCAATGTACAACCCACTATGCCATCAGGGCGCCTTTGGCTAGTTCTACAACTTCGTTTCTTCTTAGGGTTATGGTTAGGGTTCATGTTAGGGGAGAGGGTTGGACTAGGGCTAGGGTAAGGCTTGGTTTAGGTTTTATGGTTGCAGTTACGTTTTTTCTTATTTATTTATTTTTTCTTGAAATTGATTTGATTTTCTCTCTATATGGAAGTTCTGTAAACTGTTGTTACCTCTCTTTTATTTATGGTTTTTATTGTTGTTATTACAATTGTATCTCTGGTTTTCTCCTTTTAGTCTTATAAGGTCTGTTTTACTTTGCATAGTTCTTCGTCTGGGCTGAATCTGGGTGATATTGTCATATGTGTTAGTCCCAGGTTGTTGCCTGCTGTGGTTCTCTGTCCAAAGAACTCCCGTCAGTATTATTTATAAGGTTGGTCTAGTTTTCATAAATTCTTTTAATATCTGTTTATCTGAAAATGACCTAATTTCACCATCATATTTGATGGACAGTTTTGCTGGATATATGACTCTTGGTTGACAATGTTTCTTTCAGTTTTCTATCATTTTATTATCTTGCCTGCATGATTTCTGTTGAGAAATCACAGCTCATTTTATTAGTTCTCCTTTGTAGGTTGTTGTTGTTAAGTGCTGTTGAGTTGGTTCAGATCCATAGCGACCCTTTCCAAGGAGCAGCAGCTGAGCTTGAACCACCAACCTCATAGATCAAGCCCACTCTGCAATCCAGCGCATTAACTTACAGTGCCAGTTTCATTGTTCCTGAGCTGCTTTTGGGTTCCTTTCCTGTCATTGCTTTAAAAAAGTTTGATTATTATTTGTTTGGGTGTATTTCTTTTGGCGTCCATCCTATTTGGAGTTATTTCAACTTCTTGATTGATTGTCTTCTCATCTTTCGTGATTTCAGGGAAGTTTTCTTCCAACTCTTAGACAATATGCTCTGTGGTGTTTTTGGTTTCTTCCTGTTCTGGAATTCCTATCGCATGTAAGTTATTCCTTTTGATAATGTCCCACATAAATCTTAGGCTTTCTTTGGTTTTCTTTGGTACTTTTTTTCTGATTACAGAGAAATTTTTCTGCAAGCTTAAGTAATTCAGCTTTCCATTAATTTGATTTGATTTCATTGCCCCTTCAGTGTATTATCTATTTGTGAACTCTTAATATTAATCTTCTGACTTTCTAATTGTTGATTTTGTATGATTTCCATTTTCCCAATTATTTTGTCAATTTTTTTCCTGATTTTGTCCATTATTTTTTCTGTGTTTTCCTGATATTTATCTGTATTATCTGGGACTTTCTCTCAATCTATTGAGGTTGCCTAATTAGCATTCTTTTAAATTCTTCATCAGGTAGTTCAGATACTATTTCTGGTATTATATTTTGGAGACTTGTTTGAGGCACTTTGTCTTGTGTCCTTGTGTAAATTGAAATTGTCTGTTGTCTCTGAAACATGGTTTTGTATTTAAATTTGTTGTTAAGTGCCATCAAGTCAGTTCCAACTCATAGGGACCCTGTACAGGGTTTCTGAGGAATGACTGGTGAGTTTAAACCATTGGCTTTGCAATTCAAACCAACCTAGTGGTCCACTGCTTATCCTACAGCACCATACCTGATTCAAACTCATCAGCCACTTCTCAGAAACCCTGTATAGGGTCCCTATGAGTTGGAATCGACTATACGGCACTTAAAAACAACGTTTATATTTAGTCGATGGTTTTTTATTGGTATATTCTCAGGCACTTACCACCTGTCTCTTAGTGGATGTGGTAGAAATCAGAAATGTGAGCTCATTTCTCTGTTCACTGTTTATGTAGTGTAATTCAGGGTGGGCTCTTTCACCTCCAGAAGCAAGGGTGCTATGCCCAGCAAACAGCCTAAGGCAGGGCAGAGGCTGTGCAAGAGGGGTTGCCACTGGCCACTGGGTTGGCGAGGGCAGGGACTAGCTGCACCCATATCTACCAGGAGATCTCCAGAACACGGGAAAGCTGCACACATGTGCTGCCAATCTGTAGCCTCACGTGACCGCAGGCCACTGCATTGACAGCCACTCACAAAAGTCATGCCTGCCTACAGCCCGTTTTTCTTCTCTTTCACTGCTCCTGTTCAGCTTCCTCTTCCAGTCAGCACTCAGTCCACCTCTCTGTCCTCCATTCTGATGATCAAGGTTTCAGAATTCCAGGATCAACATCTGTATCTGTTTCACGCAGTCTTCCTTGTCTTTGTTACAGAAGGTCAACTCAGTGCATCTGCTTACTCTGCCATCTTGCCTGGGATTCTTGGACTGATCTTAATGTAGCTCTTTGAGTGATTAAATTCTTAATCATTATTTTAAAAGTGTTGTTGTTGTTGTTATGTGCCATGGAGTCAGTTCCAACTCATAGTGACCCTGTACAGGTTTTTTGAGTCTGTAAATCTTTATGGGAGCAGAAAGCTTCATCTTTCTCCCGCGGAACAGCTGATAGTTTCGAACTGCTGACCTTGGGTTTGCAGCCCGATTCGTAACCACTATGCTACCAGAGCTCCTTCAGAACCCGACTAGTCATAAAAGTGTAGTCATTTTATTTATTTAATATGTTTTCATTAATATTTAGATGAAAATAAGAGCAATTTTGTTTTATTTATCTTACAGCAATTTCTTACTGATTCCAGCATAAAGTATTGTAAGCAACTCCTGAAAAGTTGTTATTGTTATCAAGTAATGTGGAGTCGGTCCAACTCATAGTGACCCTGCACAGGGTTTCTGAGGCTATAAATCTTTACAGGAGCAGAAAGCCTTATCTTTCTCCCATAGAATAGCTGGTAATTTCGAACTGCCGACCTTGATTCATAACCACTATATTTCGTAGAATTTTGGGACTTCAGTTTTTAGGGACAAACTGTGAGTGCACTTTTACTTTTAGAAAGCCTGAATATCAGCCTTTGCTTTAGTTTGTATAAAAGCCATTGCAAAGTGACAGAAGGAAAATGTTCATGCTAATTATGAAGGGAATTATTGGCTTTGTTCGAATTGGAACCCCTTTAATGTTTGAAGAGTGGGATAATGATGATCTGGCATTCATTCACTGTGCATCCATTAAAACACACACACATAACCCTCAGTTGGCATTTTTGCCTACAGGCTGCTGAGAGCTGATTATTCTTCTAATCAGAACTGTCACAATCAGGGGAGACAATTAGCCAGGTTAGGCCTCTGCTGATTTCAGTGTGGCCCTTAGCATCAAATGGCCTTGAGCACTCTTGAATCCTATCAACAAGTATTTCAATAATACCCTACTCTGCTCCACCTGCTGCTGTTAGAATCTGCCTTTTATCTCTGAATTTGCTTGAGTTTGTGAATTCTTGTTCATTTTAAATTGAGACCACAAGGTCTTGAAATTTTCAAAAGTGGAAACTTGGCAGACCTCATTGCTAGTGCCATTTGAAAATCAACCTAGTCAATAGCTCCAGAAATCATGAAATCAATGACCTATAAATAGGTCTCTATTTGTTTCTGTACTTAGGCACTATGGAACTCAATTTATAGAGTCTGATTCCAATGTAAAATGCATATACATGCACAGTATGAGAAATTCTATGTGCAAGGGAGCATCAAAAACTTCGTGGAAAAAGTCCATTCTTTTAATTCCATTTTTCTACAAACTTACTGAAGCCCCATTATATAATAAAGTAAGATTTATATGCGGCATATCTTGTCTTAAATCATTATGATGTTGAGACCCACCCATTTGGCAACAATATGTGTTTTTTTTTTCAAATGAAAATTTTTTTTTCTGAATATAAGAATTATTATATTAGTCTGGTCATTGTTTGAGTTTACCAGAGAATTGGAAGTATTTTAGTTTAAAAATGACTTTTATCAACTCTTTCAATATCTAATATGTCTAAATAGCCTTCCCATGTTTTTATTTGATCATTGCTCTAGTTTTAGAATTTAATATAGAATGTAAATGTGTTCCAGCATTTTGTATTCAAGTAAGTACTGTTTGTTACAGTATTCAGTTAAATAGTATATAACCACTTAGAAGGTAAGGTTATTGACAGGAAGCAGAAGATCAAAAACAAAAAAATTTGTTTAAAACATGTGCAGAGTTCTTAAAATGTGAGGATACCGTATAAAAAAAATTTTTTTTAAACAATCAACATTTCTTTTCAAGTAAATGAAGGATTAGGTGTCTCATATTATAATATTAATTTCATGTTTGTGAGCTAAGGTTTTTATGTGTGTGCATGTCTGTGTGTTCATGAGTTTTCCCATGTGTATTTACTATAATTCTTATATTTGGCTAATGACTCTAACAAGGAAGAGCAGTTAGAAAATCACTCTTTAAGGTTTAACATTTAAAAGATAATAGTTTGTTTTATTTGAGGGAGTTTCCTTTCATTATAGTTATGATCATTAAATGAAAACAGACATGAATTTCTACAAGTAAATGTCAACTTTTTAAGTCTGACATTTCTTAAGTGGGTCCAGGCTCAGATAATTAATAAGCTTTCTCTGTGCATTTGTGTATTCAACTCATTTAAGATTTTCATTTATGTATTCATTTATTCATTCACCATCATTCACTTTCTCTATTTGTAAAAAAAAAAAAATCTACAAATAAAGAAGTATACTGAGATTACTTATCCTCAGTCTGCAAAGCAGTAACAGTAATTATCTCCAATGTTTCTTGCTTTTTTTTGTTTGTTTTCTTTTTGCAGAACTTGTTGGGTCTATTTGTGGTTCATGGTAATAACCACTCCAATTTTTGTAGTTTATAAATTGAACAGCCTTGCATGGTTTTGTTTCGTTTTTTGCTTTACACATATGCATAGATAGCGAATACAAAGGAACATAGCTGATTTGTCCTGTTGCTCTATGGGCAATTAAACCAGGAGTATTATCTCAGCATGAATAAGTGGACAAATTACACATGTGAAGTAAATGGATTTTTGAAGCTTGAGCACATAGGTATTACTGTAGGAGAGGCTACATTAAGATTCCTGTAGAGATCAATGGAGGCTTATTGATGAATACCAGATAATAGCAAAGTGATGTCATAAACTTTTCATAGTCTAATAAACTGTATATAAGATTTTCTGTCTTTGTAGGACCTATGGCTTTTATGCTATATAATAGTGTGGTCTTTTTCATTTTGTGAAGAAAGCTCTTTGCATTCCCAAAGGCTTAACCCTCCGGGATCAGACGCAGAGGCCCTGCGGCTCTCAGTTTCCTGCAGTTGTCTAAAGAAAATTAAAAGCCTCCAGAATCATTACCTTGGTTTTGTTAAGAAATGTGATGAATGATAAAGCATTGTGACTTTTTTTAAAAACTACTTATGAATTTTCACATATATAAAAATACAACTCACATCTCCTCTTTGGTTGGCGTGGGCTCTGATGGACCTCCACAATACTATATAATTTTAGAATTTTAAACACCACCAGTGTCGCTCGTAAAACAGAGTCCAGTTCATGTGAAATAATGAATACTTTGTTCATGGATTTTGGAGATGAACTACATACATCCAGTTGCCCTAGTTTTCACCCTTAGTACTCTTAGTTGCTCAGTATTTTTTGCTTAAATTTTTGCAAAATTTAAGGAACAAAAAGTAGAGGGAAAAACCCATTTGAGTTACTGAGCAACGCTTTCAGGCATTAGACTCTCATGAATATTATATATGAATTAAAGACATTACAAGGAGAAAATAATGAGCAAAGCTAGTTTAGAAAGAAGCCAGGAGAAGGAGAAAGGCAACAGGAATTTCACAACTCCAGTCCTGTGACTTTATTTAAATCAAGGTAAGTGTCCATTTTCTAGGAAACACATATTGAAGCTCCTAGAGAAGCCAAAAGCTTTCACCTTGGAATCCTGAGCCCAAACCTACAGTGTTCAACATGTTCAAAAATCCACTTTGTTTGAATGATCCACAATGAACACGGACATTTTTGTTAGGCATATCCCATTCTTTCTCTTATAGCTCTCATTCCTAATGCTAAAATTGAAGCATAGAAAATATTTTGAGGCTTTCTGCCATAGTTAATCCAAATATACTGGTAAAAATAACATCAATTGAAAGTACATTATTTGTCTCACCTTTGGGACAGCAGGTCTACCCACCATGCATAACAACAAAACATTTATGTCAGCATATCCTTCATCAGAGCCAAAAGGGAAACTCAGAGAAATGAAAGAAATGACCTCCATCTGTTTAACATATTGTCAACAGTTTTGTAGTAGGACAAAATCTTAAATTACCTACCCCCACACTTAAAGCATCTAATTACCTTTCGAGAGACTGGAAGAGAAAAAGTTTTATCTGTCCAGAGAGGATACTGCAGATGTTTTTTTCCTATCATTTTTAGTAGGAGGGAACAGGTGTAAAACTATTTTGATTAAGTGCACATTATATATTTATATTCCTTTAGCGGGAATATTGGAACCTAGAGAGTTCCCCAAGAACTTGGGATGTTAAGAGAATCCATCAAACACTTCAGATTATATTTGAGGAAAATTATTGAATGGTGACCTCACTGATTTTTTCATCATTGTACAGTACTTGCCATTTACTTTGGTTTTGGGTAGCGTTGAGAGCAAGTGTTGTTGTTGTTGTTAAGTGCCGTCGAGTCGGTTCCGACCCATAGCGACCCTGTGCAGGGTTTCCGAGGGTGTAAATCCTTGCGGGAGTAGAAAGCCTCATCTTTCTCCCGCGGAGCGGCTGGTAGTTTCGAACAAATTTTGTTGTTGTTAAATGCCGTTTAGTCAGTTCCAATTCATACTGACCTTAGTAACAAAAGAATGAAACACTGCCTGGTCCTGTGCCATCCACACAATTGTTGTTAAGGTTAAGCACATTGGTACTGTCACTGTGCCAATCAATCTCATTGGGAGTCTTCCACTTTTTCTCTGACTTTCCACTTTCCCTAGCATGATGTTCTTCTCCAGGGACTGGTCCCTCCTAATACAGTCTCCAAAGTATGAGAGACAAAGTCTCACCATCTTGGCTTCTAAGGAGTATTCTGGATGATTCATTTGTTCTTTTGGCAGGCCATGGTACTTTTAATATTCTTCTCCAATACCATAACTCAAATGCATCAATTTCATTGATCTTCCTTAATCATTGTCCAACTTTCATATGTGTATATGACACTATTGAAAATGCCATGGCTTAGTCCTCAAACTAACACCTTTTCTCTTGAACACTTTAAAGAGGTCTTGTGCAGCAGATTTGCCTAATCCAATATATTATTTGATTTCTTGACTGCTGTTTCCATGAATGTTGATATTGGATCCAAGCAAACTGCACCAAACTAGTAAACCATAATGACAGCTCCTTTTGTAGCTTCTCATTTCAGGTGACATTTCTTTCAATTGCCCCTACCTAAATGGTCACTTCCCATTTGGAAATGGTGAAATCCTTATCATGGTTTTAATATTTTTGCCCTTCCAATGTGTGTGGCACTGTAGCAGAAGCACTGGGCTGCTAACTGCAAGGTTGGCGGTTCAAACCCATCAGTGTCTCCTCAGGCTTCGTAGCTCTGAGTTGTAACCAACTCGATGGCACTTAACAACAATAACAGTCTTGCATACCAGAAATTGTATACTTGCTCTTCGTGGCCTTTTTTGTCCCCTGGGAACTGTGACATTTTGCTAGCTTTGATTGTTTGGCTATGTTTGTGTTCCTCATTCTTCAGAAATGGATGTAATAGTGGTATCAGGGAGCAGACTTAGATTTAATCTCAGTCTAATCATGTAGTTCCTGAAGTAATTCAGTCACCAAATATGTATTAAATAACTATTCAGCATGTTCCCTGTGCTAGACTGAACTAGCATTGTCGAGCCTTTAGTTTATCCCTTATTTATTTAAAAATTAAGCTGTAGATAAATTAAGTGGCTTACCCAATTCACGCAGTTTATAAAAAGCAGAGATGGTATTTAAAACCCGGTCTTTTAACACCAAATTCATTCCTCTTTCAGCCCTTCCACATTACCCTTTAATACATGCAATGATACTTAAGAGCTGCAAAATAATGAACAAATATTAAAGATTATTATTAAATCTCTTATGCTCTGGCTTCTGGGTAACTTTTTCCTTGTTCATCTCCTTTTCTTTAATTCTACAACTGCCCTACTTTTCGCTCTTTTATACCTCATGTTGAGGCTGTCATGGGAAGCTGAAGGGAAAATTTTGTGTCTGACTTGTTTTGTATCCTCCACAGTGCAAAGTGTCTTGCATGCAGTAGGGCTTCTATAGACAATGAATAAATACCTGATTATCAGATGTAGGGAATGAGGAATCCCAAACCTTAGCCTATAATATCTGTCTGTTCTTGGTTTGTCTGGTCTTTTCTAATAAGTTCTGTAATAATCTTCCTGCTTCAGGCTGCCTCCCAACCAAACTATCTTCTCCATTTCTAGCAGAATGGTCACTTTAAAATACAAATCCAATCACATCCTGCACCTACTGTAAGTTCTTCACTGGCTCCTCATTGCCTGCCAAACCCCTTTTCCAAAATAAAGTTAAACCTCCCTTGGTGGCTTCATTTGCTCTCTCAACAAACCTCTTGCTTTCAAGCATCCTTAGATTTATACACATCACCTTTGCGTGCCAGAAAAGCCCATTATCCCCGCTTCTCCTGGAATAATTCTGTCCTTCCTGTAAGACCTCTCTCCTCTCAGAGGACTTCCTCAAGTCTTTCAGAATCTGCTGCTGCTTCCTATTTTCCACAGCATTTTGTACACATTTCTCTTATAACATACTTCATGTTTTCTTGCAGTGATTTATTTACGTGGCTCTCTCCTTCACAAGATTGTCAGTTCCTCTAGGGCAGGTCTGTGACTTGGTTCATTTTTGTTTCTCCACCTTCAAATATAATGCCTGAGCCACAGGAGGCAATCAATATACTTGTATTGAATGAATGAATTAATTAATAAAAAGAGACAGGATGTACATATGTGGAAAGTCGATCAACTTAAGAAAGGATGGAAGGTCAATCTCATATCATATTGTTCAAGTGAATGTGTGATTTTAAAGTTTAAGTTAAAGCAATTCTTCCTGTAGAGAAAATGCATTTATTCTGATGTAATGTGATACTTAGTCTGTAGAACTGACCTCAGCAGAATTAGGGGATCTCTATTTTTTTTTCTAGTGTGTCACCCTGCACCTCTGGCATGCTGTCAGGTGTGTCCTCTCTGAGGCCCAATCCTCCCTAGCAACCGACACTATGCCCCACTGTTCCTTTTTACTCTTTCTCATCAAAATGTACCCACCACATCCCCTAGTCTCTCAGAGTCCTGACTTTACTAGGTGACGAGTATTAATGGGTCAGAGAAATGAAAATATGTTAATGCATTAGTTGGCAAGTATGACTTCCTCCCCAAGCAAAATAATAATGGTTTACCCACATTGAAGGACTGAGATTCAGACTACTTAGATAAGGTATTTTTGTTTTATAATGACTTTTGTGTTCTGGAAATCATACCACATAGGAAACTGCCCACACTTTCCCACATATTTAGTACAAAAAAACAACTTGAGTTGTTGTTGTGTATGTGTACGGAGCAGTCTTTCTTTTTACAGAATCATTCACTCTCATGTCTTCTATAAACTTTGTGTCAAAATCTTCATCAATAAGAATTTGTTATACTATAAAACATGTGAAAGTCAGAACCTCTGTAAGGCAGAGAAACTTGTCAGAGTTTCACTAACTCAAGGAAGAGACAAGTGGTAAGGCTGCACCTTGTCAAATGCAGGAAACTTGCGAGACTCAGACAGTTTCAGTTCCCACCCGTTTCTCTGTAATTGCACTCTACCTACTCAAGAGATGTTGCAATGGAATGACTTTTTAAAAAATAAGCATTTCTAAAAAGCTCTGTGGTTCTTAACTCATTTTTCAGAGTATGGTCAAAATATCTTTTGGGTTATGTGAGTTAATACAAGCATGGATATTTTTACACCTTATGTTAATATTTATTAAGTACTTTCTATTTGTCAAGTACTTTACAATTAATCCTCATTTGCTCATTTAATTTACTCATTTAATCCTAACAAATGTCTAGGAGTGAGGCATTAATATTATTTCTGTGTTACCAATGAGGAAATGAGCACAGAGAGACAAGATGACTTGCCAAGGTTATAGATTTAGGAGTAGCAGAATCCAGATTTGAAGCTCAGCAGATGGCTCTATATTCCTTTTTCTTTCTTCTTTCCTGCACTGCTTGCCACTGATAAGTTGTTTTCTTTCTGAGGTATCAGGTGGATATCAGCAAAGTCTGGGAAATGAAGATAAAGCCGAAATATCTTTAACAACTCTGATTTCCTTGATAACCACCAGCCATTAGCAAACTTTGCATACCATATGTGCTGAAAAAGCCAGGTGCCATGAGGAAGATTGGGGCTGAAATGTTCTTTCTATTCTGATTTCCATGTTATGTTAGTGACACCTCCCAAGTGGTTCAGAGAATGCCTGTTAGCGTTCCGGGACATTTTGAGGTATTTGCAAGCATCCTTGGAGAGGTCTGGGTGGCTGAAGTGCATACCTTTCAAGGGTTACTCTGCCTCTGTCCAGCATCCCTGCATGAGCAAGTCTAGAATGTTCAATAAGCTGAGAAGTCCCCCTTCCACAGATTGAGGATCTTGTGATTTCCCCCATTGTACCAGTAATCAGCCCCGAAGAGCATGAAGTCCAGATTGCTCTCCTAGACATTGTCACTTACCTCCTCTTTTTTAGACCTTTTGTTGTTAAGTGCCACAGAGTTGGTTCCAACTCATGGCAACCCAGCATAGGGTTTCCGAGGAGCATCTGATGAGCTTGGACTGCTGACCTTGTGGTGGTTGGTGGTTATGTGCAGTGAAGTTGGTTCCAACTCATAGCCACCCTGTACAGGGTTTCCGAGGTTGTAAATCTTTACAGGAGCAGAAAGCTGGTAGTTTTGAACTGCTGACCTTGCGGTTCGCAGCCTGATTTGTAAACACTACGCTACCAGAGCTCCTAGTGAAGTGAAAACAAGAAGACATATCTGTGCTGTATACAAAGTGGATTCAAATGCTCTTTAAGGTTTAAAATCATGTAGTAGGATCACAAGTTTTGTACTATTTTGTTCTATGGTCAACACATTTTGGATTACTTCATGTTTAAATAAATTATTTTATCATTATTCCTGAGATGGAAATTAGATCTGTTAGCTTAAATCCATAAATAGAGAGCGCTGAGAGTAACTTTGAAAGAGTATTGAAAGATCTGTAGTTTCAAATGTATATATATATTTTTCAGAATGAAGTACGACATAAAAACATTATTTGAGACTGGGAGCAAATTAAATAGCATATCATGTCTGGAAATTGTTCTTCTGGGGTTAAGCCCTTATATGCCAGTTTTCACAGTAAAAGAAATTTAACTTCTAGCTGTGACTGTCTTACACAAATGAATTTGGAAAAGAAGGGCCACTCCTGGCCTGCATATAGCAGCTGTGCTTACTGCTTTTATAATCTGTAATCTCAAATTGCGCTTCTATTTTAATGTCATCGTGCCTGAAGCACAGGATTCTTTTCAAATGTTCAGACATGACTATTTAAAATTGAAAAGAGAAGTTCAAACATTAAGTGTTCTCATCTTCTCTGAGATTTTCTTTCTGATGTGTGATGAAGTGAAATACTTTTTCATGTCACCCATAATTTCTACTTATACTTGCTTATGCAAACTTTTAAATAGGCTGTATATTCCAGAGCATATAAAAGTCTATGCAGTTTTAGTCTGGCTTTGCATTATTGTTAAGTCAGTGAGGATTCTATTGGAATACAGGGGATGAGACAACAAGAATCCAATCAGTAGATGCAAAAGGCAAATCAGCTTGCATAAATTAGCACTCAAATAGAAAAAGAGAGGAGCGTGGTGGCTCTGTGGGATAAGCACTGGATTGTGATCCACAAGGTTGGCAGTTTGAACCTAGCTACTGTGGAGGAAAAAGATGAAGCTTTCTGCTTACACAAAGATTACAGCCTCGGAAGCACTATACAGGATTACTATGAGTCACATCTGACTTGATGGCACTTTAACAACAACAATAGAAAAAGAAATACAAATTCTCATTCATCTTTCAATATACATTATTGAAAGAGGTTGAACAAATAGCACCCTGATCCATTTTTAGCTTTTTCACTGCTGTAAAAACTAGAAGATGCAAGTAAATCGAATCTGGTAAAAAGTGTTCTGAACCACTGAGGGTCAGATCAATGTATCAAATACAGTAGTAGAACTTGGCATGTTGGGGCCACATGAATGGCACTGTCTTTAGCGTTGCATATGGAAATATTCATCTTAACAGAGATCTCCAGATGACTGTGTGTTCTGTGACCAGCCTTTGTCTTGGAGGAACTAGTCTTGAGTCCTGGTATTTATGCCATATCCACAGGGAAGATGGCAGATGGATTTGTCACAGAGAATGTGAGGATATGTAGAATCTGGGCATTCACAGACCATCAGCCACTGCAGTATTTCCATTAACCATCACCAGCTCAGCAAATGCTTGATGAGTGATAGAAATGTACTTTGCTTCCCATTATGTCAATTATACCCTTTTTTTTTTTTTTTTTTTGAGTCTCATGGGGATTAAAACGAATGGTTAACTCACTCAGCTGCTAATCAGAAGGTTGGAGGTTGGAGTACACCTAGCGGTGCTTTGGAATCAAGGTCTGGTGATGTACTTCCCCCCCAAAAAATCAACCCTTGAAAACTCTGTGGAATGCAAGTCTACTCTGACATACATGGAATCAGAGTCAATTATATAGCAACTTGTTGGTTTTCCCTATTTCATGTGATAATTGTAGTCCTGGCCATGAATGTTAGAGAATAGCTAGCAAGTCCCTGGCCCTATAGCTTCTGGCCAGAATATAAATAGCAATATACTTTTGCCTGCTCCCTCAACTCTACACTGTTTCTGTCTATGGGAAAGGACCCCTCAGCTGTGGATTTGCCATCTCACTCAGCCAGCCTTCAGTCTAGCACAGCAATCACTTGTATTGCTGGTTGATTCCAAATGTGTCAATAAGCAATGCCCTAATGATTTCACTATGGCTGTTTTCCAAAGAGCTACTGCCTACAGGCAGGGAGAAACCTGCGCCCCAGGGAAATTTTGGATATCCTCTTTCATGATATCAGGAGAATATTTCGGTATGAAGTAGGCACTTTTAAAGATCTGATTGTGTGTGAAATTCACATTGCTACTTTTTATAGCACCTGAAAAACTTCTACTCTTTGGCAAATCTAGAAACTCTGTCATAGGGAAAATACCATCTGTATTGTTCAAAGAGCAAGAAGAATTAATTTGACAGTGTTGTTGTTTTAATCTCAATCCAGAAAGCCAAAAAGAATAAAACAAACAGCAAAAAATACACTCTGCTGAGTATCAGCATTTCTTATCTTTTTCTTTGCATATTTTAAAAATAGGTCTTTCCTTAGCTCTCTTCCATTATGGTTAACTGTAATCAGTACTTTATGGTTATATTACATAGCTTTGTTTCATTAGGCCAATGAAAATGGTATTGAACAATAGCAATATAATGCAGAGAAACAGTTTGTAATTCAGTTGGAAATTGCTAATGCAGTAGACAGTCGATAATACAATCAGCTCGACTTTCCTAGGAAAACATGAGCTAAATTTACTCTATTTTTCTCTCAGACCTTCTCACAGGCTGGGGGTGGGGATGTTCTGAACAACACTGAAAAGCTGGATGCCCCTGAATAGAGAATTTCTTTATGCATTGAATTTTGAATGGCATCTACAGGTCCTGGGAAGAGCTACTATTTAAGGCTCAAATTCTCCCTGGAGATTTTCAAAAGAGAGACTAGATAATTAACTATCTTGAAAGGAAACAGCTGGACAAGATGATGCCTCAAAGTTCTTTCTACTACTATAAGGGGGCTTCAAAAACTTTATGGAAAAATTCCATTTTCTTCCTCTCTCTTTTTTAAAACCCCGTTATATATCTCTTTATGGCAGGAACGGGGAACCTTTTATTCTGCCCAAATTAATAACATAATTCATGGGCTATACAAAATTATCAACTTAAAAATTAGCCTGATATATTTATTTGGTCAAACATTTAATTAACTCACCTCTAATGTGATGGCTGTGTTGCCACGGGCTAATACGCTGGACTGCGAGGTTGGTTTGAACTCCAAAATTGATGTTTCAAACTCACCAGCTCTTCACCTATATAGGGTCACTATGAGTCGGAACCGACTCAACAGCACTCAACAACAACAACAGTGTGATGGCTGAAGTTCTGGTGTGGTGCTGTGGGTTAATGCGCTGGACTGCAAAGTCACTTTGAACCACAACATCTGCGGTTCAAGCTCAGCAGCTGCTCCTCTAACACCCTATACAGGATCGTTATGGGTCGGAACCGACTTGACAGCACTTAACAACCACAACAATGTGATGGCTGGAACTGCAGTTGCCTTGGCAGGAATAGACCAAATTATTTCATGAGCCTTATACAGCCCTCGGGCCAGACTTTCCACACCCGTGCTCCATGGTCTTGCTGCAGAATTTCAGTTCTTATAAAATTATTCTAGAAAGAAAGTACCCAGGAACAACAAACAAACAATCCATCTTTTTACAAGCCTATGCCACTCATGCTATGTGAGTTAAGGAATTTGTAAGTATTGTAGTTAAGACTGGAAAACATGCATAGTGTCTAGGAATACAAATGTAAATTAGCCTGGTGTTTTTAAAAAGTGAGAGTTAGGGTTTTGTCACCCTTGACTCTAGTAACTTAGTTGTAGTGGTTGTTGATGAGTCAAACCAATTACTGAAAGTTTTATGTGAGAGGAGTTTATAGGTTCAATTGCATACATAAATTCTTAGCTGCAAATTTAATGCTGAGAATTCCATTTTTAATTCACTGAGTGCTTGAGGATGCTGAATTGCAATTTACTATGAAGGAAGGCAGGAGTAATGTGTCTAGTTTTGAGTTGTCCTATACATTTGTCTAGTCATTAGAACCAAAACAACTTCCTCACTTGTGACATGAATTTTTAAATGTCCTAATTGCCTAACAGAGAATAGCAGTATTTCACGTTTCCATGTATTTTCAGACATACCTGACAACTGTAGAGATAGTAATTATATCTTGAAGGTATCCTGATTTTAATAAATAAAATAAATACCATGCTTTACTGGGAAGTACTGTATATGTATAAGTCTATTCTTTCAGCTTTGTATGCCAGAAATCTTTGTTTACATTAAAAGCAAAACTAAACGCTTCTTAACTCGATTCAGTTCATTTTCTCTAGTGGGTTAGAAGAATCATCCTGTAATTTCTTAGGATTCAAAACCATTAGCCCTAAGCCAAGGTGTGTGTAAACTTCAGATCATGTCTCAGTCATACTGTGACAAACTCAACTCCAACCCAGTAGAAGGAAAAGGCATTTCTGCAAGTAGGATGTTGTTTTCACTTCTCCAGTCTTGGAGATTAGCACATGCTGTAGGGCAGGCTGCCAATAGTAGACAAATACTTTTATTAGCCTTGCAGACTGTCTTTAGGCTTGACCACTGGCCAACACATGTCATAAGTTTGCTTTCATGGTTGTTTATATAAGCCATCGAGTTAGTTCTGACTCATAGCAACCCTGTTTAGGGTTTCCCAGAGCGGCTGGTGGATTTGAACTGCCGACCTTGCTGTTAACCCATCTAGTTGTCCAGTGCTTATGTTACAGCACCACACCAGGACTTTGCTTTCCTTATCCATGTTCATAGAAATTTAACAACCAATACTTGTATTGCATTACAGTTCATGAGTAGGATCATTTAAACATCTTTGACTTGAGTGTTGACTACTAAAGTGAATCATCTCTCAGATAAGCTATGTCCTGAAACAGAAAGTTGGAGAGTGCTCCAGTGAGAATTTCCTGTTTGCCTACTACATTTTTTCTTCCCAGAGATAAAGTTGAATGGTATACTTTCTATTTAGGAAATGAAAACCAAACAAAAACCCAAGTTCCCATTAGAGTATATTTTTATGTTTTTATTTTTATTAAATATTTGGCATGCACAGAGTAAGTATGCAGGTGTTGAATTAAAACATCAACAAATGAAACGGCCCGATTCTATAAGTAAATTGATCAATGTGATATTTGTTGTTGTTGTTGTTGTTAAGTGCCTTGGTGTCGGTTCCGACTCATAGGGACCCTGCACAGGGTTTCCAAGGCTATAAATCTTTACGGGAGCAGAACACCTCATCTTTCTCCCGCGGAACCACTGGTAGTTTCGAACTGCTGACCTTGCGGTTCACAGCCCGATTCGTAACAACTACGCTACCAGAGGTACACTTTTCCTCAGACTGGATGTAGAATCTGCATTAGATCTTAGGCTCATTTATAACTCCCATAGCTTTCCTGCTGACTTCTGGTGCAGTGCTGTCGGATAAGCACTTGACTGCAAGGTCGGTTCTAACTTAATGTCGGTGGTTCAGACTCACCAGCTGCTCCTCGGAAGCCCTATACAGGGTCGCTATGGGTTGGAACCGAGTCAACGGCACTTAACAACAACAACATAGCTTTTCTGTACGTACTCCTTTGTTATCTTTTGACCCAGCTCATCAACACTGAGCTTTTGTAACTCCAACAGTAGTAGCTCACATTCACTCTTTCTCTCTGCCTTAAGCAGTTTGAGCAGCAGTAAAATGTGAATGTGCACAGAGTAGAAACTCTGGGCTCTGGGACTGTACTTGAGGAAAGCCAGTTGTGGCCCTGTTCTCCCAAGGCTCACAGTGTTGAGTTGTCACCCTTTATGAAGTGCCCGTTATCACACTCTTATTTCATCATCTTTGTATCTTGGCATTAACCATCCCTGAGAAACCTCACAGTCCACACAAGTGGCTCACTTCAGAGCTTGTAGCAGGACCAAAAATTCTGAAAGTTCAAGAGGAGGGTCATGTGCATTTACTTTGAAGTATAGTTCTTTTCCAAGGTAGACATTTAAAAAGTAGAGTTTGTTAGAGTGAAAGAGGGGAAGGCAAACCATATTCTCTGTCATTGACACTGACAAGCATTTAAGTATGTAGAGATATTATAGCACTTGAGAATCCCCTAAAGTGCTTAGATTTATTTCTGAGAAATAAATGGTAATTTGTTTATTTCTCTCTCCCCCTTATGTTTCCTTGGGATAGAGCAATTAGTTTTCTTATTTTTTATGATTGCATTATTCTTTCATATATCTTTTCTGTGGTCCTGGCTATAAAAGTAAAGAGAGCATCCAGTTGTATGAATGACTACCCTTTTAATGAGTGTGGGGAGGAAATAATACTAAGTAGTGCAAAACCATTTTTATGTAATGAACCAAAGTACCTTTTTTCCCAATCTTAAGCCACAGACCACCAGTAAAAGCCTACATAAAATGATAGTTTTATGTATTGTGGTATTAACAAAGGTACCTCGTTGTTTGTTTTGTCCCCAGAATGCACTTAATATGATTTTTGAAGGGTAGTGGCATATTCTGTTTTAATTTCCAGGGTCAAGGAAGGGTAAAATGGAGTATGTGACTTTTCTATAACACCCTTCATTTTATCTCTGGGTGAAAGCCTTGCTGAAACAGTGAGATAACACAGTTGCTGGGTGATAATACAGTCGTTTTCATAGTGCCATGAGTTAATTTCAGAGGTGAAACTACCCTTACTTAGGAAAATAATGAGCCATCTCCCTTCAGACCAACCATTTACTCAGAATAGCAAGTAAATATGGAGTAACTTCCATGTGCAAGGCATTGTGGGAGGTACCAACAGCTGCTTAGCTCTTCTCATGTCTTTCCCTCTTACTACCTTTCTTACCAGTATGATTTACCTTGTTATTTTTCACTGATTCTTTAAATCTCTGAAGTCACTGACAACTTTGTGATTCAATACCACCCCAAACACCAATTCTACCATGAATATAATTTTAAATTCCCCAAATAATAGAAGAAAATCCCCCAAAAAGAGAACCATACCATGAAGTGAATATTGTAGCAGTTACTAAACATTTAGCCTGATAACTCTGTTCTTCTTCCACTTAGCAGTGGCCTATGTGAGCATGTTCTGATAATGCTCAATGAAGACTATCAAATGCCTGTTTCCATTACCACCCTCCAACAGCGACCTGTACTGTTTAGTAGAAAGACATTTCTAGATTGACATTTCTAGTCCTCTCACTTGACAGGGACTTTGGCATTGTAAAGCCCAAGGACAATGGATTAACTAGTCTTTCTCCACTAAGATCTTGAGTCCTGTTTGAAGAGACACTGGATCCTGAGAAAGTTAGTTTCCTCTCCTGACCCTGGCCTGGGGAACAAGGACTGGACACTCTGCACGAAAAGGCACAATCTGTACTCAGCTTGCTTCTGCTAACCGGAGCAAACCCCTGGGCATAGCCCAGCGTGGTCTGGGCCTGACCTGAGCAGAAGGGAGCTTCAGAACCAGAAGATCCTGTGGATTGCCAACTTGTGGTTGCCGGGACACAGCTCAGAGCAGAACAGTGGTTGGCAGAGGCTGAAAGAGAATCTTGGCTGCTCCTGCCAATGTGTTGCAGGATTTTGTGAAGCAGTCTGATGAACCCTCTCAAATCAAAGCACCTAATGCCACTCGACTGTGTAATTGGGATGGAGATGGGCCAATGAGAGGCAGTAGTTTGTGCTTAACCTTTTGGGAGTCTTGTTTCAGGAGACTGGGGTGGGGGGAGAAACATTGCAAATAATAAGCTTCTCCGCCTGATTTGTAATGAATTAGTAATAAATGGCCAAGCTCTCTACGAAAGTCTGACGATTACAGAGCAGCTTTAGCTAAGTGCACAGGACCACATCTTATTTTGATCAGCTGTAGCATAGCAAAGACATGTAATTATCATAATCTAACAATTAGCCTGGCATCACTTTCCAGTGTTTAATTACCCCGATAAATGGTAATTGAATAGAGGACTTAATGACAAGAGAGAAACTTTCATTCTGCCTTAGGTGCTTAAGTTGCCTGCTCATCTAGGCATAATTTTCTGCTATTGCTTAAACAACATTCTTGATTATCATTTTCCTTTTTGCAGTTTGCCATTATTTTGTTTTCTAAACCTTTGTTTATGATATTATTTTGCTCCTCTCACAATCGGATATTGGGATCCAGAACATGGAAGTGGACCGGTACTTTACACAGTTTTCCTGTTGTTTTAAGGTTCAGTTTGATTTGCAGGGTTGGTGGTCCAAACACACTAGCCACTCCTCGGAAACTTCTCAGGGTCACTATGAGTCAGAACCGACTTGACGACACCTAACAACAACAAGCATTGCTATCAATACTCTCTAGTTACAATTTCCTTTCTCTGAGCATCCATGAGAGCACTACTGTGTTCCAGGTACTGTGCTAAGTACTGGGGATACACCAATGAGTGAACACCAGCGCTATCCTCAAGGTGTTCACGATTTATATTAAAAAGATTATACTTATAATCACAATTATTTGCTTTCAGTACAGTCACGGTCTTCTAAAACTATACATATACCTTGGATGAAATCAATATTTTTTGTTACTTTAACCACACTTAGTTTCTAATTACTCCACATCTCTTTTTTTCCTATGTTAACTTCAGTCTTGATCCCAGCTCTGTATTCCAACTGCTCACAGGATTCTAAACAACTAACCAAGCCAACTACTTCTCACATGTCAGTTTTGCATAGAGGCAGCCTTAATTTCTGCTTTATATCCGAGAGATTAGAATGACACATTATAGTGACTGGTCTCATTGCTACTTCCACCACCACCTTGCCACCATGCTTTAGCATCAGTCTTTCCTTCTTGTCTTCTTACGGTCAGGCATAAAAGAAAGCTATAAGCTATATTATTTAGAAGTTTCTTTCTTTTCTTCTAGTGTGTTGTTTTCATTTGTTTAACAATCAGTTGATTGATAATAGTTCCATGCCAAGTAAAGATCAGATATCCAATTTTTTTAAAAAGTCAGGGCCAGATCTCTGACTTACAGGGTAATGAGTCCATGAAGTTATCATCAATACACATTTTAAATACATATTTCTTTGTTTCAGGTACTTTAAGAATTATTTTTCAGAAATCCTTCTTTGAGTTGGTTAGTTGTTGTGAAGTGCTCTCGTCTTGGTTCCAACCCATAACGATCCTGTATAGGGTTTCTGAGGAGCAGCTAGTGAGCTTGAACTGCCGACCTTGCAATTCAAATGGCTTTGCAGTCTGGTGCATTAACCCACAGCGCCACACCAGAGATGGTTATTAGAAATTAGATTTTTTTTACGGCCCTTTGGTGACTGGCTGTTATATTTGAAACTAGGAATACAAGAAATTCCTCTGGGCACCTCCATCCCAATTGGGTTGTGAGTATGTCAAGCAGTTTGGCAGGTGGCTTGTTGGTTTGATTGACTCCACCATCTCCTGAATAGAACTGGTTTGTTTAATCCTGTTCTCCTAGGACAGTGGCCGGATACCCTGTTCCATGTTTTCAGCAGTCTGCTTTCACTGAATCCGCATATATGTGGCAGGTGCTCTGTTCTGCGTGTTCTGTGAGATGTAAAAGTACGGATAGCATAAGGCATGAAGTACAGTTTTGTCAAGAAGTCCCTTGGCAAGCAGAATTCAAAGGGGACAAAAAAAATGTTTTGTATTATGGGAATGGCCACTCTTAGGATAGATACTGAATGCCAGACATTAATTCTTTATTTTTATCTCCGTTTGAAATGATCTATGAGTGTGAGGGCTGTAGAACTCTGCCTGGTTAGTTCTTTGGCTGACTTGGCCTGTTGACATTGACACATTCTTACTTCATGCTCGAGGCCTCTTTGGGGCCTTAGAAGCAATTAGACTGTCACCCAGAGCTCCCAGTCCCTTACTGAAGGAAAAAGTCTTGTTTAGACTCTGCCAATTTAATGCTTTATTTCCTTTGGAGCTCCTCCGTCAAGCTAATAAAACAAACTCCAAATGAGTTAAAACACTGGAGGAGAGAACATTGTGTAGGCCATGTATTTGAAACAGGTGCTACTCTTGGGAGACACCATTTCTAAAAGGTCTTTCAGACTGACACGACATATACTAGAAAAGCAGCGAGCAAAAGCTATTTCAGATTTTTGCCCATCTATTTGATATGGGTAATTAGTTTCAATTCCAGCATTTTAAAAACCAAAAATTTTAAACAACTTGTTGTTAAAGGTGCTAACGCATACATACACACACAAAAGAAAAAAGGTGACATATTAGCATACTAAACCACTGACTGAATGCTAAATATCTGGTTAAGTAATTTATGTCTTATTGCCATGGCCAATGAGGCTCGAGGCTTTCATGAGTCAGAATTTATAATTACCCAAACATGTAGATGCATAAACTCTGTTGGAATTTGCATTAATGGATAAACAGAGCACCAACTCTGAGTTCCAAATATTTTGTCAATATCTTGTGCTTCACTGCATGAAAGTATATGTTGTAGTATAGTGAAGCCAGAACCAGTGCTAGGCAGAAATCTGTCAGAGAAGGAAAACAAAAAAATATTTGCTAGTAGTAGAGAGCAATGGAGCCCTGGTGTGGTACTGTAGGATAAACACCGGACTAGTAACCACAAGGTTGGTGGTTCAAACCCACCAAGTCACTTGTCAGAAACTCAGCGCAGGGTTGCTGTGAGTCAGAACTGACTCCAAGGCACTTAAACAGCAACAATAGAGAGCAATAGAAAAGTTGTAAGACGGCACCCTGTCAAAGGCGGCAAACTTTATGCGACCCAGAAAAACAAGTTAGTCCTATCAAATTCTGACTCTCACAGATTTCCCTGCATAGTGTATACTACATTTCCATTGTATAATAACGATAATGAATGAGAAACATCTCTGAAATTCACCCTTGACTGTTTTTCTCTTAAGTATATACATCTTCACTTCTCTGGGAATTTTTGTTGTTATATATTCTATAGCCTGGGAAAGGAGGCCTGGTGGTGCTTTACAGCTAACCAGAAGGTTGTTGGTTCTAGCCCACCAGTTGCTCTCTTTGTGATTTGCTCCCATAAAGATGGTAGCCTAGACAACCCCATGGGGCAGTACCACTCTGTCCTTAAAAGGTGGCTATGAGTCATAATCAGCTCAACAGCATAGCAACACCGCAGCCTGGAAATGCTGACTGGAACTGTCCGAAATTATGTGTTTCGGTCATGATGTAATGCCTTTGTTTGACCTTAACAACTGACTTGGTGATAGTGAACCTGTCTATGACCCTGATTATCTCACAGCTGAAAGTAAAGACTGATTAGCAATCCATTTGCGCTAAAGGCATGTTTCAGCCCATGAGAGAGAAGTGAGAACTTAGCAACAGAAAATTTGGTTCTGCCTCCAGCAATGCTAACATTATTTATAAACTGTAAGTTTGTATTGCTCTTTGTATTTTCTGCTTAAACCTCTGCAGGGGTAGAAAAAAAAGAGAGAAAGCATCTTCAGATTGAGTATAGGAAAGCCATAAGAATTTGCATTCTGTGCAGAAAAGAGTAACAGAAGGAGGACAAGAAGGGTGTTATGCAACAGAAACTCCCATCCTGCCCATCTCTTCATAAAAATGTATTTACAAACCAGTCCCATGTCTATTGCAGGAACTCACTAGACACTGAACAGACAACTAAGAAATTTTTTGGTTGGAAAGAGCTATCATATTCTGAAAGTAACCCGTAAATCCATAATGATAGAATACAGGGTGCTGCCAAGATATATTCACTGTGGATTTGCTTTTGAATTTGGGAGGAACCCTAAGCTGATAAATCTACTTAATCTTTGACCATAAATCATATCCTTCTATTGCATTTCAATTTCAAAATGTAATGCATTAAGTTGCCTTATAATTTAAAAAGTGACAATGTAGTTCTGTTCAAATAAGAATATTAAAACCATAACCTCTTTGACAGATTAAAATAATATTTAAATTTTAATAATCAACCATCCAGTTAGTGAGAAGTAATATTTTCATTATTGAATCCTTTAAAACATTACACGAAGGGGGATAAAGAGTGTCTCACAGCATCCTAGCCTCTAATAACTGCTCTGTCTCCTTTCACTTATGCTGCTTGTATATTTATGGAGTGAACAAACTTCACTCAGGAGCTGTTTGATAAAATACCTCAGTACATATTTCCCTGGAAGCAGGCTCTCTGCTGTGCCAGCAACATATGCTAAAGGCCAATTTAGAACGCTTTAAATATGCACCATACCCTCCCTTTTCCAGCTACTAAAATGAAATGCATTTTGGCTTTAGCAAATGAGGATGGAATGAAAGGAGGAACTCTGCAGGGGAAAGTGGCTAAAGACGCTCTCAGAGAAGGATGATTATGAGCCTGCTCCTCTGCAGTCCGAAACCCAGGGCACTGCCTTTGTGTCCTTTAGACTCAGCCTCCCCAGCTGTCAGTATCTGCAATGCAAGAGCATATGGTAGTAGAGGATGAAGTAAGGTCAACAACATGAAAAACCATCTATTGATAAAGAAAGGTGATGTTTACTTGACTTTGTAAAGAAGAATTTAAGAACAGGATCAGACTAAACTCGGAACTTCCACTTATGGAGGGTTATTGAGCATAGGGTATTCAAGTACTAGCTGTCCCTTCTGTCGAGAACCCACATTGGAAAACAAATTATTTGGTTAGGAGAAGCAAAATCCTTATGATTCAATTTAACTGATGTCAGAGAACAATACATTGGTCCCTATCTCAGTAAAAAATTGTCAACACACTTTTTGGGAAACTTTTTATTGTGAACTGAGTGAAGGTTTACAGAGCAGATCATCGGTTTTATGTTCATCAAATCATACAGTTTCGTTCATCTCAATGATCACAGTCCCCTCCATGTAACATCAATTATCCCACTTACTCCCAGTAGTTATTTCCATTCCACCCTTATTCCCAATCCTTCTGAATTTTGTCCTTATGTAAATGTTGCCCTTTTGATCTTGAACAGTTGACCATTCTATGGTGATCATACCTTACTAGTATTGTTGTCCCCTCGATACACTTGTCTACACGTCTTGGCTTGAATTTGAAAAAAATTAACTTGCAATATTGAAGGATTCCATGGGGGAAATATTGAATGATGCAGAAAACATCAAAAGAAAATGGAAGGTATACACAGAGTCACTGTACCAGAAAAAAATGGTGGATGTTCAGCCATTTCAAGAGGTACATATGATCAAGAACCAGTGGTACAGAAGAAAGAAGTCCAAGCTTCACTGCATTGGTGAAAAACAGGCTCTGAAATTGACAGAATGCAAATTGAAATCTTTCAACAAACTGATGCCACACTGAAGTCACTCACTCATCTATGCCAAGAAATTTGGGAGACCGAATTGGAATTTGTGCCAAATTCCAGAGAGGTAACCCAACAGCGTGTGAAAATCATTGAACAATATCATTAATATCACATGCAAGTAACATTTTGCTAAAGATAATTCAAAAACTGCTGTAACAGTACATCAATAGGGAACTGCCAAAATTTCAAGCTATAATTTCAGAAGAGGACGTGGAACTACGGATATCATTGCTGACATCAGATGGCTAGAAGCAGAGAATAACAGAGAGATGTTTACTTGTGCTTTATTGACTATGCAAAGACTTTTGATTGTGTGGATCATGACAAACTATAAATATCATTGCGAAGAATGGGTATTCCAGAGCACTGGATTGTGCTCATGAGTATCCTGTACATAGAACAAGAGGCAGTTATTCAAACAGAACAAGGGGATACTGAATTGTGTAAAATCAGGAAAGATGTGCACCAGGATTGTATTCTTTCACTGTATGTATTCAATATGTATGCTGAGCAAATAATCCAAGAAGCTGGATTATATGAAGAAAAAATGTGGCATCAAGATTAGCAGATGACTCATTAACAACCTGCAATATGCAGATGATAAAGTATGCTTTCTGAAAGCAAAGAGGACTTAAAATACTCACTGGTGAAAATCAGTATGAATTGCATCTCAATGTAAAGAAAACAAAAATCTTCATCACTGGACCAGTAAATAACGTCATGGCAAATGGAGAAAAGGTTGAAGTCAAAGACTTCATTTTGCTTGGCTCCACTATTAACACTCATGGAAGCAGCATTCAAGAAATCAAACGACGTATTGTATTAGACAGATGTGCTGCACATGACCTCTTTAAAGAGTGTTCAAGAGCAAAGATGTCAGTTTGAGGACTAAAGTGCACCTGACCCAAGCCATAGTATTTTCAATAGCCTCATATGCATGTGAAAGTTGGACAGTGAATAAGGAAGACTGTAGAAGAATTGATGCAGTTATGATGTTGGAGAAGAATATTGAAAATACCATGGAATTCCAGAAGAACAAACATCTGAATTGGAAGAAGTATAGCCAGAATGTTCTTAGAATCCAGGATGGTCAAACATCAACTTTCATACTTTGGGCATGTTATCACGAGGGACCAGTCCCTAGAGAAGGATATTATGTGGAGGATCAGAGAAAAAGAGGAAGACCCCCAATGAGATTGATTGACAGTGGCAGCAACAATGGATGTTTAGTTCTTTTAGTCTCAGAGTCTCCCTTGAGAATATGTTAAGGCATACTTTGGATAATTTAATGACAAGACAATTTTCAATTATTGCCTTACCTCCTTCATCCTTATTTAATTTGAATTTTGAGATTCAAGCCATGATTCACTTTTTCAAGGTACGTTCAAAAAAGGAAATAGTAATAATTGTTTGAAATGGATCATGTAAAATTATATTTGCTTTGGAACGCCATCAGGTAAACAGTGAGAGACAAACAAACAGATCTCTGCATCAAGAGGCTCACTTTCCAGCTCAAATTTCAGTTTCAATTGTTACTTTTGCTTTCAGTAGTCTTTGAAATTTGTTTTTGTCTAATCCCCTAGGCAGACTTTGGCACATCAAGAACTACCATGATGTGCATATTTCACTTTTGGTATTTGAGTTGATTATAAGGACTAGTTGCTATGCTGAATTTTATTTTTTTAATTAACTAAATGACCCTTTTGTATATGGCATTGATTTTCAACCAGTCTAATGCCACATTTTGAATACTGTGTTAGTTTTTTCTTCCCTTAACAGAGTATATGCACGCTTCCCATTATATGTTAGATGGAATACTGACCTGAGTGGCAATGCACCACACTGTATTCTGGTGTCCACCTTTCTCTGCGTATGAAGTGTTTTCTGGAACTTGAGATTTTTCGCTTGTCAGGGCAATCCTTTTACTCAAACGTACTTTCCTAAATGTAGTAACTTTGCATGCTTTTGCATTGTGAACCACAGTGACAGTTTAATAAAGATTGTACTATAATTATTGCTACTTTTTTTGACATGCTTCCAGACGTTTTCCTAGTTCAACATGTGTGGTATTCTCAGAGTGGTGCAGAACCACAGTGGTGTAATGGATGGAATTAGGATAAGAAGTAGCAGGAGATATCTACTAGAAAAATTTTAAGAATTTTACAGATATGCTAAAGCAGTGGCAGTGCCACCCACGGCATTTGTAACTTTGGGCATGCAAAATTATTCTTCCTAGATGTGAATTTGCTGTTTTAATAAGAGGAGCTCATCAAAGTTGTTTCCTGATAGAATAAAAAGGATCTGTTTATGTGAATGACTGATGAACCTAATAGCAGCTTCAGTTCTGAGGTCAGATTGCTTGGGTTTGAATTCTGCTTCCACATTGGGCACATTGCTTCACTTTTCACTATCGGTTTTCTCATCAGTATTATCTTTTTAGTGTGATTATGACAGAGACGAAGTTGAGATAATGAATGTAACATAGTAAGTATTTGATCAATATTAGCCATGTCCTTCTTCATAGTAAAAGCAGAAAAGAGTGATTCAGTGCTACTTTATATAGACAGAATGTGATTTAGGATAGTTTTAGAATGTTCTGTTGTTAAAGTGCTGTCAAGTCAGTTTCAACTCATAGCAACTCCATATATGGTTTCCAAGGAGTAGCTGATGGGTTTGAACCACTGACCTTGTCATTCAAATGATTTTATGGTCCAATGCTTATCCTACACCAGAAAAAGGTGATCTTAAACTTTTCTTTGGATGCCCTTTTTTATTTAGTTCCAATTTACCATTGTTTTTACATTTCTATTATCCAGTCTTTGGAATTTATATTAGTGTCTTCTTAGGATAAGTACTTGACCTCAAGGTCAGTTTGAACTGCAAGGTCAGTGGTTCAGAGTCACCAGCTGCTCGTCCAAAACCCTATACAGCACTTAGGAACAACAAACTATTTTACACCAAATAAAAACAGATCTGTGTTGGAACAAACAGATCTGTGTTGGAAGTACAGCCAGAGTGCTCCTTGGAGGCCAAGATGGCCAAACTTCGTCTCTCATAGTTTGGATATATTGCCAGGAGGGACCAGTCGCTGGAGAAGGTAGGTAGGATGTTTGATAGGGGGGATGGTCAGAGATAAAGAGGAAGACCCCAATGAGATGGATTGGCCAAGTGGCAACATCAGTGGACTCAAGCATGGAAACAGTAGTGAGATTGGCCCAGGATCGGGCAGTATTTCTTTCTGCTGTGCAAAAGGTCAGTATGAGTTGCTACCAACTCGATGGCATCTAACAACAAAAATATGAAAGAAACACAGTCTGCATTGATTTATGAAGAAACATCATCTTTTCAATCTTGTATGGAAGAGAGACTAGAAATACTAAGCTGTAGGGCAGTCACATTTTTAAAGGATTCCCCACTGGTTCACTTAGTCCATACAATGTAAAAAGGTCAACTCATTGTAGAACAGGTCTTCAATCCCATGGTTGGTTCTATTAGAATGTTAGCAACTTTAACAGGACTAAAAGTTGAGAGAGGGAAGGGACAGCTGAGGTGTCAAATAAACTATGACAATCTGTGGAATAAAAGAATGATGGGAGGGGGAATGGAAGAACAAAGCAGATGGGAGAAGAGTTATGATAAGATACTTGTCTTTCTTGAATCTTGGTTTCCCTTGCCTACCATTGTAAAATAAGCACTTGAGGAGAGGAGAAAGGAATAGCTAGAAACATCACCATAGAAGTCTTATAAGTCTGTCTTCAGCCTATAACTGATTGGAATACCTTAAAGGGGGATAGAACTTGCCCAGTGGAAGAGGCTTCCTGTGGAGCCTTTGCATTGCATAGGACCATAGGTGGAATCCTGATCTCTATCCAGAATCTTCTGAAGTGGGAAATTTCCACTTGAAAGGACAAGCAGACCATCCTGGAGCAGCTAGAAGAACAGAAGACATTTCTTGAAAGAAAGGCCAGCAGTAAAACTCAAAACAATAACGGCAGTCAGATTTACTACTACAAGAACAAGAAAGGCAAGAAGTGACTGGCTTACAAGCTTTCAAGAGGGAGCCTAGTTCTAGAGGGTGTGGAGGAATATAGAATCTCCACTGAGTAGTTTCCATTCTGCCTGGATGGGGTTGATGAAAGACTCTTGTGGTACAATAGTGAATAATTGCTATCAGGACTGACTGTGAGGGTTGAAAATGTAAAGGTAGATGTTTTGTAACAAAAGGTGGGGGGTGCTTGATGTTGCAGTCCAGAAGCGGAGGTACTTGGGACCATCAAGGAAGAGGAGCAGAGTGAGGGACCCTACCCAGCGAAGCAGTGACCCCAGAGATGGAGGCAGAGATGATGATGTGGAGAGATGGAGCCTCTGGGGACTCTGGGCTCAGGGAGGGAGAGGGACTGTGTACTGACAGGGAGTGGGTAGGCTTGTGAGGTGCACTCTTTGGTTGTTTGATGATACATGGAGGGGACTGTAATCATTACAATGAAATGAAATAGGATAGGATGAACGTAAAGCTAATGTTCTCCCATGTAAATGATCACATAATTCACAATAAAAACTTTTTTAAAATAAGAATGACAGTGGTGGCTTTAATCTTTATTTTCACTTGTAAGCATTGCCAAATGATAGCAGAAGCTAAAATAAGTGACACTTAGAGAAAGACAACAACTTCTCCCTTAAATGTCTTTAAAATCTATAATAATAATATAATAATATAAAGTGCATCTGGCTGGGCATTGCCTTCTGCTGCAGTTCTTGTCTGGCTCTCATCCCAAACTGTCAGGATACTCTGAGTGCTGATGATTCATATCCTAGCACCCTTTTATCTGAACGTTGCAGTGTCTTTTCTTTGTACTTTGGCAGTGATATTACCTTGATGTTCAAAAATCTTTTAAAAGCAACACAGGCTTTCCTTGCATCTTGACAAATCATTGTCTGCCAGTAATGAAGAGAAGGTAAACCTGGTTTCATGATTGTAAATATACAGGCAAGCAAAGTAGTAAATATATCTAAGGGTTTTCTGGTTTTTAAAAAATGGTTATGTGTTTTAAGATTCTTTAACTGAAAAATGAAATTTCTGATAGTCTTTCCCTATTTTCCTTGTATAAATTAGTGCACTGCTTTTTAAAAAACGTGGGTCAAAGGGTATTTCTGTGGATCCTTTGGTATTTGAGGATAGATTTTAGGGTTTTCATATGCTTTCTTGTCGGATCCTGTAGATAGTAAATAGGACAATTTAAAAATAATTTTCAGATTGTTCTTCTCACTGCTGTTGTAACATTAATATTTTGTTATTTGACCATTTTAATATGCTTTAATCTATCCTCTCAATAATAATAATAATAGTGGTACTTTTCATACATTTCATCATTGAGACTTGAAGTGTCCATGGAAGGTCAGCAAGCTGGATTTTCATTATTATTCCAACCTTGTATATGAGACAACTGAGGCACAGGATGGTTTATAACTCCCCACACAATTATCAACAGATCTGTTTCTTAAGTCTTAGGTCTACCCGTTCAGAATGAGTGGTGCTTCCACTTTTATTGTGCTGCATCTCAGTGAATGTGCAGCATCCACAGCTCTGCCAATGAATGGGTAGCATAGCAAAGGCAATAGTACTTCCATTGGTGGTGGGGGTGGGGGCTGTACATCACTTGTTCAGTCCCTCAAGGATTTTTGTTATGTTATGTTTGGAGTTCTGCATTTTAAGAACACAAGCAAATTGAAGGACATGAGGAGGATCAAGAAACTAGAATGATGAGGAGCCTGGGAACTATACCAGAAAATATCAAAGGAATCAGGATTTTCAAACCTAGAGAAAGGAGGATACAGGGAGATATAGCTGACATCTCCAAATGTTTTATGGACTACTGTGTGGAGGAGGAATTAGATTTGTTCTTTGTAATTCCAGGCAGCAGAAGTAGGATCATTGGATAGAAGTTACACAGAAGCAGATTTATGTTCAATATAAGAAAAAACTTTTTAACATTTAGAGATGTTCCAAAATGGATAGATTCTCTCACCATCACTGGTAAATATTCATGCCGAGACTGTCCAACTCAAAGATTATATGACTTTATGGGTGTTGTATTTTAACCATAATATGGTTTTATGGTGAACCTTCTAGGTACTCAGAGAAGAATTTCATACAAGCTAAAAACAGGGATTTTGTAGACTTTTCCATCCTCATTTTACAGAAAGTTCCTTCCATAACAATTCCTATTTCATAGTTCATTCTTTGATATGTATATATATTGTAGGAACTACTGTTCAACTGATGAAGGAAGTCATATTAATTCAAACAAATGAGCAATACTTTTGTAACACAGTAATGGCAGCAGACAGTGGTATGTGGAGTGGTGTAAGTGTTTGAGAGAGAGAAAAAGAGAATATTTCACAATGTATTGGTCATGATGTTTTGCTATTTTTATCAGGCTTGTTACTTTCACTCCTCTTCAGAGCAACCCTAAAACACAACCTATAAAATTGAAAGAAATATGGGGTAATTGGAATAATTTGATTTCAATGGTTTCAATTTTCTTAACATGGAAAGAGACAAGACATCCAAAAAAATAAAAAAACAAAGAAGACAGGTTAAGATGAGTTTGTGAAATAAACAAATCTATAGTGGACTGGGATTCCAGGTCTAGCTTTTATGCCTTGGGTTTTAATTTTACTTTAAAATGCAAGTGTTGTTTTAGGAATTTTCTTTTCAACTTAAAAATTTTATGATTCAATCCCCCCAATTTTGTTATTCTAATTTTTACATTTGCATAGGAAATTGGGCTTGGTTTTAACAAAAATATGTATTCATTAATTCCAAAACATTTATTTGATAAAACGTTATTTTAACCAGAATGGAACTTTGCTTCAAAATATGTGATTTTTAGAATAAAGAAATAAAAAAAGAGACCACAGCAAAACATTACCTTCATATGGTTTTATTTGGAAAGAATGACCATTTGACATAATCCTTAAAATGAAATTGAAGCACATTTGTAGGACCTTTGAAACAAATGTAATAGAGTTCCTCTCTAGAATGGCCTACTGCTTATTTGGAACTGCAGCATTTTAAATCATACCCCAAATCATAGTGCATGCAGTACAATTTTTTAATAATAAATGGTTTAGCCCCAATGTTATTCAAGTGTTCGGCCCCTTATTCCAACCAGAAAGCCTTTGAATAATCTATTGTTTTCTTTTTCTGACAGATTCCAGAGGGGTGACTACCACATTGATGTCTGTATCAATGACTACCTGGATGTTTTCTGCCCTCACTATGAGGACTCCGTGCCAGAAGATAAGACTGAGCGCTATGTCCTTTACATGGTGAACTTTGATGGTTACAGTGCCTGTGACCACACTTCCAAAGGATTCAAGAGATGGGAATGTAACCGGCCTCACTCTCCAAATGGACCACTGAAGTTCTCTGAAAAATTCCAGCTCTTCACTCCCTTTTCTCTAGGATTTGAATTCAGGCCAGGCCGGGAATATTTCTACATCTGTGAGTATATAGAGATTTATCATATTGTAGGGCAGCTGCAAGAACCCAGACTAATTTTTTACCCATGTTTCAGAGAATTGCAGAGAGCTGGACTCTGCATTACAGATGTCTCCTTGTAAATGCATACATCAGGATCCCTAGATACATTAGCTGGGAATTGAGAGCACAAATTAGATTAAAGACACAGCGCCTCTCCCCTTATGAAATTGCGTGTCAGCCTGTTCAGTGAACCACTGCTGACTTGTATTTCTTTTAAATGAAAATTGCTAGGACTTCTCCAAGGCCCAGGAAAAGAAAAAAAAAAAGATTCCTGAAAAAAATTAAAGGAAATAATTAAATTTACATAGCTTGGCGTCATTGGATTTTTTATTCAGGTGTCAGCAATATCCTTTCAATCATCCGCATTTTCAGTGTAGAAAGCCAAAACTCCTGCAAATGTCAGCATGCTGACGATAAATACTCTCTTTGCACCAAGGAGAAAAGACAATTATTAAGAGCAGCTGTGTCTTTAAACAGGAAAGAGCGTGAAGAGCTATGTATAAAGGGTTCCAAGGGAACTGGTGTGAGTGAGTTTCCCACTTGTGAGTTTGAAGTGGCTCTGTCTAGCAGAAAGAACTCTAGAACTTTCCAGCAGACATCTGTATTAATCACATTACCATGGCCTTGTTTTTGCTCCATCATGTACCCATCACATCCTCAGGCACATCATAATCATATAGGCAAATGTTTCTCAAACTTGACTGTGCATAGGAGTCACTTGGAAATCTTGTTAAAGTGCAGATTCTGATTCTGGGGGTTTGCAGCATTCTGTATTTGTAAAGCCCCCAGGTGATATGATGCTGTTGGTCTCTGGACCACAATTTGAGTAGCAAGGTTATGATTACTATCTAACTGAGGCAACTTGTTGTGTTTCTGGACTTCACTTTATGATTAGGCATCAAATATGAAAGCATCTGGCCTTTTCCACATGTTTTCACTGACAAATGAAGGAAGTAAATGTTTATTCAAAAGAACATTTATTGAACAGTTTATCATGGATCATACATATGGGGTTACTAGGTGAAATGACACGTCCTGTTCTCAGGGAGTGACAGTCTAGTGAGGAGCAGTCATGTAAATAGACAATTTCTGAGTGAAGATAAATACAGGTAGCAGGAGGAACAGAGATATGTTGTGCCTCGCCTGGTTGGAAGAACCAGCAAGCATGTATCCAAGTAATATGTCCCAGTATACGTAGCCTCAACTTTTCACTCAGCACACCAGACAAGCACAATAAAGAATACTTCTTCAATCTGGTGTCCCCTTTCATTCCTAACTCTTCATTTTTAAGTCTATAAGATTTCTAACTCCTCCTCTTTAGGAAAAAAAAAAAAATCATATAAGAAGTTGGATTTCATCATCACAAGAACACTCTCAATTAGATTGGAATTGAATTTTAAAAGGAAATTGAACAGTAACAGTTTTATTATTTCAGTACATATTTTGATCATTAGTCATGAGAAAACATGTTATAAGCCTTGATACTATCTCACATTGTATCCATAAAATAAGAAAGGAATATTGAGTCCCACAGATGCAGGAAATGCTGGCACACAGTGAATTCACACGTTCTGAGGCAGCATGCTCTTGACTCTCGGTGACTTTTTTTTTTTTGCTTTGTGAAAGAATCTCATTCAGCAAATGAGAAAAAGGAAAGAGGAACACTTCAATTGTGGGGCAGCATCTCATTAATTACCCAACTGTAAAATACTATCCCAGTGTTAGAGGAAATTATTACCAGTTTTTCTTATTGGCTTTTCAGATTAGACAGCAACAAAAGCAAAAATGAATTGAGAGCACCAAGATGGGAAACATACCCACCAGCTAACTAGTTGATTGCATGATTATTAGAAATTATAGAATCTATTGAGGTTCATAAGCAAGATGTTCTTATTCAAATATACCCATAGTGCTTATGACTGGCTTTTCCTCATTTGTGGTTAAATTCAATATTTCACTAAAAATCATTATGTGTCTTCTATAACATTCATTTAACGGAGTCATTTAACTGTCAAGGGCTCCTGTCAAAGTAATTGTTCCAAAATGCTTCAAAATATCAAGAGCTTTTTGCTGTTCGGCTGAGTTTAACTTGAATTACTTTTTTTAATGAAAGGTAAAATAGCACAAAATTAACACCAAAGATATGTTCATGTGCAAGAAGCACATTGGCCTGGTATTTGGTTAAATTGAATTTCAGCCATGTTTTAGAACTACAAAAGCTTCCTTCCCCTTCTTTTTTTAGTAGTGAAAGAATTTCTTCTTTCTTTCACTGCTGAAAGCAGAAGCACCAGAGCTAACGTGGATGTCTTACAGATGTCTAATCTACTGTGGTCATAATTAAAGTAGAGAATTCTTAGGGGAGAATTGGCCCTCAGTTGAATTTTCCTCTCTTCTAATATTCATGGAAAGAACAAGGTAATTGGGAAATGGCTCTTTTAACACTTAATACATTACCAAGAAGCTCTTATTGCCAGTCTTAGAAACGAGCTGGACTACCCACAAGTCAATTGCTAGAAAGTTCTTTTTAGACCAGGGCCATGTTTCATCTCCTCACATATTTGAAATCTTGCTAACTTTTCCAAAGGAAAGAAAGATACAGCCTTTTTTGGCAGTCCTGCTTTAGGATGCTGCTGAGTTGGTCCCGACTCATAGCATCCCTGTATAGAATTTCTGAGGAGTGGCTAGTGACTTTGAACTGCCAACTTTGAGGTTCAAACCAAACTTGTGGTTGAGTGCTTATCCTACAGCCCCCCCCCCCCCCCCAGAACTCCACTTTAGGATGCTAGAGGAACGTTTAAGCTTAGTGGTGACTTGGAGTACCACCATTCAGATATAAACAGTGATATTGGAGAAGGTAAAATGAGTGCTATTTCATAACAAGATACTCACCTCATCACTCAGTCAGACAGGACTTCAGTTTGAGAATTTTTATTGCTGTATCCTCAACAAAATACAACTTCTCAAATTTTTTAGCACTGTAAAATTAAGAAAATATAGTAGTTGGAAATAATCTCATATGAACTTTAAAAATCCCTTACAGTTCTGGATTCTTCCTTCATTTTTATTACAAAAAAGACTATCTTTGAAACATCTTTCTGTCCTTGAGAACAGGCAGTATATTGTCATTATGAACTCTTTATTATTGCTAAGGCAGAGTGTATGTGACAAATACTGCTTTTAATCTACAGGAGTCATTTTGGCATACTAAATTAATTATGAAAGTTGATCATATTTCCATTCTTTGATAGACTTGCAGAACTCTTAGTCAATAGCTTAAGGTCATAGTCACTTGTACAGACATCCTAAAGAAAAGCATTATTTTAGAAAATTCAAAATTCTCATCTTAGAAATTATTCCTACATAAACTAACCTAATGAGAACATGCTTGAAATAAGCTTTGCTGCTATTGTCTTTAAATCAGAACTGAAGGGAAATAATAGCACTATTAGTTATCTCAGTTAACTCAATAGAAACATTGATCTCCAGCATACCCTTTTGTAAAGTAAGGAAAATTGAATAGCTGTATGATCTTGGGTATATCATTTAACCTCTCTGGATCTATCGAATTCCATATCTGTAAAATAAGATGGTTGCAATAGATGATTTCAGAGATACCTTAGAGCATTACCTTCCTAGTCTTAATTATGTTTTATCTCTGAGGGTGTGTCATTGGGATGATAAGGGATAACATCTGTAAATGACCCTGCCCCAATGCCTTTATTTAATAGGTATTGATCCCTATAGGTGATGAATAAATGACAGGTAAAGGAAAACTTTAGTAGAAATGTACAGAGATGTGTTAGAATTATTGACCAAGTTCTATCTCTGCCAACTTATCCAAGTTCCCATCACCTGTAGTCTTGCATAGTAGCCTTGACATCAGCCTCTAATTAGGAGCCCGGATGGTCCCGTGGCCTAAGCGCTAGACTGGTAACTGAACGGTCAGTGGTTCAAATTCAACACCTGCTATGGGAAAGAAAGATGAGGCAATGTGCTTTCACAGAGGTTTAAAGCTTTGGAAACCCTATTCTGTCCAGTAGGTTCACTATGAGTTGGAATTAACTTGAATTTGGGTTTTTGGTTTTTCTTCTGAAAAATATAAGTCAGATAAAGTCACTGCTGTCTCACTAAGACTCACAAAAACCCAAGGGCCTTCCTAGTAGGAACTCCACTCCCCTCACTTTCAGGCTCTCTGACTTCCTATCCTACTATGTCTGCCTTATTCTAAATGCATCAGCTGTACTGCCTCCTTTGTATTCTTCTTGCATGCCCAACACACTGCTTTAGCCAAGACCTTGAACTTTATCTTCTTTCTATGTGAGGTTCTCACTGTCCAGACTTTCATGTTCCTTGTTCTTACTTTTTTTTTTAGGTATGTGTTCAAAATGCCTTTATTAGAAAGGCCACCGTGAGCTCCTATAGATAATACTTTCTTTGGCATTCTCTACACCCTTACCTAACTTTAATTTTCCTTGGACACTTATCACCCCGATATTATATATTGATGATTTGTTTGTTCACTGATGTTTCTGATCTGTTCTCTGAGTTACATTGCTTGACACATTGTTGTTGTTGTTGTTGTTAAGCACAGTTGAGTTGGTTCTGACTCATAGCCACCCTGTATAGAGTTTCTGAGGAGCAGCTGTTAGGTTTAAACTATCAAATTTGTGAGCAAGAGTCCAGTGCTTATCCTACAGTGCCACACCAGGAGTCGTTAAATAAACAAGGGCAACTAGTACATAACTGTTGTTATTATTAAGTGCCGTCAAATTGATTCCGAATGATAGCGACCTGTGTAGGGTTTCCAAGGAGCAAGCGGCTGGTGAGTTTGAACCGCTGACCTTGCAGTTCAAGCCGACTTATCTTAGAGAACCATATCAGGACTCCCAGTACAAGACTGGGCATTGTTTTATTCTGTTGTACATGGGACTGCTATGAGTCAGAATCAACTCAACAGCACCGTATACCAAAAGTAACAATGCTTATATAGCACTTGGAGTCCTTGTGTGTCTCTGTAGGATAAGCACTGGACTACTAGCCACAAGTCAGTAGTTCACACACACCAGTCAATCCTTGGCATAGGGTAGCTATGAGTTTAAACCAGTGCAACGGCACTTAAGAACAATACCACCTCATAACACTTAACTTTTTGCCCGGTACTATTGGCCAAATGGCAGCATCAATGGACTCAAGCATGGCAATAGTAGTGAGGTTGGCCCAGGATCGGGCAGTGTTTCATTTTGCTGTGCATAAAGTCGCTCTGAGTCGGTGCCGACTCGATGGCACCTAACAACAACAACAATTGTAAACCTACTACAATTTTCAAAACATCTCAATGAGGCAAGCACTATTCTAATTTCCCATTTTGTTGTTAGATGCCAGTCCGTGGGCTCCAACTCATAGCAACCCTATGAACAACAGAACCTAACACTGCTGAGCCATCCGCAGTCATTCCTCTGCTTGAGCTCATTGTTGCATCACTGTGTTGATTCATCTTGTTGAAGATTATCTTTTTTGCTCACTGTCAACTTTACCAAACATGGCGTCTATCTTGAGGGACTGGTCCCTCCTTATAACATGTCTAAAGTAAATGAGGTGGAGTCTTTCCATCTTCACTTCCAAGGAGCATTCTACCTGTACTTCCAAAACAGATTTTGCTGGGGTAAAAATGGAAGCACAGAAACATAAGATAACTTGAAACATTTTTGCAGAGATAAGAAATGGCTAATCTGGGAGTAAATTAAATGAGAAAGCAGTGAAAGGAATTGAGGAGATAAAGTTTTGCACTTCATATACTTTAAAAAAAAAAAAAACAAAAACCACAAAACTTTGTTTTATGCTTAAAAGAGACATTAAAAACAATTATTACCCACTTTGACATCTACTGTGTAGAGAATACTGCTATGCAAACTCTTCTTAGAAACCCAAATCAGATAGTAGAGAGATAAATTTAAAACTCCTTATGCATTTTTAGCTCCAAAGGATACTTTTCTATCTCCGGAAAATATTTTAACTATATCTTCCCAACTGTTTGACACTTTTAATCTAAGTAACTTCTGAGGCCATAAGAGTTGCATTTGCTGAGAAATTCTTCCTAAATCTACTTTATATTCAGCAACGAAGCTGAATCATGCTTGCACACCTGGTTTAGGAATGAGTTAATTCTACTGAGATGCCCACAACAAAGAAGACAAACATTATTCTCTGAAAAGACAGAGAATTCTTTCAGCATTTAGTTCATCTAAGTCAGAGCCGATTGTCTTCAAAAGAAGATAATCAGAGTAAAGATAGTGTATAGTCATAACACCCAGATAGAAAGGTGACATTTCTGGGAGATTAATAGGGAATGAGTCCCAGATGGTGCAATGGTTAAGCATCCTACTTCTAGTCAAAAGTTTGGCAGTTCAAACACACCCAGAGATACTGTGCACGACAGTCCTGGTTATCTCCATCCGAAAGATGACAGCCTTGAGTTGGGATCAACTCAACAGCAATTAGCAACAGCAACAGCTCTTCTAAGCTTATTATCAAATAAACTAAAATCCATGTTGTTATAGTAGTATTTATTCATCATACTGATATGGTGGTAGACATACAGAGCTAGAAAACGTTCTTTGCTTTGAAGCTGAAATTCTGAAAAGTGTCACTAATGAAAATAATTTGTTGGGAGCTAAAGAAGACTTCTGCTCTGGTCTTTTGCTATACATATCTTTAAAATTAGAAAAAAAATAATCATGGGAACAAGCTGTGTTAAATGGGCATCATTCTTAAACTCATTGTATGTAACTCCTTGAATGCATGAGGTTACCCTCTTTTTCTGTTTCTAATTGAACTTTGCACCACTTGTCTGTCAGTTTGTCATACTATTGTGGTGTGTGTGTTGCTGTGATTCTGGAAGCTATGCTACCAGTATTTTGAGTACCAGCAAGGTCATCCACGGTGGACAAGTTTCAGCTGAGCTTCCAGATGAAACAGACTAGGAAGAAGGAGAGACAAACTACTTCCAAAATTTAGTCATTGAAAACCTTATGAATAGCAGTGGAACACTGTCAGCACCAGATTATTGAATATTGAAATGTGATGAAGAGCACCAGAATATTGTCAGATACAGTGATGGAAGATGAGCCCTTCAGGATGGAAGGTACTTAAAATGTGACTGGGGAAGAGGTTCCTCCTCAAAGTAGAGTTGACCATGATGACACCAATGTAGCCCTTAGGACCTTATTTGCTGATGGCATACAACTCAAAGTGAAGAGAAACACTGTAAAAATCTATTAATAATCACAACATGGAATGTATGAAGTATGAATATAGGAAATTGTACAAATATATAATGGAATGTATAAACATTGATATCCTAGGCATTAGTGAGCTGAAATGGACTCTTATTGGCCATTTTGAATCTGATAATCACATAGTTTACTATGCTGGGAACGACAAATTGAAGAGGAATGGCATTGCATTCATCATCAAAAGGAACATATCAATATCAGTCATGAGGCACAACGATGTCTGTGATAGGATAATATCCATGCGCCTACGAGGAAGACCAGTTAATACCACTATTACTCAAATTTATGCACCAACCACTAAAGCCAGTGATGATGAAACTGAAGAATTCTATCAACTTTTTCAGTTTGAAATTGATCAAACTATGCAATCAAGATGTATTAACAATTACTGGTGATTGGAATGCAAAGAGGGAGGATCAATAGTTTGCAAATATGGCCTTGGTGACAGCAACAGTGCTGGAGAGCACATGTTAGAATTTTACAAGACCAATGACTTATTCATTGCAAATAGCTTTTTAAACAATATAAAAGAGTACTATACACACAGATCTTACCAGATAAGTACACAGAAATCAAATTGACTTCATCTGTCAAAAAAGACAGTGGAAAAGCTCCATATCATCAGCCAAAAAAGGCCAGGGGCAGACTGTGGAACAGATCATCAGCTGCTCATATGGAAATTCAGGCTGAAGCAGGTAAAAATGAAATCAAGTTTACGAAAGATAACTCAATGGAATGCATAAATCATTGGACAATATCATTAATATTGCATGTAAGTAACATTTTGCTAAAGATAATTCAAAAGTAGCTACAACAGTATATTTATATGGAACTGTCAGAAGTTCAAGCTGGATTCAGATAAAGATGTATAACAAGGGATATCAATGGTGATGCCAGATGGATCCTGGCTGGAAGTAGAGAATACCAGAAAGATATTTACCTGGGCTTTATTTACCATGCAAAGATGTTCAGCTGTGTGGGTCATGACAAGCTATGGACAACATTGCAGAGAATGAGTATTCTGGACCACTTAATTGTGCTTATAAGGAACCTGTACATAGACCAAGAGACAGTTGTTCGAACAAAACCAGGGAACACTGAATGATTTAAAATTAGGAAAGGTGTACACCAGGGTTGTATTCTTTCACTACACTTATTCAGTCTGTATGCTGAACAAATAATCAAGAAAGTAGATTACATGAAGAAAAACATAGCATCAAAGTAGTCTCATTAATAACCTGCAATATGTAGATGATACAACCTTATTGGCTGGAAGCCAAGAGGGCTTAAAATACTTACTGATGAAGATCAAAGATCACAGCCTTCAATATGGGTTTTACCTCAATATAAAGAAATAAAATTCCTCACCACTGGAGCAATAAACAACATCCATACAAATGGGGAAAAGATTGAAGTTGTCAAGACTTCATTTTGTTTGGATCAACCCTCAACACTCATGGAAGCAGCAGCCAAGAAATCCAACTACATATTGCATTGGACAAATTTGTTGCACAAGACCTCTTTAAAGTGCTGAAGAGCAAAGATGCCAGTTTGAGGACTAAAAAATGTGTCAGACCAAGCCATAGTATTTTCAATAACGTCATATGCATGCAAAAGTTGGATAGTGATTAAGAAAGACATAGAAGAATTGATGCATTTGAGTTATAGTGTTGGAGGAGAATAATGAAAGTACCATGGACTCTCAAAAGAACAAATAGATCTGTGTAGGAAGAAGGACATTCAGGGTGCTCCTTGGAAACCAGGATGGCCAGACTTCGTCTCTCATACTTTGGATATATCAGGAGGGATGAGTCACTGGAGTAGGATATCATATTTGGTAACATGGACGGCTGAAGAAAAAGAGGAGATGGATTGACACAGTGGCAGCATCAATGGGCTCAAGTGTAGCAACGATTGTGAGGTTAGCCAAGGACCAGCCAGTATCTCGTTCTGTTGTAGATAAGGTTGCTGTGAGTCGGTGCTGACTCAGTGGCACCTAACAACAATAGAACTTTTGTTGTAAACTGAAACAAGGTACTGTTTTTAAAACTGAAAAGGAATAAGTAAGTTCCTAAGTGATAGTACAGCAATCTAGATCAACTTTGGGAATCATTTGTATGGTATAGTAATAACTACCCTTTAAAAGGTGTAATAATATTCAGTATAACTGGAGAATGCTAATATAAAGTCCTTCACTTGCCAACTGGATGTGTTCCAAAATATATTTGCAGATGAGTTCTTTAGAACTTACAGCATATTTTCTCATAGAGATATTTTTAAAATCAGACACGTTCTCCAGATCATGGAGAACCTACGTAACCATAATATTGATGAAATGTTGTATAATTTTCCATTTAAAAATAGTACAGAACAGCAATTAGAAAAGTGCCTGCCAAATAGGAAGTGTCCAATTAATATATGTTAAATGAATGAATGCCAACATAATAAATAGAATAGAAAAATAACTTTTTAAAAAATATCTTATATAGTAGTGTTTCAGAAGGGAGCAATGATGATTCAGTGTTAGAATTCTCACCTTGCATGAGGAGGCCTGATGTGGCGCTGTAGGATTAGCACCATACTGCTAACCACTAACATATTGAACCGCAGTTCAAATCCATCAGCTGCTCTCAGAAACTGTATACAGGGTTACTATTATTCGGAACCAATTCAACAGCAGACAACAATAACAAATGTGGGAGGCCTAGGGTGCACTTCTGGCCATAAACCTCTTGCATAGCTACCAGAAGAGGTTGATTTTTTTTCCGCTGATGTTGAACAGGCTTCAGTAGAGACTCCAGACTGATATGAATGAGGAAGAAGGCCAGGTGATCTACTTCCAAAAATCAGCCTACAGGAGCACTGTTAGATCTTGTAAGTCCATTTTGGGTGTGGTGCAGAACTGGGCATTGTTTCCTTTTCTGTGGACATGGTTGCCGTTAGTCAGGGACCACATCAATGGCGTAGTTTCTTAGTAATGCTCCTTTGGTTATTGTTTTTCTTGTTAAGTGCTGCCAAGTCATTTCCAACCCATTGTGACTCTGTATATATGGTTTCTAAGGAGTGGTTTGTGAGTTTGATCTGCTGACTTTGCAATTCAAACTGACCTTGTAGTGTTGTGCATTATCCTGCAGCACCAGACCAGGACTCTACCCCTTTTGATCATTGTTGTTGTTGTTAAGTGCCATTGAGTCAGTTCAGACTCATAGGGACCCTGTATCAGGTTTTCGATGAGCCACTGGTGCATCTGAACCACTCACCATGTGCTTCAAACCGACTTTGCGGTCCAGTGCTTTATCCTACAGCACCACACCAGGACGCCTTTTGGTAATTAGTTGGGAGTTTATTACATGAATGGAGAAAGTGGAACATACGCTATAGGCTATAGGATCAGCACTGGACTGCAAAACTTAAGGTCAGCTGTTCAAACCCACCAGCTGCTCTCTGGAAACCCTATTGAGTCACTGAGTCGCAGACGACTGAATAGCACGTAACAGCAGCAGCAACAATAGTCATTGCAGCTGTGGGCCTAAACCCTGCTGGTGACGTAGCTTCATAGAGTCTCGCTTTATTCATATTGAAAAGGACTTATAATAAAAATAGTTCTTTATCATAATCTTAACTATTTATCACAATCTTTCCAAGACCTAATTAAAGAAATATTTTTAAAAGAACTAGTTGACTGCTAAAAAATATCTTCAGTAATTTACATTCAAAGAATTTTCTTTCTTTGAAAACTTAAAGCAAAATGAATAGCCCTGATTGATATTCTAGTTTAATAATAAAAACCCATGCCCTATATTCTGGAGGAGCACTATGCAAGGACTAAATATGCCTAAGGAGCCTGTTTTTCAGAGGCTTGCCTGAGTAATCTACATTAAGAATGATTTTGGCCTTGATAGTTCATACCAACGTACCTTTTTACTGAGTTGTTCTTATTGAAATAGGAGAGTGTCAAAACGGCGTAATTATCAAAGCAGGAGGCAACCTTTTATCACTCTTATAGTCTTTTTGCAGGGGAGTTGACCCTTAAATACAATGTACTTTTAAAAAATGAGCAACTCAGTATTTGCTTCAATGTGTGTGTGCATTTTGCTTTTATTGTTCAGTTGGGAGGGAGGAGGGTACAGGAGTCTTATTTTACTGTTATTCTCTCTGGCATAAACTTTAGCTGAGATTCAAGACACTTACAACTGAAGTTTCCAGAAAAACTGTGATCAATACGAGTTCACCTCCTATATGTCATGTTTATATTCATAGGGCAGGACGTGGGGTGGTAGTGTTAAGAAATAACAACTTTGTCTTTTCTAAAGTGGAAAAGAATGAATATGGCTATGCCACAAGTATCGAATAGTAATTGCTCAGAAATGGATGCAAAATATATATTAATTATAATAACAAAACTATTTACTCTTTTAAAATACCTTGTGTTTTATCTTGAAAATAGAATGGAATATAGTTTCTTCTACACTTTTGTCCTATAGTATGCCTGGGATTATATAGGGTTTCTTTCGGAAAATCATGGTTATATTCCTTTCGTTTACTTCAAAAAGTCTTTAGTGAGCCTGCAAGAATGCACCTTTTTATTTAAAGGATGAGTGCGGAGAATTGTGTCTGTTTCAAGTTGTCCCTAGCCATCTTTTAGGAAAGCTTGAATGGATTTCAAGGGCTCTTAAATGAAGGTTAAATAAAGAACATGAAAGAGGAATATTTAGGGACTTCAGGATTTTTTCTGTGTTAATTGTAGTTTTCTTTTATGAAAACAGTTGTTTATTGCCAATTGGCCTATTACTTTCTGCACAAGAACGCCAGGCATTGGCGCAGGGCTTGCCTCCCTGAGCACTTGAGATAGTCTGAATAAAATCAAAGGTGAAGAAGTCTATTCATGGCAGCATAGGCCATTTTAAAGCACTTCATTATTTCTTAAACTTTAGCAATATTTTTGACCAGTTGAGACTTTTCAAAGGAAATCCCTGCTCTATTAAATGGTTACTCTGAAGGATAAGACCCTGTTAAAAAGAAACAGAGGAATTACTCTAGTTCTATGACAAAGGAAACTGGAGCAAAACATCCTTGCTTAATACATTTTGACTTTAGAAATATTATTAAAGTTCGCAAAGGGAGACTTAAAT
Source organism: Chrysochloris asiatica (assembly GCF_000296735.1). NCBI lineage: Eukaryota > Metazoa > Chordata > Mammalia > Afrosoricida > Chrysochloridae > Chrysochloris > Chrysochloris asiatica. Next base: position 2,988,957 of record NW_006408707.1, read on the forward strand.
GCTACTAAATAATTGGATTTGATGGAAATCTGTGATATTAGCCCTAAGAAAGTGAACACTCATGAGTCCCCTTCCTATTGTCTCAGTTTTTCAAAGGCTATGACACTCTGATATATTCAAAAAACAAAATGATCTTCATTTGTACTCCTTTTAAGAACTCAAATGTTATCGGGAGTCTAAGGCAGCATGTAGAGCTCTGACCTCCTAAGGGGGTTGAAGGCATAATGTCACCTCTTGCTTCCTTTTACCCCACTGAGACTAAATGCTGAAATAGGAACAAATTAGGGCATTGTTCTTTCTCATCCCGAAATGTCAAAAGTGGCCACATCTCCTAGAGAAATGACACACCTGATTAATTGTGTAATTTTACAGGGAAGCAGTAATTCTCAACATTATAAACATGTAATGCACTAATTTGCTTTCAGAGTTAACTGAAAACAGTTTAATGAGCTGCTGTGTTGTATGTATGCGTAGTGTTACATAGAGCAGATGCCAGGAGAAATGGAAATAACACGCCAGTGACACTTGGAATAACAGTGTTTATACTTCATTGACTGGCTTGTCAGCATGCTATTCTCTGTGTTTCCCTTAGTAACTTATTAAGGCAACTGAACTTCGGTTTGATGATGTCTAAGTGTCATTTGTTGTAAATTATACAAGCATGCACATACCAAACACAGTCAATCTTCAGAAAGGAAAAAATAAAAAATAAAAACTTTCAAGAATAGGCAACCAAAATATTATACATGACACACACACGGAATTAAAGGTGACCCTCTGAATATTGCACATGCTACAAGAACAGTATTTTGGCCTTTCACCAGAAGAAATACTATTTCTACAGATTTTCCCCCTCATCTATTCTCGCTCTATTTTAACAGAATGGTCGTGTAACTCTTGGTTTCAAAGTTGTCATACAGCCTCACAGCAGGCTTATATTATCTACAGAGTTCTTTATGAGGAAATATAAATCACCACAAATGAGACTTTTCACAGCCAGAGATATGTAGAAATTTGTGTCAGTGCTTTGCTGGCTTGCTAAAAAATATGTCTAGGCTCCAAAGCTCTCTCACAACTCATCCCCACTCCCTACCCTTTTGGGAAGCAATTCTCAAAACTTGAGATTTATGGTCCAGAGAGTTGATAGTGGCTATAAAGTTTTCTATTTTCTCTTTTCTTTAATATTAATATGGAGAACAAGGCATAATCATTCATTATTTTAGTTCATGAGTTTCCTGTGGGCTTGAAATATGGTTTCTGGGGAGATGGCTTACCTCTGTCTAATAGGGAAAAATATGTGGACTTTGGCAACAGGTTTCTTTTCCATTGGATTTTTCAGGCACATTTTATAAAATTCATGTTAATGAGCAGAATTTTAATAAATATGCTATATCCAGGTTTGGTTTTAAAATTTAAAGCTTCATCAAATCAGCCTCAATTGCCTATATAGTAAAATATCATTAATTAGAATTAGAGAGCACAGCTAAGGATATTATCTCTCTAACTTTACTATTTTGGGACATGTACAATCTTCTCAACTACTTTTATTGGTATTAATATTATATAAATTTTAGTTTATAATTAGCATTCTTTTGTACCCAAATTCTTAAAACAAATAATGTGTCTAAACCACTTTAAAATAATGTACATTATTTTTAATTTAAAGCTGCCCAATTTTAATAGCTGTGGTATCTGGTTTTTAATGTAAATTTGCTTTAACCGGATTTTATTTTTTTGTACAAAACTATTAAAAAGTGGATTTCCTCTTAAATTATTATAGACTGTGATTGAAATCTGAATCAACAGTGTTGTGTACTGTATGCTTTTCTTTAACAATTTCAGTGGGTATTTAGCCTTGAATTGAGAACTTCTTGTTCTTTTTTAGGTCTAATTTTAAAGAAACAAATCTAACCAAAACCAAACCCATTACCACTGAGTCAATTCCAATTCATAGTGAGCCTGTAGGATAGAGTAGAACTGCTCCTTAGGGTTTCTAAGTCTAAATCTTTATAGAAACAGACAGCCTCAGCTTTTTCCTACTGGGAGGCTGGTGGGTTTGAACTGCTGATCTTACGGTTAACAGCCTAAAACTTAGCCCACTATGCCATCAGTGCACCAAATCTAAGCAATGAAAGTAACACATAGGCCAATAACGTGAATAGACTTTCTGTTTTGTCCTTTTAATTAATACATTGTTAAGGATATTACTGTGTACGTGGGCAGTTTAGTCAGCTTTGAGACTTTATAAAATATGCCACAAGGATATAAATGAAGTTTAGTTCAAAGTAATTTGTATATTTAAAGTAGCCTTTTCGTTAAGTTTTACTTACACTTTGACTGATAAGTGCTTCCTAACACTCATTCTGATAATCATAATTACAGTTGTTGTTAGGTGCTATTGAGTCTGTTCTGACTCATAGCGACCTTATGCATGACAGAATGAAACACAACCTGGTCCCTTGCCAACCTCACAATTGTTGCCATGCTTGAGCCCATTGCAGCGGTGACTGTACCAGTTCGGGGTCTTCCTCTCTTCCAATGACCTTTTACTTTACCAGGCATGATGTCCTTCTCCAGGGATTGGTCCCTCCTGATAATGTGTCTGAAGTATGAGAGACAAAGTCTGGCCATCCTGAATTCTAAGGAGCATTCTGACTGTACATCTTCTAACACAAATCTGTTCTTTTGGCAGTCCGTGATACTTCCAATATTCTCCTCCAACACAAATGTATCACGCAAATGTATCAATTTTTCTACAGTCTTCCACATTCACTATCCAACTTTCAAATGCATATGAGGCTATTGAAAGATGCTTAACTTTGTTGAATCCTCCATATTATTATTGTCTACATTGTAGAAGTGTGGAAACTGAAGCCAGAGGTTAAGCAACTTGCCTTAGGATGTGAATAATAGAGTCAGGATTTGAACACATGCAGTTTGACTCCCAAGTTCACATTCTTTATTCACTTACATAATAATTAGTATTTACTTCATAGTTATTTTTAAAGAAGTTGAAAAGTGTCACTTTCAAGCACCTTTGACAAGTCATTAAACCATTCCTGTAACTTGGAACTGAAGGCAGACCCTGTTGTAAAAATCAGTATTGTGAACAATATTGGAAAGTTTCATGCCACCTTTTTCCTGAGCTCCACATAGGAAGCGTTATGAGCCTTTAAAGTAGAGCACTCCTCAATGGTTTGTGGTATCAAGACATAATGACATACTAAAACGTGTCACTCACTATCCCTACTACAAATTTGATGAAGACATTTAATGATTAGCAGAAATATTGAAAGTATGTGTCTCATCAGTACTCTGGATCATTTTTCAGAAGCTTAAATCTCATTAACAAAATCAGTACCACAATGTAGGCATTGATGGATATGTTGAAAGCCTCATGGCCAACTATCTCAATATTGCAGCTTGTTAATATGACATGTTGGGGATTGCCTTACCGTGTGCACAGCAGCTGCAAACTAATGTCACTATTATTACTAAGGAGCTCTGGTAGCGTAGTGGTTATGAGTCAGGCTTCTAACCTCAAGGTCAGCAGTTCGAAACTACCAGCTATTCCACAGGAGAAAGATGAGGCTTTTCTGCTTCTATAAAGATTCACAGCCTCGGAAACCCTGTGCAGGGTCACTATGCCTCAGAACCAACTCCACGGCATACAGCCACCACCACCATTATTATTAATAGATATAATTTATGTTGCTGCATTATTATTGTTACTTTATTTTTTGTTATGATTTGGGTGAAAGTTTAATGAGAAAATTGATTTTCCATTCAACAGTTCATATGCATTTTGTTTTGTGACATTGATTACAATCGCCACAATGTTACAGCACTCTTTTACTTCCTTCCTGTGTTTACCATTTTCTTTCCTCCTTCTGTCTTATCCCTTCTTCAGAGTTTCCTTCCTGGGTACATGCTACTCTTTTGATCTCATATTCTTCAAAAGAGTGTATACCTCCCTATTATTCACCTGTGAAAACCAAACCCAGTCAACTGCCATTGAGTCAATTCCGACTCATATTAACCCTGAATAGGATTTCTGAGACTTGTAAATTCGTTACGGGAGCAGAAAGCCTTATCATTTTTTTGTGGAGCAACTAGTATTGAACTTGGACCTTGTAGTTAACAGTCCTGTGCTTGTCTATAGTTCCAGCAAGGCTCCTATTTACTGTATAAGCCTGTCTATTGTTTGGCAAAAGTTGAGCCGAGGGAGTAAGTTCAGTTCCAGGCCATGGTGTCGAAGTTCCACCACTCTCTATCAGACGAGTAAGCCTTGGTCTTCATTATGATTTTCAGTTTTGTCCTAAATGTTTCTCCCACTTTATCAAAGACTTTCTAATGCGATCCCTTTCAGAGTGGTCAACAGGGATAGCCAGGCACCATCTAGTCTTCTTGGTTTCATTGTTCTGAAGGCTGGGATTCATGTGATCCATTTATTCTTTGGACTAATTGTTTACTTGAGCCTTTGATTGTCTTCATGGTTCTTTGCTCCACATTATCTATGCATTGCAAGTAATGTTCAAAACATTATTTCATTTGAAGTACTGGTAATTATGAAGAAATTATTCTAATCTCAGGTATGTTAATTTGTTTCTTTACTGCTTTCAGTTCCTTTTCCATAGCCAAAAGTTAAAAACAGAAATTTTTGCATAAACTTTTACTATGTTAATTTTAAATGGAATTGCTAAGTAAAAAACATTTGCTAGATTATTAGTATAATCAAAAAGTATAATTTCTGACCCTTTGGTAAGCTGTATTAGTTTATTATTAAAGTCCATCTTTTAAGATTTATTACAGCTATTTTCTAAAATATTTTTATTAAAAATGCTGTATACACCCATTTATTAAATTGTCCTTGTGATTGTCAGTACTTGTGGCATTATTACATTTATAGAAAATCTGCAGTGACTATGGAAGGACACACTTGAGTATTATATATGTCACTTTCTCATTCATCAAACAGTTCATCAGTGTTTACCGAATTGTGTTTACCCAGCAGGCCCATGTAGCAGACATTGTGGACATACAATAGAAAGCACTGGATATAATCTCTGTCCTCTTGGAACACACAGTCCAATGTGGGAGGAATATATGGATGAATAATAGCAGAGGGAAATAAGAATTACAAGATTGACATTGTCCATAAACAGAAAGAGATGATTGTTTGAGGAGGGAGATAATAACTCAAGATAAATAGTGCAGGTTTGAAGGATGGGGTAGAATTTAGGCCTAAGAGCTTGAGACACAGTCTCTGTGGAGGTGGGTTAAAATGTAGATTCTTGGAATTCTCACTCAGAAAGTCTGTATTATTCAATTTTATGGCATTGCAAAGGGGATCCACGGGCAAAGATGTGGCAGTCTACTTCTAGGAAGATTACAGCTTTGGAAACCCTGTGGGGCAGTTCTACTCTGTCCTCTAGTGTCGCTGTGAGTCAGAATTGACTCTACTGCAAGGAATTTGTTTTTTTATATAGTAGCCTGTGTGTTATAGCAACTGCTAACCAAGAGGTTGATGGCTGAAAAAGTAGTTTTTATAATATGTACATTTGGATATGCAGGGGAACATTAGTTAGGGAGAGGCTACTATAAAAGATTTTGGGAGTCATTATATTTGCATGGATCATAAAAACCATTCCTTCTACCTCTTCTAACAATAGGTCTTGTTTGCTTCACATGTAGGACACCATTTGACCTGACTGATGCAAACAAGAAATGCATCATTCTTGCAGAATGTTTGTATTTCTTATGCAATATTCTCTTGTTGTTGTTATGAAGTTAATAACTTTTAAGAAGTGGTTATAGAAAAAAGTGAAAGACCCCTGTTAGTGTACTGGATTATAAACTGGTCTGCTAACCGCAAAGTCCACAGTTGGAATCCACCAGTCTCTCCTCAGGATAAAAATTAGTCTTTCTGCTCCTGTAAAGATTTATACCTTCAGAAACTCTGTACAGGGCTGCTGTGAGTCAGAACCAACGCGGTGGCACACAGCCACCACCACCACCACCATAAACCAAGTGAGGATAAGCACTAGAAAGCCACATAAAAATAGAGAAGGAAAAATGGAAGATCTTAGGAAGTAAGAAATACTCAACAACTTAGAAAGAAATGTGTACTTGGGTAAAAAGGAAAGAAAAATGAATCATTCCTTCGATATTTTCTTCATATGACAAGAGGTTTTTGGAAGTTACATTGAAGAAGTGGTATCTTTTGCCTGTGACCTTTTGTACTTTTCTCTAATATCAATAAAGTCTGATAAAAAGGAGTACATATAAATGGAACAATGATTTGGTTATGATTAAAGGTCAACAGTGATGTATATTTAGTCACTATTAAGTACTTATATATTAAGTTAGACAGCAGTCTTTTTTTTTTTTAACCACATAATATGCCATGATCCATAAAAAATTAATCTATTATTTAATAGGTTTATTTTTAAGATATTATTCATTAAGTTTAGAAAAATGGATTAGTAGGAAGCAGATCTAGGTCTTAACTATACTCCTCATTAGGTGTATTTCAACTTCTCATATATAAATGAACTAAAATGCTAGTTAATAAATGGTATTCTTAATATTGATATTTAAAAGGCAATTAGTTACTTTCCTAGATTCTGTCAAAATTAATGGTAGCCTTCATGACAAATTTTATGGGTTCTTTAAATTATGCATTTGCATGTGTCAAAAATAGTTCTTATCATCAACTAGATTGAAATAACTGGTGATCAGAAATAGCCCAGTGCCATTTACTTACAAGGGCTTTTTTCCCCCACAATCTTTGTGGAGTTAAATATGATCAAAATGTATTCATTCTGCTCACTGTGGTTCATTTAGAAAGTTTCCCAGTGGTGAATATGCAGAAATACCAGTTCTGTCACTTAACCCATTGCTATGGATTCCACCCATAGCAACCCTATTGGATAAAGTACAACAGACCCATCGTAGGTTTTCTTAGGCTGCAATCCTTACAAAAGCAGACTGCCACATCTTTTGACTGCAGAGTGGTTGGTGAGTTTGAATGCCACCAACCTTTCAGTTAGAAGCCAAATGCTTAACCACAGTGTCATCAGGGTTCCTTCTTGTCATTCAGTTACGTAGCAGCCTTATATAGGGTTTCCCAGGTTTCTCTTTATGGGAGCAGACAGCCTCTTCTTTCCCCACAGAGCAGCTGGTGGGCTTGGACTGTTGACCTGAAGATTAGCAGTCGAGTGCTTACCTTATAATGCCACCAGAGCTTCTTTGCTCTAATTTAAAACCAAAAATAGAAAAATCATTTTCTTTCTTTCTTTCTCTCCACCCCCACGCCCCCTTCTTTGGTCATATCCTAGTCTTCAGTGGCCAACTGAATACATTAAAAGAAAAAAATTTTTCAGAGGCTACTAGAAAATTGCTTTCCATTGGCAGGTTTTATGCACCTGTCACTATAGAGTTTCATGCCTGAAAAACATGAAGAAATGTTCTTTTCCTAAATTGAAAAATTCAGCTGTAGTCTAAATGAAATAGGATAAATTATCTTTTGTACAATTATCCATTAAGGGGAGAATTAGAATTAATATTAATCACAGATGTTTCATCAAGTTTTATTATCAACCAGATTGACTGCCAAAGTGCTTTCTGGAAGACGTTTTCTCTCCCTCCCCACCAGCTACTGAGAACAAACTGTTATTATGGGTCCTTAGATAAAGATTAATGGTTTTAGCAATTCATTTGAGAAAATCCATATTTTACTGTACATTCCATTTCAGTTCAAGGCATCACTGAAAACATGGTTTGTCACCTCCCTGATAAAACTATACAATGGAGTCCTTTCCATGAGCAGAAGCAGGTTAATCAATAAAGCAACCCAAAGTTGGTATTACTAGATTCAGACATTTTTATTTTTTTTACACTTATGTTAGTCTCATTAGGGTGCCTTCAAAAAGAAAATGGCCAATCAAAACAGTGGTTTCTGTAGGGATCTGCAAAGGCATTATTTAGCATGCTTTTATATAGGTAAAAGAAGTAGTGTGGAATGTCGGATAACGAGTTGATCCATAAGTGGAGAGAAGGAATGTATCCTTGTCCTTGGGCAAGAATAGAGTGTGTAGCTTAACTTATTTGAAGTTTTTGTTGGTATCTGATTGTTTTCAACCTGAAAAAAGATAGGTAGTTAATAGGGAAAACAACCACTGGCCAAAATGAGGGTGTATTTCTTTGATAAATAATAATATAAAATATGTAGAATTGTTTAAAACAAAGAGGCAATATTATATAATAAATCCATTAAGTGCGACAGACAGAAGCAGGGCATCAGTTTCACTTTTATATTCCTAGTTTGTTTCGCAATTATCTTTTTCTTTCTTTTTTTCCTTTCAACATTTTGTGGTGGTTTGGGTGAAAGTTTACAGAGCAAATTAGTTTCCCATTCAGCAGTATATGCACATTTTGTTTTGTGGCATTAGCTGCAATGTACCAGCACTTTTCCTACTACCTCCCTGGGTTACCCCTTTTCATTCATCCATCTTTCCTGCCCCTTCCTGCCTTTTGAGCTGTGTTCTTTTGCAGGCTTTCCTATAGTCCAATAAATTAATGAATACGTTACAGTTTCTCTCACATTTAGTTACCTTTTTTTCTTTTAATGGAGATATTACAAAAAGCAAAGTCTTTCAGGCAAATAATGGAAATCATCCTATTTACTATGTTCCAGCTTTTTATCTTTTGCATTAACAGAATATAAGAAATACAGTTGCCTAAAATAAGTTCCATTACTATCATGGCTCAACTCGAGTTATATCTGATAGTCTATTCTTCAAGTCTTAAATGGAGGAGTTGGGCTAGATCAGGGATCCAAAGGTGGTTACAAAAAAAAAACTGGAAAATTACTAGGATGTTACAGTTTCTGCAGTCAATTTAAATTTGGGAAATTCTAGGTTGAGTAAATTTGTTCATTTGATTTTTCCTGACAAAACTTCTCAGTGTTTATTACTTAAATATGTTGCTGAGCATTATGACTCTCTTAAGAGACTGATACAGTTGGCACTCGTCGCCAAATTTATTAGATCATAGAACTCTTATTTCGTGGCACCTCTTGAGGCACCTTGCTTCCATGAGACAAGATTAGGTTATATAAGATCTTTTTCAGGTTTAATGTATAGCAAGTATATATTTTTCTAAGCCACAAAATGGTGAAACCCTAAATATCATTCCAGCCTTTTGTATCTAGTCTGATTTTACTGATTCTGGTACTGCCAGGACTTTTGAATCCTCCTTGGATTCCTCTCACTGACCTTCATGAGTACCTTTCAATGGTTGTAATAGTGTTCTATTGAATTCCCAGTCTCCTCTTCCTCCAAGTCATTTTGAATACAGGTTAGGCTTCTTAACCCTTCATCTTACCTCTTTCCGATAAGAAACTGCAATGGGTTTGCTTTTACTGTTGGATCAAGCCCTAATTCAGCAGCTTGGCATTTAATCCTTTTCACTATCTGACCCTACTTTATTTAACCAAGCAAATCTTTCCTTGTTACCCATAATACCTTCTCCCCTGTAATTGTGTTCATGCACTCTATCTTATTAAATGTGCACTATCTGAATCTTTCATTTCTTACGAGGCCTAGGTCAACTGTCAATTTGCTATGTCGTTCTTTACTCTAAAAATGCCAAGTCTTCTGTTGCCCCAATCTTTTCTCTAATTAGTTTGTGTGCGTGTCTTGTCTGCAATACTTTTCATTCAGCACAACAATATAAAATATGCTGTGTTCTGTATAGCTAAACCTGCATGCTGTGTTCTTTAGCATCCAACTCAAGACCCATTCTGTCTATGAACTCAAGCTGACATTTTCCTTTGTGCTTATTCTGAAACTTAATAATTCTTGAAATAGTATAATTATATATAATCTTTATCTTCTCCCTTTCCTTTCTTTTCTCCTTTTTGAGTTACCTAAAATGCATTAGAATCATTGCAATTTAAGGCTGGACAGAAAGTTAAATCTTGTCCAAATTCCTTTTACATATGAGGAAGCTGAGGAATCCAAAAGCTATGTGGTTTGGCCAACAGAATTCAATGAATCTCTTTATAAAGTTGAAGAGATATAACATTTAAAACATGCAGTCTCAGACTCATGTTTGCTTAGCTTCTTGTCTGACATGTGTATCATGTATGTACATATGCCTCTCCATATATTGCAATCTTTTTAAGGTCATTTCCTTCTGAAGCGTCAGTTATTGCTTAATTTTTTAAATCAATGATTCATTAAACAAATGATTATTAAGCAACCTATATATACTGGGTTTTGTATGTCACTCAGCTTTGTTGTAGGAAATAATGAGTAAAATAATTACTTTAATTGTGATTGCAAGGAATTATAAATGAAATGTATCATATGATAATAATTTCTGTAATGTTTGAAAGGTTCTTTTTCATTACTTTTATTCACCAACATGCTCTTGTTTGAAAATGGGATACTAATTGGTCTTCAAAACCCCACTTTCATGAATAAAAAAACATATTAGACCAGAGTTTTTCTTTGATTATTGTATTGAAGAAACACAAGGGTAGCTGAATTTCTTTTCTAGAATGAAGCCAATCAGGACTACATTGGTGCAAGTGACATAAAACAATTTCAAAAAGAAGAAATCATTGGTTACATATATAGGACGTTTGAGGGCCAAGTGTGACAGATGTCTCCAGGTGTTCAAATTATTTTTAGCAGATCTGTTTTCTTTGTTTCCCATTTTTGTTTTGCTTCACTCTTAAGCAAAATCTTGTACAAGTGGATGCTGTCATGTCAAAGTTCACATTCTTTCAGTACAATAAGTCCTATAAAATGAAATCACATCTTCCCCAGTAATTCAGTGGAAATTCCAGTGTTGCGCTTTTGGAACATCTTGGGTCATGTGTCCATCCCCAAATCAATTAGTCTGACTTCGAATGATCAGAACTACACCAAGGATGAGGTTAACTCCATTCAATCACACTACATGGCTTGAGAGAGGAACGTTGGTTTCCTAAAGAAAATCAAAGGGCTGTTAACAAAAATAGAATGCCAGATGCAGTACTTGCTTTCTACAGCAATCTTGGTTCTTACCTTCTCTCAGTATTTAAACATCTTTACCCTGGAGAAGGGTTTTCCTTTTCAGTGTAACCAGACTTTCTGTATAGCTAAACCTGGATCCTTGAGTCTAATCTTCTAGAGTGAGCAACAATCACAGGCCCTTTCTATGGTTGTTGGCATGAGAGCTGTTTTAAATGTTTCTAATAACTTTTGACACTTATCTGGTATCTTATTTTAAGTACAGATTGAAAACAACACTTTGGTTACTTCTGGTAAATAAGTAGAGTAGTATAATGCATACTCAGTTTCTTTTTTATTTTTTTTCTTCCTTTCTTCTTTCACAGAATAGATACTTACTGCTGGCCAGGTAGTATTTCTAAATTGTGAATAGAGAGAGAGAAAAGAAATAGGTAAAGCCTTATTTAATGAAACATACACGGGGAGGTGGGGGTTCTTGCTAAACCAGTACCTCATATGTTATCCTTCTGTATATGATAGTTCTTAGCATTAGTTTTTTAAACTTGATTCTTCTTCAATGGACTGTTTTGCTAGTTGTCTTCAATGAAAAGTTACCTCTTCATATAATGTTACTTATAAATCTTTTGTCAAGACCATCTCACATTCCTGTCATTGAAAAATTGAGTGAAACATCAAGAATAGCTATTGTAGAAGATAGGGCAGAAGAATTCACTAATATGTCAAAGATGGTTATGAGCACTGATAATCTTATTTTTGTAATGAATAATTAGCCATTTTTTACACACAGAAGCGATTCAAAATACAGTTGTTTCATCTGATAGTTCATTGTTCTTGCAATGTTTCACACCATCTGCATTATTGCACCAGGACATTATCCCCTCTGCACCCTCCTGAATTCGTCAGCATTCCCACAGGCCCAATGTGGGTAATTGTCCTTGGTGCTCTGAGCTGTCAGATTCTGATTGTTGGGGCCCACATGGTCCCCAAAGCCGTGGTATCGTCAAAAATTACTCTTGGGGTGTGGTTATATAGGTGCTTTCTGGCATCAAAGAGCTAATAATCCACAAATGAATGATGAGGCAGAGTGCCTGCTACCACAAGTTCAGTTCCAGGTTGAACATGGCATTGATAGTCAGGAAATACTTTTTGAACTGCATTGTATCTGGTGCCCCCTTCTGATTAGCAAGCATATCCTGATTGTCAAAAGGCACCAACTGATCCCACCCTTGGAAGCTTTTAATATCATTGTCTCTAGTTTGCTATGGAGTTTAGTACCTTGAACTAAGTTTTTAGAGTAAAGTTCATGTAACAACCCCATTCCAGGCTGTGCCCCCCACTTCTTTCTCTGTATCAAATACATTTCTTCTTTCTTCAGAACATTTATGACAGTTTTAAATGTGTGTTGTATCTTGTTCTCTAAAACAAAAGTCCTGAGGACAGGGATGATCTTTCTCTTTTTTTCTTGTTGTGAACACATTGGCATAGCACCTGACACAAGAAATGACGCTGGGGGAGGATAAAGGATGGATTGCTCCACCCAGGTGAGAGTCCAGAGAGTCAGGGCTCTCCCACCTAGCATTTGGACATAGTTGGAATCTACCAAGACTTGACAGAGGTATTGAGACAGCATTTCTGCTTTCAGGAATTTTCGTTCTGTACAGATAATAAAGATAATGACAAGGCAAAAGCTGCTCACATTTTTAAATTCTGTTCTCTACACTGGAGAAAGTTTTCAACTAAAATTGAGTAGAAAATAATTAATGTTGGCTTTATCCCCTTGAGGAAATCTGAACAGGTCTGTATCATTTTAAACAAGCATGACATATGAAAATTAGGATTTTACATAAGATAAATTACAGAGTGATCATCCCATTTATAGAAATGGAATACTTTCCATTAGCCCTGGAGCATTTTTTTTAAAAAGGTGTGATTTCTAAAAATCCAAGTTTACATAAACTTTCCAAGATCAAATTGGTTGTAAGAAGCAAAAATAGCTGAATTTTTGAAGATAAATGATTGCTGGGCGTAAGCGGGATGGTCATTTCTTTACGAATGGGTTGAAAGTCTTGAGATACTTGAAATAAAAATTATTAAACCTCTTAGTTAGATGGCAGTGGTAGGTGTTACATTGCTCAGGCTGATTCTGATAGTCTGGCATTGGCTGAAGTTGTATATGTACAGACGCAATGTTAAACTACATAGAAAATAGGGACTGGTAGCTGCTTACGAAAAATAATAGTTCTATAAATACATTAGTTTCTTTCAAATTAGTATCATAGACAGCTCCCACTTTTCACCACTGTGCTTTCTGGAAATAGATTCATAAAGCAGAGAGTTGTAAAGTGCCTCCCATATTCCTTCAGGACTAATACCTTAATTGAGACTGTGATTCTGACCATATATTTGAGAAAAGATAAACCATAGCTATGAACAACCCTATGTCAGAGGAAAGATGCAATAAGTAGTCATGTCCTTTTAGAGTTATTTAAAATAGTAAAATTAGACTTTTTTCTATAAAAGGCATATAAATGTATTATGCACATTGATTTCATACATACTCTAAAGAATATTTTCAGCTAATAAAAAGTTCAGCAAAAATATTTCATACATTTTAGCAGCAGTAGCTATAATATAAATTCATTAAATATTTAATTTCTAATAATTTGGTTTTTGCTATTTAAGAGGAGCTTTGAGGATGATTTCTATGCCCTAGTTCTGTCCAAGGTAGTTTGAGTGAACATATTTTCTTTTGATAAAACCTTCCTGGGACAGATCAAACTGTTAATATCCTTTCCCAAGTAGGGTGCAACTTGGCCTCTCAGAAATGTCAGCATCTCCGTTTCTTAAACTTTTAAAATGAGGTAACTGAACTAGAATGATCTTCAGGGTTCCTGACCTTACGTTTTGTGATTCAGTGACTTAAGCTTGTAGGTTGGTCTGAGAATGTGAAAGTGCCTAATGATTAGATATTGATGCTGATGATGAAGAGGTTCCTCTCTTATTTTATCCAACTCTGTGTCACCCTCATACAAATCTTAATGAGTGTTCAGCTTTAATCCAAATTATGACCACTAAGGAAAAAAGTCACTTCTTGCATTTGATACTTGATTGATTTTTCTCATCATCTGACAATTAGCTTTCTCAAAGGTACTTTAAAATTATTTTGCTTTATACAAATATGTTTTAATGCATCTTATTTGAATGTGGAAAAGAAAAAAATGTTGAAAAATAAGCCACTTAACTCATATATATAATTAATTTAAGGACCTACTTTTTTAGATACTGGATTTTTAAATTTTACTTTTCTTTTCCAAACTTTTCATTTCCTGGGCATTTCTAGTAGATCAGTGAGCAGTGCAGCATTTTTCTTGTGATGGCCTTGGCTTTCTTTTTTATTTTTTTTCTTCCTTTCTTCTTTCACAGAATAGATACTTACTGCTGGCCAGGTAGTATTTCTAAATTGTGAATAGAGAGAGAGAAAAGAAATAGGTAAAGCCTTATTTAATGAAACATACATTCTACCAGAGTCTCAGGGGTCAGAGAAGCAAACAAATAAGAAAATATGAAATGAAAAGGGGCTTCAAAACATCCATGGAATAATGGAATTAAAAGATAATGGAATTATTCCATCAACTTTTTGAAGCATTTTTTTCTGTCAGGTAATTAATAAGTACTAGGGAGCACAGTGGCTCTGTAGGATAAGCACTGGATTGTGAACCACAGTGTCAATGGTTTGAGCACACCAGCCGCTAGGCTGAAGAAAGATGAGGCTCTCTGCTCCTGCAACGATTTCTAGCCTTGGAAACCCCATACGGGCTGCTATGAGTTGACAGCATAAAACACCAAGGATTAAAACTGATGCAGCAGTGGAAGCTATCACTAGTCTATGCCAAGAAACTTGAAAGACAGCTACCAGGCCAAAAGATGCATACCTGTGCCAATTCCAAAGACAAGTGACCCTACAAAATACAGAAATTATCAAACAATATCAATATCACAGGCAAATAAAATTTGATTAAGATAATTCATCATAGTATGGTTGAAGCAGTTCATCAACAAGGAACTATCAGAAATTCAAGCTGGATTCAGAAGAGCACATGAAGCAAGGGATGTCATTGCTGATGTCAGATGGATCTTGACTGAAAGCACAGATACCAGAAAGATTGCGCTTTATTGAGTATGTAAAGGTGTTCGACTGGGTGGATCATAACAAACTATGGATGACAATATGAAAATTGGGTATTCCAGAACACTTAATTGTGCTAATGTGGAATCCACATAGGCAGTCATTCGAACATAACAAGGGGTAACATATGTGTGGTTTTAAAATCAGGAAAGGTGTGTGTCAAGGTTGTATCCTTACACCATGCTTATTTAATTTGTATCTTGAGCAAATAATCCAAAAACTGGGCTGTGTGAATAATGTGGCATCAGGATTGGAGGAAGGCTCATTAACAACTTGTGATATGCAGATGACACAACTTCCCTTGCTGAAAGTGAAGAGGTCTTGAGACACTTGCTGATGAAAATTAAAGACTACAGCCTTCAGTATTGATTACAACTCAATGTAAAGAAAACAAAAATACTCACAACCAGGCCAATAAACAACATCCTAATAAACAGAGAAAATATTGAGGTTGCCAAGGATCTCATATTACTTGGGAACCACAGTTAATGCTCATAAAAACAGAGGTCAGAAAATCAAACTACATACAGAATTGAATAAATCTGCTGCAAAAGATCTCTTTAAACTGTTAAAGAGCAAAGATGTTACTTTGAGGACTAAAGTGCACCTGACTCAAGCCATGGTGTTTTCAATTGCTTCATATGCATGGGAAAGCTGGACAGTGAATAAGGGAAACTGGAGAAAAATTGTTGCAGTCCCGTGTTGGTGAAGAAATTGGGGGGTACCAATCTTCTTGGAGGATTACAGCCAAAATCCTTCTTTGGAAGCTAGGTTGGCAAAACTTTATCTTGTATTTTGGATGTGGAGCTATGAGGTACTGGTCCCTAGAAAAGGACATCAGGTGAGGCAAAATGGAGAATGAACAAAAAAGAGGATGATCCCTTAACAAGAGAGATTGATGTGGGAGCTACAACAATGTGCGAGGATGGTGCGGGATTCAGCAGTGTTTCAATCTGTTGTGCATAGGATCGATATGAGTCAAAGCAGACTCAATGGCACCTAACAACCATAACAACATGATGGGAAAATAAGCAGTCCTGGTGGTACAGTTAGAAGTGATATTTAGAGATTGGAAGTCACCACCACGAGGACCTGAAGGCTATGATGAGGATTAGGGACTGTGCTCTGAATGAGATGGGAACTGTTGGAGGATTTTGATCACCAAAGTTACATGATCTGATTTAGGTTCTACTTGGACCATTGCCCACCTGTCCACATCTGGTTGAGTGGAATCCTTTAGATTTAGTGTATTAAGAGACAGGATTTTTCTGTTGTTTTAAAAGGGTGGTAAAGAACAAAGTTACACTGCCAGTGAATAGGATATTCCTTATATTATTCCATTACAGGCAATAAATAAATAGAAAGGTATACTTGTTGCATCTTATCAATGAATCCACACTCTTAATGAATTTAAGGCAAAATTATTGAATCTAATGCCTCCATCTCAACCACCACGACACTCCCAAGCATCAGTAAAGGCCTTTGACTATTTGTATGCCCCTCCTGTAGACTGCATCTCCTTAGTTGGATTTTGGATAAAAGGAATTTTTGTTTTGAATGTTACTACTGGGTCTTATTCTACAAAATTGTCAGTTAATTTACCTCTCCTCCTGGCCAGGGCTAAGGCACCACAGGGGTGGGTGGGATCAGGCAAGAGCTTTCTGAATCTCTAGAGATGAAATAAAGTCAGAGACAGCAAAGTCAGGCTGGGAAATCTCTCATTTCACAGGAGACTCTGCTAAGGATACCGATTATTTTTCTTTCTTTGTTTTTTTGTTTGTTTGTTTTTGAACATTAGGTTACTGTGTTGTGTTTCATATTTCCTCCTACAGTTGTGCCTATGGGTACTTAGGAGTACATTAGTTACAGTAATAAAATATTTTTTTAAAATTTTCTTGACATGCACCTGAGTAGGAAATAAATATATAGGGCTCGTCTCTGCAGGCATAACCTCCACTCTGTTTTCCTAGAGAAAGCTAGATAGAAAATGCATAAGATTACATAGTCTAGTTCTACCAAGTTTTAACCTCCCCCTAGACTTTTTTTTTTTTTTTTTTTTTGGAAGGACTTTTAAAAGCTTTGGGGAAAGTATGAATCAGATATTTGAAATAGGTAATACATGACAAAAAGTATAATCTATACTGTAAACAGAAGTTGGGTAGTTTTGGTATCAGAAAGCTTTAGATACGAATGTTTGTTCTGCCATCTCTATATTGTTTTCATTGGTGCTTTTGTTGTTTTGTTGTTAAGAGCTGTCCGCTCAGATCTGACTCACGGTGATCATGCGTATAGTTTCCCAGGAGTGGCTGGTGAGTTTGAATCGCATACCTTGCAGTTCAAACTGACTTTGAGGTCCAGTGCTTATCCTAGAGTGCCATGCCAGGACTCCATATATTATTGTTGTTGTTATGTGCCATCAAGTTAGTTATGACGCATAGATAACTTATGCACAGCAGAATTAAATAGTGTCTGGTTCTATAACAACCTTAAAATCACTGCTAACCTTGAGTACACTGCTGCCGCCACAGTGCCAGTACATCTCATTGGAGGGTTCCCTCTTTTTCACTGACTCATCACTTTACCAAGCATGATGTCCATCTCCAGGGACTGGTCAGAAGATAAAAAAACAAAGTCTGGCATCTTGGCTTCTAAGGAGCATTCTGACTGTACACCTTCCAACACAGATTTGTTTGGCCTTCTGGAAGTCCGTGGTACTTTTAATATTCTCCTGCAACACCATAACTCAAATGCATCAGTTCTTCTATGTTCTTCCTCACTCATTGTTCAACTTCCACAAGCATATGAGGCTAGTGAAAACACCATGGCTTGCTTTAGGTGTATATTAGTCCCCAGACTGTCATCTTTGCTCTTGAACACTTTAAAGAGGTCTTATGCAGCAGATTTACCTAATGCAATACGTCGTTTGATTTTACGACTGCTGCTTCCATGAGTGTTGATAGTGAACCCAAGCAAAACTGAAGTGTTTAACAACTTTACTCCTTTCTCCATTAATCATGATGTGATTTATTGGTCCAGTGGTCAGGATTTATGTTTTCTTACATTGAGGTGGAACCCATGCTGAAGGTTATGTTCTATGATCTTTATTGGTAAGTATGTTAAGTCCTCTTCACTTGTGGCAAGCAAGGTTGTATCATCTGCATATCACAGGTTGTTAATGAGTCTTCCTCCAACTTGATGCCTCATTCTTCTTCATATTATCCAGTTTCTCAGATTTTTTCTCAGCATACAGGTTGAATAATTATGGTGAAAGAATACAATCCTGACACACACCTTTCCTAACATTAAACCATTCAGTGTTCCATTGTTCTGCTCCAACAACTGCCTGTTGGTCTATGTATAGGCTCCTCATGAGCACAATGAAATACTTCAAGATACTCATTCTCCACAGTGTTGTCCGTAGCTTCTCGTGATCCACACTGGTGAAAGCCTTTGTATAGTCAATAAAGCATAGGTAAACATCTTTCTGGTGTGCTCTGCTTTCAGACAAGATCCATCTGATGTCAGCAGTGATATCCCTCATTCCATATTCTAATCTGACTCTGGCTTGAACCTCTGGCAATTCACTGTGAATGTACTTCTGCAACGGTTTTTGAATTATCTTTATAAAATTTTGCTTACATGTGATATTAATGATACTGTCTGATGATTTCCACATTCTGTTGGGTCATCTCTTTTTGGAATGGGCATAAATACAGATCTCTTCTAATGAATTAGTGAGATAACTGTCTTCTAGATTTCTTGTCATAGAGGAGTGAGCACTTTAAGTACTGCATCAGTTTGTTCAAAGATTTCAATTAGTATTCTATCTCTTGTGTGTCAGTTGATGATAATGCTGTGGTGGCTTGCATGTTGCTGTGATACTGGAAGCTATGCCACCGGTATTAAGGACTTCATTTATCTTGGATCAACTATCAACACTCATGGAAGCAGCAGTCAAGAAATCAAATGACGTATTGCATTAGGCAGATCTGCTGCACAAGACCTTTCTAAAATGTTGAAGAGCAAAGATATCAGCTTGAAGACTAAGGTGCACCTGACCCAAGCCATGGTATTTTCAGTAAACTCCTATGCATGCGAAAGCTAGACTGTGAATAAGGAAGACCATAGAAGAATCGATGCTTTGGAATTATGGTGTTGGAGGAAAATATTGAAAGTGCCATGGCTGCCAAAAGAACCAACAGATCTGTGTTGGAATGAGGGACCAGTCGCCAGAGGAGGATATCATGTTTGGTAAGGTGGAGGGTCAGAGAAAAAGAGGAAGACCCCCAACAAGATGGATTGGCTGAGTGGCAGCATCGATGGACTCAAGCGTGGCAACGATAGTGAGGTTGGCCCAGGATCGGGCAGTGTTTTGTTCTGCTGTGCATAAGGTCACTATGAATCGGTAACGACTCGATAGCACCTAACAACAACAACAAAATAGGGTCACCCATAGAGGACAGTTTTTAACTGATCTTCTAGACTAAGACAGGCTAAGAAGAAGGAGAGATGGACTACTTTGGAAAGTTGAGCCACTGAAAGCCATCCGAATAGCATTAGGACAATGTCAAATGGCACTAGAATGTTGTCAGATATCGTTCCAGAAGATGAGCTTCTCAGGTTAGAAAGTACTCAAAATCTGACAGGAGAAGAGCTGCTTCCTGGCAGTAGAGTTGACTGAGATGACACAAGTGGAATAAAACTTTTGGGACATACATTTGCTGATGGGGCACAACTCAATATAAGGATAAAGAGCTGTAAACGTCTGTTAATAATCAGAACATGGAATGTTTGAAGTATGAATCTAAGAAAATTGGAAGTTGTCAAAAATGAAATGGAAAGCATAGACAGACATCGATACCCTAGGTGTTAGTGAGCTGAAATGTACTGATGTTGGCCATTTTGAATCTGACAACCATATGGTTTACTGTGCCGGGAATGAAAACTGAAAAAGAATGGCATTGTATTCATCATCAAAAAGAACATTTCAAGATCTGTCTTGAAGTTTATGCTGGCTGTGATAGGTTAGTATCCATATGTGTTCATGGCAGACCAGCTAATACCACTATTGTTCAAATGTTTGCACCAAACACTAAAGCCAGTGATAATGAGATTAAAGAATTAACTCCTTCAGTCTGAAATTGATGAAACATGCAATCTAGATGTATTGATAATCATTGGTGTTTAGAATGCAAAGATTGGATGCAAACAGGAAGGATAAATAGTTGGAAAATATGACCTTGGTGATAGAAACGATGCTAGAGATCACATAATACATTTTTGCAAGACCAATGACTTCTTCTTTGAAAATACCTTTTTTAAATTACATAATGACAACTATACACTTGGACATCACTGGATGGCATACACAGAAATAAATTGTACTATATCTGTATAAAGAGACAGTGAGAAACCTCCGTATCATCAGCTCAAACAAGGTCAGGGGCAGGGTATGGAACAGACCATCAAGTTCAGACTGAAGCTGAAGAAAATTGAAATATGTCCACATGAGCCAAAATATGACCTTGAACATACCCACCTGAATTTAGAGATCATCTCAAGAACAGAGTTGATGAATTAGATACTAATGACCAAAGATCAAAGGAATTGTGGGATGACATCAAGAACATCATACATGAAGAAAGCAAAAGTTTATTAAGAAGACAAGAAAGAAGGAAAAGACCAAGATGATGTCAGAAGAGACTCTTAAGTGTGCTCTCCAGTGTAGAGATGCTAAAGCAAGTGGAAGAAATAAGGAAGTGAAAATGCTGAACAGAAAATTTCAAAAGGCAGCTTGAGAAGACAGTCAAATATTATAATGAAATGTGCCAAGACCTGGAGTTAGAAAGCCAAAAGGAAAGAACACGTTCAGCATTTTTCAAGCTGAGATAACTGAAGAAAAATTTCAAGCCTCAATTTACAATACTGAAGTATTCTATTGGCAAAATAATGAATGATGCTGAAGGCATCAAAAGAAGATAGAAGGAATACACCAAGCCAGTGTACCAAAAATTTTTAAATGGTCGATGTCCACCAATTTCAAGAGGTAGCATATAATCAACAGCCAGGGTGCACTGAGGGAGTCACAAAGAACAAGCCCCCAGGAATTCCACATATTGTTGTTGTTGTTGTTACGTGCTGTTGAGTCAGTTCTGACCCATACTGACTCTGTACAGGGTTTCCAAGGAGTGATTGGTGAGCTTGAACCGCCAAGCTTACTGTTCAAACGGACTTTGCAGTCCAGCGCATTAACCCACAGTACCACACCAAGACATAGTGGCTAAACATTTATCCTCTCAAAATCTCATTTTCCTCATCTCTAAAATGAGTATAAGTAGTTTTGGTGGCATAATGGATTACACATTGGGCTGCTAAGCTCAAGGTCAGCTGTTCGAATCCACCAGTCTCTCCAAGTGAGAAAGATGGAGCTTTCTGCTCTAATAAAAATTTATAGCCTCAGAAACCTGTTGTTGTTGTTATTGTTGTCAGGTGCCATTGAGTCGGAACCGACTCATAGCGACCCCATGCACAGCAGAACGAAACAATGTCCGATCGTGGGTCAACCTCTACCGCTATCACACTTGACACCATCAGTGATGCCACCTGGCTGATCCATCTCATTGGGGGTCTTCCTCTTTTTCTCTGACCTTCCATCTTACCCAGCATGACATCCTTCTCCAGCGACTTTTTTCCTGAAAATATGTCCAAAGTATGAGAGACAAAGCTTAGCCATCCTGGCCTCCAAGGAGCACTCTGGCTACACTTCTTCAAAAATAGATCTATTGGTTCTTTTGACAGTCCATGGCACTTTTAGTATTCTCCTCCAACACCACAACTCAAAGGCATCAATTATTCTACGGTCTTCCTTATTCACTGTCCAGCTTTCACATCCATATGAGGTTATTGAAAATACAATGGCTTGGGTCAGGCACACCTTAGTCCTTAAATTGACATCTCTGCTCTTCAACACTTTAAAAAGTTCCTGTGCAGCAGATTTGCCCAATGCAATACGTCGTCTGATCTCTTGACTGCTGCTTCCACGAGTGTTGACAGTTGATCCAAGAAGAATGAAGTCCTTGACAACTTCAATCTTTTCTCCATTGATAAGAATGTTGTTTATTGGTCCAGTGGTTAGGATTTTTGTTTTTCTGACATTGAGATGCAACCCATACCAAAGGCTGTGTTCTTTGATCTTCATCAGTAAATGTTTCAAGTCGTCTTCACTTTCAGCAAGCCAGGTTGTATCATCTGCATATCGCAGGTTGTTACTGAGTCTTCCTCCAATCCTGATGCCACGTTTTTCTTCATAGAACCCAGCTTCTCGTATTATTTGCTCAGCATACAGGTTGAATACATATGGTGAAAGAACACAACCTTGTTGCACACCTTTCCCAATTTTAAAAAACATTCAGTGTTCCCATGTTCTGTTCGAACAACTGCTTCTTGGTCCAGGTACAGATTCCCCAGAAGTACAATTAAGTGTTCTGGAATACTCATACTTCTCAATGTTGTCCATAGCTTGTCGTGATCCACACAATCGAAAGCCTTTGCGTAGTCAATAAAGCATAGGTAAACATCTTTCTGATATTCTCTGCTTTCAGCCAAGATCCACAGGACATCAGCAATGATATCTCTCGTTCCCTGGCCTCTTCTGAATCCAGCTTGAACTTCTGGAAATTCTCAGAAACCTGTATAGTGTCACTATAAGTAGGAACTGACTTGAGGACACACACACCAACCACCACATAATTAGTATAATACTACCTGCCTCACAGAACTATTCTGAGTGTTAAAGTTAATAAATCTGGCACAGTGCCTGGTATATAGTAATAATAGTTAAATGGTAGCCATTATTGTAATATTATTATTATGCATCCTGAGAAGTTCTCCTCTACAAACTCCATGCCAATTAAGAAATAATTTCATGTTTCTAATTTGTATTTGGTCATGTTACATAAAGAAAAGAAACATTATAGAGAAATAATTTTCTAGAGTAATTGGTGCCAAATAATTCTTAAAATAAAAATATAAGTCTTGTTATTAATTCTTTAAAACAATCATTTGTAACCATTCTGCGACAGATTTATTGACTACAGTATTCGTTTAGAAATGCTAAACTAATGAAAACTTGCCATTAGTGGTGATAATGGTCTATCATTTCAAAGAGCTAAAGCTTGAACCATATGTACTTATTTGGCCTCATTTCAAAATAATGAAATATTTCAAACCCATTTCATTTCTTGAAAATATCCTTATGATTTAGGTCATGTTATGGATTAGATGAGTAATATTCCTGTAATCCATCATCCAAAATAAACTGTGTGATTCTGTACTATTTTAAGATTGAGAAACTTCAAACGTTTTTCAGAAATTGCATAAGGTGATTACAGGGTTTCTCAAAGCTTTAATTTACCTTTTTATGCCTTGACTTGATTGTTGTTCCATATTAAGGTTTATTTTCCTTTTAAAATAGTTCTGCACAAGAGAATATACTGCTAAATACTACTGCAAGGGAATGTTTACAGATGCTAATGATTCTATTTAAGGAGCTCATGATTAAAACTTGAAAGAATATGACACTAGAAAGCCTGTGAGTAACCTTTGAAAACATCTCACAACAGAACCAAATATGGGATATTTATAATCATGATGACAGCTTTAGAAATATATATGAATATGCCCCAAAAGGATCTCAAATTGAAAGGGTAATGTGCTGGACTGTAAAGTCGGTTTGAACCATAAAGTTGGTGGTTCAAGCTCACCAACTGCTCCTCGGAAACTGTATACAGGGTCGTTATGGGTCAAAACCAATTCAACAGTGGTTCACAACAACAACAACAATCTAATTTTAGTTTTCTTTAATTTGAATGAATGAAGCATTTTATCACTAGGAAAGAGTCATGGGGGATGAACTAGACCAGTGAGCTGTTGTTGTTGTTGTTATGTGCCGTGGAGTCGGTTCCAACTCATAGCGACCTTGTACAGGGTTTCCAAGGCTGTAAATCTTTATGGGAGCATCTTTCTCCCGAGGAGCAGCTGGTAGTTTCGAACTGCTGGCGTTAAGGTTCACAGCCTGATTCGTAACCACTACGCTACCAGAGCTCCTTAGACCAGTGAGCTAGAAGGCTATAAGCCTGCAACAGGTGATCCAGATTGTTCCTAATAAAGATAAGGGATACCCAAGTTTTTCATGGGGGCATTCCAATGTGTCTCCTACATGCTGTGAATATCAAGATACATTTCATTATTTCATTTATTTGTTATTAACAGAGCAGGATGTTCATAAAGTCAGGAGGAAAAAAGCTGCAGTCATTGACAAACATAATTCCCCCACCCCTCCCCACCCCCGACTCTTCAGACCCAGAGATCTACTCTTTGTCTTCTTGTTTTAAAGACAACCCTTCCGGGGTCACAGGCGTGATGAATACAAGTTGCATGTCTTGTATTGGGAGGAATTGTGTCTAACTCTTTCGGGTTAGGAACCAGTCCTGTCCCCTATGGTGCAGATAGGTTCTAGAGAATGGCCCGGCTCAGGCCCTGGCTGTACAAACTAATGAACATGTCATGTGCGTCTCCAGTTCTCCAGTCTCTGGCACAGCTGTGGCACTTTCCCCCCCTGCTGAGAGGCACAGCAAGCTGGCCATTTGTTGGCAAGTTCATATTTCACACTGCAGGGAATTGGAATGATTGAACAGACAGAAGAAGAGTTTTATTTGCAGTAGCCTACGTATCCCCAGACTCTGATTTGGCATAAAACATCT
Source organism: Chrysochloris asiatica (assembly GCF_000296735.1). Classification (NCBI taxonomy): domain Eukaryota; kingdom Metazoa; phylum Chordata; class Mammalia; order Afrosoricida; family Chrysochloridae; genus Chrysochloris; species Chrysochloris asiatica. The sequence goes on from NW_006408707.1 coordinate 3,013,928, forward strand.
GCTTCATGATCTGCTTCAAGGCCAGTTCCTTTCCTCCAACAAAGGTTACGACTTAAGGCAAGCTGTGCTTCCACTGGCAGGAGGAAATTTGCCCGAAGTCTTGATTTAGTCAGAATCAAAGCATCCTGCCACAGAATTTCTTTTTTCAATTATCTCTGAAGAGGCAGCCAGACTTTAAATGTATCAGTATAATAAATGTAATGAAATAAGGCAGACACTCCTTTCCCCCTGTTGCTATCAGTGGGAGGTGCATATACAGTTGTGCATCCACATCCTGAAGCCTGTGAAACTTACCTAGCTATCTGCCAACACACATATCTGGGCAACAGGGCATTTTCAGTATGGTCTTTGGATGTGTTTCGGCCCATTTGCATGATAAATAAACACATGCATCAGTTTTACCTGCAGAGTCTACATCTTTGAGATTATAGAAGCAAATGGCCGTGATGCTGAGTATAATTATTGCTATTTTTCATAGTGAGGAAGTATCATACAGTCTTTGTTTGGTGGTATGGTCCTAATTACTAATTATATTTACCCACATAATTTTGTTGTGCAGTTATATATTTTGTTCAAGACAGCCCTTGCTAGCCTTACAGACATATATACAAAATTAAATCCCAGCATTTTATTATACTGGAGCAATTAGATGCCATCCCCGTAATGAGAAACATGATATCTTCATCGCTCTACTCTATATATCCATGTTGTTTTAATGCAGACATTTACCAGAATGGAATAGTCTTCCTGTTACACATACACACACGCGTGCGCACACGCGCACACATACACACACACACACGCACACACTAATTGAATATCTGCATATCTCCAAGGAGTCCTGTGGGTGAAACCATGTATTCATCTTCTTTAGTTCTTAGGCCACTTTGGTTTAAGAGTAAGAACTGTTGCTTTTATGAAGTGCCTTTTTCTATAAAGTCAAAACCTCACAGCAGTGCACAGAAAGCCGGTGGTATAAAGGAGCTAAGTAGAGTCTTTAATAGAGAGAGCTGGGTTGTAAGTGTTTTTGTTCCTATGGAGCAGATAGATTTGGCTCCATCTGTTCCATATTCATAACAAAGGAGCTCACTTACAGGAGGGCCAACTTCCCTGGAGCCTCCTGGTAATGATCTTTTCACCAGAGTGAAAGCATCTGACCCAGTCACTTGGCCCCATGAAAAGCAAGAAGCAGGATTGTCCTTCAGAACCCCTATTTTCTTGTATCTCAGGTTGACATAAATGTTCTCAATGTTTAGAATGGGGGAAAAAAAATTACCAACTTCTCATCTCCCTGTAGCATTGCTGTAGTTGGGAAGTTCAAAATGCACTAGTTATGTTTCCTTCCCTCAGTCATAAAATATTTGTAATTAGATAATATTGGGGAGAAGATTGCACTTGAAGGATCTAAGGGCATCACAGGGGAGGGACTATTCCTCAAACTTTTGAGTTGTTTCTATTCAAACTCCTTAAACCTCTTTAAAATTGGGGTTAATTAATAAAAATATGAATTATACCAAATAAGGAAAAACCCCTGTTGAGTTTTATAATTAGAAAACTTCAAAGCCAATTTCAACTGAAACAGCTTAGATTAAAAAGATAAGTTGATCCAAGACTATGGGAATTTCTTCGTCAAAGCACAGAAGGAATGAAATGGATTTCCCCTAATTGCCAAGGTATACAATTGTGATTGGTAGATGCCAGAGTAGGTTCCAATTTAGTGGCCCTATGCACAACAGAATGAACCACTTCCCATTCCTGTGCCCATCCTCACAAGTGTTGTTACGTTTGAGCACATTGCTCCTGCCAGTGTGTCAGTCTGTCTCTTTTGGGTCTTCTTTTTTGCTGGCCTTCCACTTTACCAAGTATGATATCCTTCTCCAGGTCCTCCTAACAGCATTTCCAAAGTATGAGAGATGAAGTCTTGCCATTCTGGTTCTAAGGAGCATTCTACCTGTATTTCTTCCAAAACAGATTTGTTTGATCTTCTGGAAGTCCATGGTACTTATTGTATTCTTCTCCAACACTATATTTCAAACACATCATTTCTTCTATGGACTTCCTCATTCATTGACCAACTTTCACATATACAATGGTGGTGGTGATGGTTGTGTGTTGTTGAGTTGGTTTCAACTCATGGCAACCCTATACAGGGTTTCAGAGGTTGTAGATGTTTACAGGAGCAGAAAGCCTCCTCTTTCTCTATTGGAACCACTGGTAGATTTGAATTGCTGACGTGTGGTTAGCAGCCCAGCTCGTAACCTCTGTGCTGCCAGGGCTCCTTTAAGGTAAACATTTTCCTTCATTACTTTTTTTTTTTAACTTTTTATTGTGACTTGAATGATAGTTTACATGGGAGAACATCAGTTTTACACTCATCGTATCGTATTTTGTCTCTTTGCAATGATTACAATCCCCTCCATGCATTATCATTCAACAGTATTTGCTTCTATTCCCTCTGGGTTTTTGTTTTGTTTTGTTTTGTTTGGGGGAGGGCTTGTATACAAAAACACTCAGGAATATATAATCATTTAAATAACCAAAACATTCTGCAAACCTGCCTCTTGGCTGCCTTTCTCTTTCCGTGAGTCTAGAGTCCTCAGCTGCTCTATCTCTCCATGTCTTCATCTCTGCCTCCATCTCTTGAGTCACTGCTTCTCTGGATAGAGTCCCACATTCCACTCATGCTCTTCTCTCTTGATGGTCCTAGGGTCTCTGTTCCTGACCTGTAAGATTAACTACTCCCCCCTTTTTGTTACAAAATTTCTACCTGTACAGTTGTGGCAATTACAATTAGTTATGAGCAAAATTACTCACTATTGAATCATAAGAATTGTATTCCCATCCCTTTGACTAAACCTATCTAGATAAGATGAAAACTATTCAGTGGGGAGTGTACCTTCCCCTGCATACTCTGAAACTAAACTCCCTCTTGAAAATTTGTATGCCAACCACTTCATGCCTTTAAAGCACCCCCACCCCATTTTAGGTAGCCAGTGTCTAAGTTGCCCATCTCTATCAGTGTTGTATATGGAGGGGATGGGAATGATCCTTGCTGTGAAGATCCCTTCCCTCTTGGTTGGTATTTTAAGCTACTACATCCATAAGTATAGGTCAAGTTCATCAAATTGTAGTGATTTACACTTGTTTCCTGTATCAGAAATTGTTTTTTTATCTTCCTCTAGTCGAGTTATGATCATCCAGCCATCAAAGCTAAGTCAAATGGGTACTGTCTGCAAGTTTTGGCATTCTTGTGCATCTCCCCTCACTTCATATCAGCTGGACACTTCACTCTCAGCTCTAGCTCTCTGTGGCTATGTCCTTGTCCATGGGCTCAGAAGTTTCCAGGTCTCACCATACTTAGGGCCAACCAGGTCTCACCATACTCCAAGTCGATGGGAGTCTATGTAACGTGGTCAGACTAAGCCCACGTCTTCATTGCTGCTCTTCCCCCCACTTCCACTCTCCAGTAGGCCAATGGGGTTGCCAGCAAGCTTACATGCCTGCTTGTGTATACCCTTTGAGTTTCAGTCTTGGAAGGGGGCTTTGTCCTGAAGCAACTTGATTGCTTGCCTTGATGGCTTCCTGGCAAACAACTTGCTTGTTCTTGTGGTAGCCGATCAGACTGCCATTTTTGTTTTTGATTTTTCCTGCTGGTATTTCTTTCAAGAAGTATCTTCTGTTCTTCTAGCTGCTCCAGGCTGCTATTCGTGTCTTTTTAAGTGGGACATCTTCCTTTTTAGGATTTGTAGAGTCAGCATGGGTGTCCTGGTGTGGTGCTGTGGGTTAATGTGCTGGACTACAAAGTCAGTTTGAACTGTAGGGTCGGTGGTTCATGCTCAGCAGCTGCTTCTAGGAAACCCTATACAGGGTCGTTATGGGTTGGAACTGACTCAATGGCACTTAACAACAACAACAGTATCAGCATAGAAATATAAATGATTCCTTAAAAGTTAAATGGTACATTAGTATTTAATATCATAACTTAATGGAGACTGCATTTATAGGATAACTTAATAAATTTCATAAGAAACAGGAAAATATTTTGAAGAACAGGTTATCCTTTTCTCCATTCTGAAGAATTTTCAATAACTGTTGTAGTTGTTGTTTAGTGCCATCCAGTCAGTTCTGACTCACAGCAATTGGGTTTGAAACACCAACCTTGTGGTTCACAGTCCAGTGATTTTCCTATAGTGCTACACCAGGAATCTTTCAACTACTAGAAGGTCCTAAAAATACACATTTGATTTATTTTATACTTAAATGTTTTATCAAAGTTTCATTTTCTATCTTAGTATCATCAGTGTGCTGTCTGCTTGTTAAACGAGGTTTTCTAGCAAATCAAATAGTAAACACATCTCTCCAAAAGTTTACAGCAGCAATAAAAGTGGGTGACATTTTCATCTAGCATTCTATGATTTTGTCCTAAGTGTTAGCCAGAGAAAATGCAAAAGTAATATTCACGGAGAGTAAGAAATAGCAAATTAATGTCTGAAGATGTCAGGTTCTAGAACCACCTTGGTGCCTTTGGTTATTTGGAGCTGTATATAGACATGAATAGTTTTGGCTCATTCAGTTTCTATGTAATTCATTAAAAAATATTTGCAGTTCCTGTTTTCCGCTAGACAGTGTGTTAGGTTTTATTGTTTTTTTTAAAATAGTGCCTGCTCAGCAGCCTTTAGCGTATTTGGAAACTAGACAAGAAACCAGGAGACAATCAGGTAAATCTTAAGCTACCAGGTATAATAGGATCTGTAGAAGGAGCTAGATGTGGTGACAGAGAAATATGGAGAGTAGAGGTTGAGATATCTCTTAATTAGGTGACTATGAGAGGCCTCTCTGAGGAGGCAGCATGTGATCCCTGGCCTGGAAGACAGGTAGTATCAGAAGGAAATTTTGGTACACATATGAGTGGTTTCTCTTCATAGAAATGATTGCTAAGAGGTTTATTTTGGATTTAAGACTTGATATTAGACTTACTCAAATTATAAATGAGACAAAGCCTACTACTTAAAATTTCAAGTTTAGCCTATTAAAATTACCTTATACATCTGAATTTTCCATTTTATAAGAGTCATAAATGTAAATACTTGGTTCCATTTACAAACTTGATTAATTAAAATCTTTAATTGTGCTCATGAGGAACGTGTACATAGACGAAGAGGTAATCATTCAAACAGAACAAGGGAACACTGAATGGTTTAAAATTGTGAAAGGTGTGTTCCAGGGTTGCATCCTTTCACCATACTTATACAATCTCTGTGCTGAGTAAATAGTCCAAGAAGCTGGATTATATAAGGAAGGAAATGGCATCAGAATTGGAGGAAGACTGATTAAAAACCTGCAATACGCAGATGATACAACCTTGTTTGCTGAAAATGAAGAGGATTCAAAGTACTTACTATTGAAGATCAAAGACCACAGCCTTCAGTATGGGTTACACCTCAATGCAAAGAAGACAAAAATCCTCACTACTGGACCAGTAAGTAATATCATGGTAAATGGAGGAAAGATTAAAGTTGTGAAAGACTTTGTTTTTCTTGGATCCACCATCAACACTCATGGAAGCAGCAGTCAAGAAATCAAACACCATATTGCAGTAGGCAAATCTGTTGCACAAGACCACTTTAAAGTGTTCAAAAGCAAAGATGTCAGTTTGAGGACTAAGGTGTGCCTGATCCAAGCCATGGTATTTTCAATAGCCTCATATGCAAGCTGGACAATATATAAGGAAGACCATAGAAGAAATGGTGCATTTGATTTATGGGAGTGGAGAAACATTTTAAGGATACCATGGACTGTCAGAAGAACAGACAAATCTGTGTTGGAGAAAGTACAAACAGAATGCTCCTTAGAACACAAGATGACCAGACTTCATCTCTCCTACTTAAGATATTTTATCAGGGACATAAATATCCCTGGAGAAGGACATCAAACTTAGTAAATTGAAGGGTCACTGTAAAAGCGGAAGACCCCCAACAAGATAATTGTCACAGTGGCAGCAGCAGTGGGCTCAAGCATAGCAGCACTTGTGAGGATGGCGTAGAACCAGGCTATGTTTCGTCCTATTGGATATAGGGCCGCTATGGGTCAGAAATGACTCGATGGCACCTAACAACAGCAACAACAACAGAACAGTTGGAAAAATAGTGTGGTGGAGTCATCAGACCTCTGCTAACTGCACAAACAGGGAGGAGAATCAAGATCAAAGCTCAAGGATGATGCCTATGAGTTGGAGATCAGATAGATCTCCTGTCTCCAACTTTTTCACCAATTCTGATAGCAACTATCTCTTCTAGCGCCCTTTCTACCTCTCTACTGGGTTTAAGAATTCATTGCAGTGGTGACACAGAACTCACAGACAATATTCATGATTATGGGGTTTATTAGAAAAGTAAGAGGGAGTGTAGTGGTTCCATATGATACGCACTGGACTGCAAACCACAAAGTCCACAGTTCAAGCCTGCCAGTTGCTCTGTAGGAAAAAGATGAGGTTTTCTGCTCCCATGAAGATTTTAAGCCTTGGAATCCCTATAGAAGGTTTCTATGATGCAGAACGGACTCGATGGTACTTAATAACATCAACAGGTTCTAATTCATGAAGAGAAATGACTCAGGATACAGTTCTTCGATCAGAATAGCCTCTTCTCAGCTGTGACCACAAACAGTCTTCTCTCTGGTGCTCATCCTTTCAACCCATGGATCTGGCCTCTGTCCAGCTCAGACAAGTATTACGAAGTTCTTCTAGTTTTGCCAGTAAGTGCCCAGAGGCACCCATTCCACCAGTGAGCAATGACCTGAAAGCATTCGGCTCTCTCATTCTGTGGGTCAGTGAGCCCAGTTCCGCCAAGTGCCAGGAGACATCCCATTGCACCAATGAGCCTCTTGTCCAGAGTTGCTCAGCTTTATCCCTCTGTGGACCAAGAAAGCCCACTGTGCCATCTCCTGCCAGCCTCCTGATTCTGCCTCTCCTGTCTCTGTTTCTCTGCCGCTGCTTCTCACTGCCTCTTGTCTACAGGTGTCATTGTATTCTCTTGCTCACTCTTGCTGTCTCCTTCTCTTTGTCTCTGTCTCCTGGCTCTAGGAGTTTCTCAGTGCAGGTATCTTGGTCCAAAGGATGTGCTTCCATAGTGGCTTTTCTTTTTTGATAATAGCAAGATCCTCCATTCTGTCTCATGCATGACTCATTTTAAACCTTTGTTGTTGTTGCTAAGTGTTATTGAGTTGATTCTGGCTCATTTTAAGTCTTCTTGTTATTGTTAGCTGTCGTTGAGTTGGTTCCTACTCATAACAGCCCTGAATAGAGTTTCCAAGGAGCAGCTGGTAGGTTTGAACCACGACCCTGTGGTCCAGTGCTTATCCTACCACACCACACCAGAGCTCCATTTTAAGCATGTTGTTGTTGTTAAGTGCTGTCGAGTTGATTCCGACCCATAGCAACCCTGTATAGGGTTTTTGAGGAGCAGCTGGTGAGCTTGAACCGCCGACCTTGCTCTTTAAACGGCTTTGCAGTCTGGCGCATTTACCCACAGCGACACACCAGAACTCCGTATTGTAAGCATAGCAGGATGCACAACTGACCAGTCCTGTAGTTAGGGTTCCATATACCTTATTTGCCTGCTCCCATCCCCACAAGGGTGCCATGTGCTTTGTTTACATTATTAGCAAGAGATCCAGTCCCCTTGATGAGTCACAGCACCTCATATGTAAAGTCCCACCCAGTCATTTGGTAGGAGTCACACAGACTATGGCTAGAAGGATCATATAAGGTAATTCACTGCACTGCACTTAATAAGCTGAACTTGAAGATTTAATATATTCTCTTTCCTTTTTAAGTACTTCAATTGTCTGACTAAAACTTCTTCGCAAGGCTACCTAAGTAATCTTTTTAGTTATAATAAATTTAAAAGTATGATGAATCTTTAGTTCTCTTAAAAATTCTATGCAAAGTACTGTATACAAAGCTAAGATTTCACATAGACACAAGTCTAACTCATTCATTTCCTTAAATATTTTAAATTGTAATTACACGTCTGACCTGTTACTCTAATTGGCCAAAGTCCATTTATACTTTCAGAGTAGTAACATTCACAGGTATTTTCTTAATACAAAATACTGGGCTTTCTGGCTTTGATTCCTTTTTAAATGCCTATTTATAAGTTCATTTGTAAACTCTGCTGTGGGTGAAAGACATATGCCTCAACCCTGTTTCGGAGGTTAGCTTCTCTCATATGTTTTGAGGAACCTTAACTTGCTGAGGCTACTCAATGCCTAGAGAATTTCAGCATGGATAATGTGATCTTCACCAGTGATGCTGACATCTCAGAGCTGCTTTTTGTATGTATTATTACTTAAGGAAGCCCTTGGTCACCTAGATTCTAGCATTGCCTTGCCTTCATTCTCCTGTTCACTCAGAAGGGCCTTCAACCCCTGCCAAGGTTGGTCATTTGATTAGATTTCACATAGCTTCGGCTCTAAAGACGCCCGTCTTGCTTTCACTTACTTCTTATCTCTTAGGACCACACATTCTTACAGAGGTTAAAATCATACCTGGCTGAATTTTGTATGTCTCTCCTGGACTTTGGCTGATGATTAGATCACAGTTTCTAAAGATCGTTTCACAGAAGCCAGTAGCCAGAGGAGAGGCACCTTCCCAAGAAAGGGAATTTTGACCCCTTGTGGAATTTGTTATTGTTGTTCTCTCCAATTTTAGTTTGGTTTTAATTCTGAGATTTGCTTCAATATTGGACAGCAAAGTACTCTGTAGATTTACATGTAAGCACTGGACTGCTAACTGCAAGGTCGGAGGCTCAAACCCACCAGATGCTCCATAGAAACCATTTAAAATAGAAATTTACCCAAAGGAAAGGCAAAAGGATACTGAAGAGCAAAGAAGGAACTATTTATAATACCCGTGGACAGCTATAGGCATGACCAGGGTCGCTATGAGTTGAAACTGACTTGACACTTAACAAAAACAAGCTAATTATTCAAATCTTTATTATGATTTATGTTATGTGTATTATGAAAAAGTAATCAGCTCCCCAGAAAGTCAGAATGATTACTGTAAACACTAAGAGAAACCGAATCTCTAGTAGCAGAGATATGAGGTAACCAAAACTAAAAAGCCAAACCAGTTGTTGAGTTGATTATGACTCATGACAACCCCATGCTTATTACAGTAAAACTATGCTCTATAAGGTTTTCATGTGCTCATTGTTTAGAAGTAGATCAATCACCAGGCCTTTCTTCCCAGGTGCCTGAGCGAATGCTAATCTCCAACCTTTCACTTAGCCTCCAAACACATTAATCGTTGGCATTACCCAAGACTCTAACGATGTAACAACAAAATTCTAAAGCACTAAAGCAAAACAATGTAAAATGTGTTGTTAAGGAGATAGAAAGAGATTAGTGAAAGAACCCAGAAGAGAAGTTATTCTTCATGAGAAATGAGGGCGTATTTCAAGTAATAGGGAGGCAGCTGGAATTTTGAGAGGCAAGGAAGGGGCATATGAGGAAAGAAAGACAGGAAGACTCATGTTACTGGGACCAGTATTAATGTTGATTGAGGGAAGGGAATAGTGGAAGAGACAAAGAATGAAATTTTGGGTTGAGGCCAGATTATGGAAGAAAATGGCCACTGAGCCTGGGTTATGCTTTGGAGTGTACACTCATTAACTTTATTAGGAATGGTCCTACTCAGAGACAACTTTATGAACCTACAGTTTACTCCCTATGATTATCTTTGATTTTATTCACTCTTTCAACATTAAATTGTCACCAAAGAAACAAAAGATGCTATCCTGTTACTTGACTCTCTCCTTGATAGAACAGTAGCCTTCTACAGAGGAAACATTCATTCCATTTGGAGGCTGCAGCACAAATGAATGGCTATCCCTGCTTCTCAGTAGGAATGACAGTGATAAGGGAAAACAAATTAAATTATTAACTGAGAGAAATAGTTGATTGGTGTAAATAGAAATTTACCCAAAAGAAAGGCAAAAGAATATTGAAGCGTAAAGAAGGAACTATTTATAATATCCATGGACAGTTATAGGTGTGGACAGGGTCTTTATCTCTCTGTTTTGTTGCTTTCAGTCAGTTCTGACAATAGTGACCTTATGCACAGTAGAATGAAACACTGCCGTCTTGAACCATCTTCACAATGGTTGTTAAGTTTGAACCCATTGCTGCTGCCACTATCCCAGTCTATCTCACTATGGGTCTTCCTCTTTTTCACTGACCCTCTGCTTTATCAAGCATGATATCCTTCTCCAGGGACTGGTCCCTCCAGATAACATGTCCATCCTGGATTCTGGCTGTACTTCTTCCAAGACAGATTTGTTTGTTCTTCTTTTAACATTCTTCTCTAACACCTTAACACAAATGCATCAATTCTTCTATGGTCTTCTTTATTCATTGTCCAACTTTCATATGAGGCTATTGAAAATACCATGGCTTGGGTCAGGCACACCTTAGTCCTCAAACTGACATCTTTGCTTTTAAACACTTTAAAGTGGTCTTGTGCAACAAATTTGCCTAATGCAATATGTTGTTTGATTTCTTGGCTGCCGCTTCCATGAGTGTTGATGGTAGATCCAAGAAAAATGAAGTCATTCACAACTTTAATCTTTAACTCCATTTATCGTAATATTATTTATTGGTCCAGTAGTGAGGATTTTTGTTTTCTTTACATTGAAGTTCAACCCATACTGAAGGCTGTGGTCTTTGATCTTCATCAATAAGTACTTTGAGTCCTCTTCGCTTTTAGCAAATAAGGTTGTATCATCTGCGTATTGCAGGTTGTTAATCAGTTTTCCTCCAATTCTGATGCCATTTTCTTCTTTTTATAATCCAGCTTCTCAGATTTTTTGTACAGCGTAGAGAATGAATAAGTATGGTGAAAGAATACAACCCTGGTGCACACCTTTCCTGATTTTTAACTATTGAGTGATCACTTGTTATATTTGAACAATTGCCTCTTGGTCTATGTACAGGTTCTGGAATACTCATTCTACATAATATTGTCCATAACTTAACATGGCCCACACAGTAGAAAGCTTTGTATAGTCAATAAAGTGCAAGTAAAAACCGTTACAGAATTTTATGCTTTCAGTCAAGATCAGTCTGATGTTAGAAATGATATCGCTTGTTCCATGTCCATGTCTGACTCTGGCTTGAACCTCTGACAGTTCCCTTCTCTGTCAATGTAATGTTGCATCCATTTTGGAATTATTGTTAGCAGAATTTTGTTTGCATGTGCTATTATTGATATTGTCCAGTGATTTCTGCATTCTGTCTTTGGAATGAATGCAAATATGGATCTCTTCTAATCAATTGGCCTGGTAGTTGTCTTCCAAATTTCTTGGCATGGATGAGTGAGTACCTCCAGTGCAGCATCAGTTTGTTGAAAGATATACATTTGTATTTCATCAATTCCCAAGTATTGTTCTTTGCCAGTGACTTCAGCGCACCTTGGACTTTCTGCTTCAGTAGCATTGGCTCTTGGTCGTATACTATCTCTTGAAATGGTTGAACATCAACCATTTCTTTTTGGTACCATGAGTAACTGTGTATACTTTCCATCTTCTTTTAATGCTTTCTGCATCATTCAGTATTTTGCTAATATAATTCTTCAGTATTGCACGTTGAGGCTTTAATGTTTCTTCAGTTCTTTCAGCTTCAAAAATGCTGAATATGTTCTTACCTTTTGGCTTTCTAACTCCAGGTCTTTGAACGTTTTGTTATTACTATTTGACTCTGTCTTCTTGAGCTGACATTTGAAATTTTCTGTCCAGCTCTTGACCTCCTCACTTTTTCTATTTGCTTTAGCATAGCTACGCTGGAGAGCAAGTTTCATCTTGAGTCATAAGTGCTTAATGAATCAAATGTGATCTTTGAGATGGTCTCTAAATCCAAGTTGGGATATGTTCAGAAACATATTTTGGCTGTCATATCCTTTTTTTAAGGAGCTCTGGTAGCATAGTGGCTACAAATCGGGCTACTAACTTCAAGGTCAGCAGTTTGAAACTACCAGCTGTTCTGCGGGAGAAAGATGAGGCTTTCTGCTCCCGTAAAGATTTATAGCCTCGGAAACCCTATACAGGGTCGCTATGAGTCAGAACCAACTCCACGGCACACAATAATAACAACAATCCTTGTTTTAATTTTCTTCAGTTTCTGCCTGAACTTGCATATGAACAACTACTGGTCTGCTTAGCAGTCTGCTCTTAACCTTGTTTTGGCTGATGATCTTTTGACTGTTCCACTATCTCTTCCCACAGATGTAGTCAATTTGATTTCTGTGTATTCTACCTGGTGAGGTCCATGTGTATAGTCATCTTTTTGTTGTTTCAAAAAGATATTTACAATGAATAAGTCATTGTGATAGTGGAAAGAGATAGTGAAAAACCCAAAAGATCATCAGCCAAAACCAGGTTGAGGGCAGATTGCTAAGCAGACCAGTAGTTGTTCATATGCAACTTCTGGCTGAAACTGAAGAAAATTAAGTCACTGGTCTTGCAAAATTGTATCATGCCATGTTTAGCATTGTTTCTGTCACCAAGGCCATATTTTCCAACTACTGATCCTTCCTGTTTGTTTCCAACCTTTGCATTCCAATCACCAGTCATCATCAATACATCTTGATTGCGTGCTTGATCAATTTCATACTAAAGAAGTTGGTAGAATTCCTCAATTTCATCATCATTGGGTTTAGTAGTTAGTGCATAAATTTGAATAATAGTGGTATTAACTGGTCTTCTTTGCAGATGTCTGAACATTATTCTATCACTGACAGCATTATACTTCAAGATCGATTTTGAAATGTTCTTTTTGATGATGTATGTGACACCATTCCTCTTCAACTTGTTATTCCTGACACAGTAAACCATATTATTGTTAGATTCAAAATTGTCGACACCAGTCTATTTCAGATCCCTAACACCTGTGCATTTTTGTGTTTTGTTTTTTTTTTCCATTCTTGACAACTTTATGATCTTTATGCGTTTTATTTAATTTTTGACAACTTGCAATTTTCCTAGGATCATAATTCAGACATTCCATGTTATGATTGTTAATTGATGTTTACAGCTGTTTTTCCTCATTTTGAGTTTTGCCCAATGCAAGTGAAGGGCATAAAATGTACTCCTTTTGCGTCATCATGGTCATCTCCTTTGAGGTAGCACCTCTTCCCTTGGTGTATCTTGAATGCCTTGCAACCTGAGGAGATAATCTTGTGTCACTATATCTTGCAATATTCTGGTGCTATTCATAATATTTTAATATTTGGTTTTCTTGTGCTAACAGTTTTCCACTGTTATAAGATTTTCAGTGGCTAAATATTCAGAAGTAGTCAACCTCTCCTTCTACCTAATCTGTTTTAAGTCTGTATGTTCAGCTGAAACCTATCCACCATGGTTGTACCCTGCTGGTATTTAAAATAACCATTGGCGTAGACTCCAGCCACCACAGTATGACAAACTGACAGACCAGTAATAGGCATTTATCTCTGGACTTGTTTTATGTAGTGCAGTCAGGTTATGCAACTGTAAAGGCCATCTTCATTACCAGCCCGGTACTACACTTCAGAATTTATATACACGTTTGGTCTGTTGTTGTTTGTTAACTGCTGTGGAGTCACTTCTGATGCAGAGCAACCCTGTATAGGATTTCCATGGCTGTAAATCTTTGCTGGAGTGGAGAGCCTCATCTTTCTCCCAAGGAGTGCCTAGTGGGCTTCAACTGTCGACCTCCTGTGGATAGTCTCCTGTTACAGACAGCATTATATTTCAAGATAGATCTTGAAATGTTCTTATCCTACTAAGCCACTGCGCTCCTGTCTTTGGTCTGTTGATCCTCTTTTAAAATAGCATGCTCATACTTTTTAAATGGAGTGCAGTGGCTATGTAGAATAAGCACTGGTCTGTGAATCACAAAGTCAGTGATTCAATTCCACCAGCCATTCCTCAAGAGAAAAATGAGGTTTTCTGCCCTGCAACGATTTCCAGCCTCAGAAATCTTATAGAAGAGTTTTAATCAACATGACAGCACTTAACAAGAAAAAACTTTTTAAATGGATTAAAAGAAAGAACTCACAGAATTTTAGTATGATTTTGAGAAGAAATAGGGTTTTCCAATGCCATTCTACCTTTAGGCACACTCGTTGGCAAAGTGAGCCAATCAGTGGGCTCAAGCATGGCAACAGTACTGAGGTTGGCCCAGGATCGGGCAGTGTTTTGTTCTGCTGTGCATAAGGTCGCTATGAGTCAGTACCGACTCGATGGCACCTAATAACAGCAACACTCACCCTAAGTACATAATCTCACATAAATACCCATTCTGTCATACTCTCTCACAACAAATATGCACAAACAAGTCAAACTGGTAGAATCCAGTTTTTCTAATTCAGGCTAGAAGTCACACCTTTACCCTAGTTTTCCTTATGCCCCATAAATAGCTTTCTATCATGACTGTCCATAAAGTGACCCCTTCCCCGACAGAAGGTGCCCTAGTAGTGTAGTGGATTACAAGCTGGACTGCTAACCACAAGGTCCGCAGTTCGAATCTACCAGTATCTCCACAGGAGAAAGATGAGGTTTTCTGCTTCCATAAAGGTTTATGACCTCAAAAACCCAATTGTTGTTAAGTGCTTTCATGTCAGTTCCAACTCACAGCAACCCTGTAAAGGGTATGCAAGGAGCAGCTAGTGGGTTTGAATCACTGCTGACCTTGCAGTTCAAACCAACCTTGTGTTCCAGTGCATTATCCTGCAGTGCCACACCAGGACTCTATGAGTCAGAACCAACTCAACAGCTCACAACCACCAACACCACCACCCGCCTATAAATTTGTACTCAGAACTAGAGACATAAAAAGTCCCCCACTGGGGTCTTGGCTTATGAAGTAATAAGCAGAAAACTGAAAATGTCAATCTGTAGAAAGTCCTGAAATAGTGCTTTGGGATAAAGCACTGGACCACAAGGTCATTTTGAACCATAAAGTTGGTGGTTCAAACTCATCAGCCACTCTTTAGAAACCCTGTACAGGGTCTCTATGAGTTGGAACAACAACATAGGTCAGTAAGATGATGTTCTAGATTAGAAACTTGTTACCTGAATTCCCAAGTTCATTATAAAAGGTTGTTGTTGTTAAGTGCCGTCAAGTGGGTTCCGACCCAGAGCGACCCTGTATAGGGTTTCTGAGGAGCAGCTGGTGAGCTTGAACCGCCGACCATGCAGTTCAGTCAGCTTTGCAGTTTGGCGCATTAACCCACAGCGCCACACCAGGATTCCTTATAGCCTTCTAAAGTACATCCCACCTAAAACTTTGTAAAATGGGAAACTGAAGCGTAGGTGAGTTAAGCAGCTGGCTCAAAGCAAGAAAATAAATCAGAATGGGAGAATTAGAAGTTCAGAGCATCATTATGTACGCACTCAAACCACTAAGTCACCACCCTTCCTGAGGTCCTCAGCAATCAGGATGAAAGTTGTTATGAAAGGTACAAAGAAATATTAATGTTTTTCTAGGAACTTCTTTGAATGTTATTAACTTAATGACTTATTAGTAATTTACTGTCATGTTGCATTAGTGCTGTATGATAATGACACTGTTTCTGTTAATGCTGGAAAAATGAATAATGGGATTTGTGGCTTTCATGCTTCCCAGTTAACAGTCACTCTGATAGCATATCACAGCCTGTGGAGAAGGAATATTATCAAATGGTTCCTCCCATGAAATTCTAAGACTTCCTCTTTTTGTCTGAGTAGGGTTCCTCTAATGCTTTTGTTGTTGCTACCTTTATTATGTGGCTTCCAGATGAGGATTATTAATCAGCTGACTCAAAGCCACAAAGGAAATGTAAATCTATTCAGCATTGTAGCAACAGCAATCCTCCACTGACAGACTAGTGAGATGCACTGAACAGGAATTGAGCCTAACATGGAAGGCAAGAATTCTACCAGTGAAGCACTATTACCCCTCACCTAGCTGCTTCAAACCAAAAACCTAACTGCTTACCTCAAGTTGATGCCAAGTCATATATTCCATAGCGTTTTCAATGGCTGATTGAAAAAGCAGACTGTCAGACATTTTTTTCTGAGAAACCTCAAAGTGGACTTTAAACTTCCAACGTTTCAGTTAGCAGCCAAACGGTTAACTATTTGCACCACCTGGTCAAAACCACAACTCTGATTTATAGCAACCCTATAAAGACCAAGTAGGATTGCCCTCACAGGGTTCCCAAGGGATCCTGGAGTACTGGTGTGGTGCTATAATATAAACACTGAACTCCTAACTACATATCAGCTGGTCTCAGAAGCCCTCTGCACAGTTACAATGAGTTGGAACCGACCCTGTGCACAATAGAACAAAACACTGCCAAGTCCTGCGCCATCCTTCTTTCTAAGGTACGTTATGACTACTTCCTCCAAGACAGATCTGTTTGTTCTTCTGGTAGTCCGTGATACTTTCAATACCCTTTGCCAACATCATAATTCAAATGCATTGGTTCTTCTGTCATCTTCCGTATTTATTATCCAGCTTTCACATGCTTGTTGTTGTTAAGTGCCTAGTTGATTCCAACTCATAGTGACCCTGTATAGGATTTCCAGGGAATGGCTGGTGGGTTTGAACCTTCAGCCTTTTGGTTATCAGTCTGGTGCTTATCCTACAGCACCACACCAAGACTCTTTACATGCATATTGTTGTTAAGTGTCATTGTTTAATTTCCAACTCATAGTGACCCTATATAGTTTCCAAGGAGCGACTGGTGGGTTTGAACCCCTGACCTTGTGGTTAGAAATCCAGTGCTTATCCTACAGCGCCATACCAGGACTCCCACACCATTTTGTTGGTGTTAAGTGCTGTTAGTCCGTGCTGACCCATAGTGATCCTGTATAGAGTTTTCAGGGAGTGGCTCGTGAGCTTGAATCACCAGCCTTGCAGTTCAAACAGACTTTGTAGTCCAGCACATTAGCCCACAGTGCACCGCACCAGGATTGAAAATACCATGGCTTGGGTCAGGTGCACCATAGTCCTCAAAATGACATCTTTGTTCTTCAACACTTTAAAGAGGTCTTTTGCAACAATGAGTTTTGGATGTATATGTCTGGAGTCTTGGTATGACTATTGGATCAGCACTGGACTGTAAACCATAAGGTCAGCGGTTCAAACCCACCAGCTGCTCCTCAGAAACCCTATACAGGGTCACTATGAATCAGAATCGAGGTGAAGGCACTTTAACAACAACTTTGTTTAAAGAAATAATTAGAAATAATCTTACAGAGAGAAGTTTAAAAGCATTCTCCAATCCAGATTCCTTTTTAGTGTTACCTTAGTAGGCATGATAGTACATGGAACAATTCAGACCCTTCTTCTTCTGTAAGCTGAAGAAATAAGTTTCTTGTCACCAAGCTTTAAGAGTAAAAGTTTACACACACTTATTATTAATGTATATAAAAGCATGATACTTTCCTATTTGTTTAATCCTTAATCAGTATAAAGAAACTAGTCATCAGTCATTTATTTGATGTTGCTAAGGAAAAAGTAATTTATCTACTGAGTCTGTTGTCAAATGCCATGGAGGTGGTTCCAACTCATAGCAACCCTGCATAGGGTTTCCAAGGATTAGCTGGTGAGTTTGAAACGCCGACCTTGTAGTCCAGTGCTTTATCCCTCAGCCCCACACCAGGACTCCCTACTGAGGGTTGTTGTTAAGTGCCATTGAGTCGGTTCCAACCCAGAGTGACCCTGTATAGAGTTTCCAAGGAGCAGCTGGTGAGCTTGAACTGCCGACTTTGCAATTCAAATGTCTTTGCAGTCTGGTGCATTAATCCACAGTGCCACACCTGGACTCCCTATTGAGGGTCGTTGTTGTTGTTGTTGTTGTTGTTGTTGTTGTTGTTATGTGCCGTGGAGTTGATTCATAACAACCCTGTACAGGGTTTCCGAGGTTGTAAATCTTTACAGGAACAGAAAGCCTCATGTTTCTCCCGTGGAACAGCTGGTAGTTTCAAACTGCCGGCCTTAAGGTGAGGCTGCTGGAATTTAAATAATACTTAAATTGTGATTTGCTTTGAGAACTTTGTCTGAGGGGCTAAAGAGACTGGAGGAGGAGGCAGCAATGGGTGGGATGGGAGGTACTTCCCATTTTCTCTTTTTTGTCTGAGGCTGCACAGCTGGAATTTATTTTACTTCCCTTGCCCTGAACTTTCCTCTAATTATTTGTTCCCTATTGAAACCAAGTTTTAGTTTGTGGAGTACTATGGGAAGCATACCCCTCTTTTTGTTTTGTTTTGTCCCCCACCCCAGGTTTTAAAAAGTAACATATCCCCAGAGCTATAACAAAGTATACAGTATTTACACAACAATTTTAATCTCTCGAAAGGCTTTCCACCTTTACTCACTCAGTAATCTCATGCCCCATTTTTATACTTGAGGTTTTGACCTTACCCGGCCCACTAATTTAAGTCTTGAGACACTTGCTGGCTGTAAAAGTTGAAATGTGTTGGCAAATTTAGCCAGCTGCTATGGCTGCTCTGAAGATGCAAGTTTGATAAATTGAGAGCCATGAGCAAGTACAGATGACTTCTAAATCTCAGAAGGCAGAGTGGTGAGATTTAGTCATCATAATTTAGCTGATGATTTTGTTCTTAATATGAAAATAAAGTGATTGAGGTGTTTTTAAAAAGGGCACATTGCCAGTTGCAAATTGTTGCTGGGCTATTCTTTCCTGACAAGGGGCCTAATTTTTGTCTTAAGAATTGTCCTGCCAGTCTGGTAACCATTTCCCAAGAAGCCCATATGGCTTTGGTTAATCTCTATCCTATTCCCACCTCTTCTTCTGTTCCCCACCCTCCATCCACATACACAAAATGAATTTTATTGATTCATTAAATTCTAGGAGACATTTCAATAGTACCATTTATTTAAATTGGCTTTACTTTTTCAGCATTTATTGTGAAAGGAATATTAATGCTTAATTCCGTCTTCACCTGCCTAATTTGCATATATTTGTGTTGTATGTTAAACCACATGAAAAACCTACAGGGGAAAAATTGGTCTCTGCTAACAACTAATAGCCTATCTTTTCTTTTGACTTGCACAAATTGAGAAATATTGCCTGTGGCAAACATAATGGAAAACTGCATTTTTAATGCTCCCCCACATACTCATTTCTTTAAAAAGAAGAAAGTGGCTGATTAGTCTTAAAAATAAAACTTCCCAAAGTACCCAGATTGACATGGGACACAGAAAGAAGGATTTTGGCTTTTAGAATTAAGATTTGAGGTTAGATTAAGTTAGGCAGAAATATTAAGCTTGATTAATCAGTACAGTCTTAAACCTGAAAATGTGAAAGGAATAGAAGAGTTTGAAATGCCGGAGCCTTAGCCCTCTCTTGATGAATGTTTGGTCCTTTCTTCAGGAGGGAAAATGTTTGTCACTTTGAATATAAACATTTGAGTTCTTTGACTGTACAAGGATAAGTCAAGCAGTATTGCTGTTAGGGTTCCAGTTCATACATGCACGGGTTTAGTCCAAACAAAACATGTTTAAGCATGTCTCTGTGATTGGTGGATGGCTGCAGACAAATTCTGTCAGTAGTACAATTCTCTCAGTCTCATTAGGGTGCCTTCAAAAAAGATAGTCAGAACTGATTTCTGAGGGGATCTGCTGGGCCAATTAAATTTAAGGCAGAGACGTCTGCTCAGAAGGTTATGGCAACTGTATTTTGGGATTCCCAAGGGGTATAATCTTGATAAATTTTATTGAAGGATTCAGGATGATCATAGGGGCTTATTATGAGTACATTTTCAGAGAATTGGAAACTGCATTTCTACTGAAAAAGGCCAGTAAAGTTGCATTGAATAATTTTTTTTTTCTTCTTTTTTTTCCATCACTACAATGTACCTGCTCATTCTTCAAGGGCAACAAGGGCTGTCCTATGAGAGTTTCATAGGGAAACCTTATCCCATCCACCCTACAGCCTTGATCTTGCCCCTTCCGACGTCTTTTTGTTCCCCAATCTCAAAGAACGCTTAAAAGGAACATGATTTGAGCCCCTCCAGGATGTCAAAACTGGCATTTTAAGGTGTTGTAAATCGAAGAATGCAGAATTCTTCAGGGAAGGGATTAAAGAGATGGAAACATCGCCTTTAGAAGTGTGTAGGCCTAGATTAGAGGATATATCAAGAAACAGTAGTTTCACATTTTGATACTTTTGTTTAATAAAGGTTTCTATGATTTTGTAGCAATACTCTACTTATCCTCATATGTATTTATTTTGATGGTCTATGTAAAAGATAATTGAAAGAAGTTTTTTGATGCTAAGGCACTTATTTTAACATATGTTAATTTTTAAATTTTCAGATATTTTTAAATCTCCCTTTTATTATCTGTCTTTCATATTTGAAGAAAGATATTCTCTCTTAAGATTTCAGTTTGTAATTTGTATCAAAACACATTTCATTCACCTAACAATTTGAAGTTAAAGGGAGACATGCTAATTGCAAAGGAACAGTAAAGATTGTCTATATTAGGAAAAAGCAAGGGAAGGGAAATGAAAAACAGTGTTTAGTTACTGGAGTAAGAACACATAGATATGCATTGTAGCATTTATTGAACAGCAGTTCCTAACTGTCTCTCTGCAAGATGTATTTTGAGTGGATTTGTAATGGTAGCTTGAAATATAAACTAGTGAAGGCTCCAGAAGATTTAAGTTTCTGGGAGTAAGGGCATGGTTGTTCATAAGCAGAAGAGTTTAGTGTTTTTAGTCCTTAGGTCTAAAGTCTACCATAAGAAACCTGTGATTTAACAGAATTCTTTGTATGCAGCATTGTATCCATGAGCTCTTGAGTAACACATTACCACCAAATTTAGTAGCTAAAACATTGACCATTTTTATGTCATAGTTTCTGTCACCCAGGAGTTGAATACAACATAGGTTGGCCCTCCAGTTCTGGATCCCTCAACAAAGGGATGCAGTTCCATACAGGTTGTTGGACTGTTGACTGACTGGAAGCCTCTTTCCATCCCTTGCCACCTCTACTCCGTAGAGTATCTCACATATGGCAGATTGCTTCAGGATCAAGCAAGAAGAGGGTTCCAGTGAGAGAGAGAATGCTGACAAGAAGAAAGCCACAGTCTTTTGTCACCTAATCATGGATGTGACATCTGTCTCATCACTCGGCTGTGGGCTGTTCATTAGAAGCAAGTCACTAAGTCCAGCCTACTCTTCAGGAAAGGGGATTTCATTACACAAGCACATGAATACAAGTTGCTGGGAACCATTGAGACCTGTGCAACAGGCTGCCTTGTCTGTCTTATAGTCAGGTGTGGTATGCATATTAAATGCTAAATGCAGATTTTTAGAGTACTGATGTGGGACATTGAGTATCAAGTTGGTTGATGCATGATAAGTTCTGTTCACCTAAACTCCAAGAGACCAAGGAGCACTCTGGCTGCACTTCTTCCAAAATGGATCCATTGGTTCTTTAGGCAGCCCATGGCACTTTCAATAATTTCCTCCAATACCTCTGTCTCCATCCCTGACATCACTGCCTCTCGGGGTAGGGTCCCACTCTCTGTTCTTTTCACTTGATGGTTCTAGTGACCTCCACTCCTGGGCTGCAAAATCAATCACTCTCCTCCTTTTGTCAAGAAAACATCTACCTCAATATTTCCTACCATTACAGTCAGTCCTGATGGCAACTATTCATTATTGTACCACAGAGTCTTATCTCTGTTTCCTTTTACAAGCCTGGTCCCAACAGATTGGAATCAGTCAGTGGTCTTCTACCTTCCCCCGCCCCATCTGGAACCAGGCTCCCTCTTGAAAGCTTATAAGCCAGTCACTTCTTACCTTTATAGGCGCCCCCATTTTGAGTAGGCAATGTTTAAATTGCCCATCACTGTCAACCCTATGTACTGAGAGGGTGGGAGTGATCGTCGCTGTAAAGATTTGTTCCCTTTTTTGAGCTACTACATCCATAAGTATAGGTAAAGTTCATCAAATTGTAGCAGGTTACTTTTTTTTTTTTTTTTTATCCTCTCTTCTTTCTTCTTCTAGTCGAGTTCTGATCATCCAGCCATCGAAGCCAGGTCAAGTGGTACTATCTAGAAGTATGGGTGTTCTTGTGCATCTCCCCTCACTTGTTATCAGCCTGACGCTTCACTCTTAGCTCTAGTCCTCTGTGGCCATGTCACTGCCTCTGGGCCCAGAAGTCCTTGGGTCTTGACATATTGCTGGCCATCCAGGTCTCCACCTGGCTTCTATTCTATTGAATGTGGTTGGGCTCACAACTTCATTGCTGTTTTTTCCCCCTCTTCCCCTTATCGGTGACCAACGTGGTCACCAGCCAGACTGCATGCCTGCTCATATATTCCCCTTGAGTCTCAGTCTTGGAAGGGGGTTTGCTCTGAGGGGTCCCAACCACTTGCCTTGATGGCTCCTGGGTGAACAGCTTACTTGTTCTTATAGTAATCAATCAGACTGCTGTTATTATTTTGGATTTTTCCTGCTGGTCTTTCTATCACGGAGTATCTTCTGTTATTCTAGCCACTCCAGGCTGGTCTACTCATCCTTTCCAGTGGAAATTTTCTACCTCAGGCAGTTCTGGATGGGATTTTGGATTCCACCTATGGTCTTGTGCAATGTAAAGGCTCCACAGGAAGCCTCTTTCACTGGGCAACTTCTAGCCCCTTTAAGGTATTCCAATCAGTTATAGGCTGAAGACGGACTTACAAGCTTTCTGTAGTGATGATTCTGGCTACTCCTTTCAACCCCCTTCAAGTGTCTATTTTACAGTGGTAGGCAAGGGAAACCAAGATTCAAAAGACAGCCAAGCATCTTAACATTATTCCCTTCTTTTACCCCTTCAAACCATGCCTCAACCCCTGTATCCCAGAGCTCTGTTGTTCCAAGGTTGTGTATACATCATCATTTACCTCTGTCCCACTTAGCCCATGCGAACCTGCCTAACTGTGCTCCCATCAGCCTTGTTCTTCCATTCCCCTCGCCCTTCTTGTGTATTGCCCCTTCCTACCCGCCACCACACACACCCAAGCTTTGCTGTATCTATTCCCTACCCTGTGCTCTATCTTTCCCTCCCTCCCCTCCTTTCCTATCATACATCCTGGTGATCAGCAAATATATATATATATGTATTTCCCCCTGCCTTTTAGTGTGGGTTCTTTTTCTTACTCTTTTACAATAATGGTCCTATGCAGTATTTCTCCTTTTGTGACTGACTAATTTCACTCAACATAATGTCCTCAAGGTTCATCCATGTTATTCGGTGGCTTGCCACTTCCTTGTTATTCTTCAGTGTAGCATAATATTCCATTGTGTGTATGTACCACAATTTGTTTATCCATTCTTCAGTTGATGGGCACTTTGGCTGCCTCTGTCTTTTTGCTATTGTAAATACTACTGCTATGAACATTGCTGTGCGTATATCTACTAGTGGTATGGCTCATATTTCTTGTGGGTAAATACCAAGTAGAGGAATTGCTTATTCATAAGGTATTTCTATTTCCAACCTTCTGAGAAAGCGCCATATTGCTTTCTAGAGTGGTTGGACCATTTTGCAATGCCACCAACAAGGTAAGAGGGTCCCAGTCTCTCCGCATCCTCGCCAGCATTTATTTTCCTCTACTCTTTTGATCTTTGCTGTTATTGCTGGTGTGAGGTGATATCTCATTGTTGTTTTGATTCGCAACTCTCTAATGCTAGTGGACCCGTCGCTGGAGAAGCATGTCATGTTTGGTAAAGTGGAGTGTCAGAGAAAAAGAGGAAGACCCCCAACGAGATGGATTGGTTAAGTAGCAGCCTCTATGGACTCAAGCGTGGCAACAGTAGTGAGGTTGGCCCAGGATCGGGCAGTGTTTTCGTTCTGCTGTGCATAAGGTCGCTGTGAGTTGTACCGACTCGATGGCACATAACAACAATAACAAATGGCTAGTGTTCGTGAACATTTCTTCATATGTTTGTTGGCTGCCCGGATCTCTTCCTTGATGAAGTGTCTGTTTATGTCCTGTGCCCATTTTTTAATTGGGTTATTTGTCCATTTCTTGTAGAGGTGTTGTAGTTTCCTATATATTTTAGAAATGAGTACCTTGTCTGATAAGTTGTTGCAAAAGATTTTTCCCATTCTGTGGGTTCCCTTTTTGCTCTTTTGGTGAAGTCTTTTGATGCACATAAGAAAAAAATCCCTTTTTTTGGAAAGCACTCTAAATTCATGAATGTATGAACTAGAACTCTGGTAGGAATACTTTTTTAATTTGTACTACATGAAGTAAAGCTATATTCTCACTTTCTTAAACCTTGCATAAAAAATTTAAGAAATTCTGATCTATGGAAAAGGTTATATTTCTTTGTTTTATTTTTCAATGTGATAAGGTTGTTGTTGTTGTTAGATGCCATCAAGTTGGTGCAGACTCATAGTGACCCCGTGCATAACAGAATGAAACACTGCCCAGTCATGGGCCAACCTCAGAATTGCTTCTATGCCTGACCCCATTGCTGTTGCCACTGTGTCAATCCATCTCACTGGAGATCTTCTCTTTTTCTCTGACCCTCCATTTTACCAAGGATGAAAAAGGATTGGTAAAGTATGGGAGACAAAGTCTGGCCATCCTGGCTGTCAAAGAACACTCTGGCTGTACTTTTCCAACATAGATCTATTTGTTCTTTTGGCAGTCATTTCTCCTCCAACACCATAACTCAAATGCAGCAGTTCTTGTATGGTTTTCCTTATTCACTGTCCAACTTTCACATGCATATGAATAAGGTTATTGAAAATACCATGGCTTGGTCTGGCACACTTTAGTCCTCAAACTGACATCTTTGTTTTTCAACACTTTAAAGAGGTCGTTTGCAGTAGATTTGCCCAATGCAATACATCATTTGATTTCTTGACTGCTGCTTCCATGAGTGCTGATGGTTGATCCAAGCAAAATGAAGTCTTGGACAGTTTCAATCCTTTCTCCATTTATATGGCTTTTGTGTATTGGTCCGGTGGTGAGGATTTCATTGAGATGCAACCCATACTGAAGACTGTGGTCTTTGGTCTTCATCAGTAACTATTTTAAGTCCTCTTTGCTTTCAGCAAGCAAGGTTGTATCATCTGCATATTGCAGGTTGTTTATGAATCTTCCTCCAATCCTGATGCCACGTTTTTCTTCATATAACCCAGCTTCTTTGATGACTTGCTCAGCATGCAATTTGAATAAGTATGGTGAAAGAATACAACCCTGGTGCACACCTTTCCTAATTTTAAACCATTCAGTGTTCACTTGATCTGTTTGAACAACTGCCTCTTAGTCTATGCACAGGTTTCTCATGAGCATAATTAAGTGTTCCAGAATACTCATACTTCAGAATGTTGTCCTTAGCTTGTCATGATCCACACAATTGAAAGCCTTTACTTTGTCAGTAAAACACAGGTAAACATCTTTCTGGTATTCTCTGCTTTCAGCCAAGATTCATCTGACATCAACAATGATAATCCCTCATTCCATGTCCTCTTCTGAATCTGGCTTGAGCCTCTGGAAGTTCTCTGTCAGTGTATGGTTGCAGCCATTTTTGCATTATCTTTAGTAAAACTATACTTGCATGGGATATCAGTGATATTGTCCTATTAATTCTGAATTCCGTTGGGTCATTTCTCTTTGGGATGGGCACAAATACAGCTCTCTTCCAGTCAGTTGGCCAGGTAGTTGTCTTCCAAATTTCTTGGCATAGACGAGTGTGTGCCTCCAGTGCCACATCAGTTTGTTGAAAGATTTTAATCAGTATTCCATCAATTCTCAGCGTCTTGTCTTTGCCAATGCCTTCATTGAACCTTGGACTTCTTCCTTCAGGATCATTGGCTCTGGATTGTATTGCTACCTCTTGAAATGGTTGAGGATTGACCATTTCTTTTTGATAAGTGACTCTGTGAATTCCTTCCATCTTCTTTTGATGCTTTCTGCATCCATTGAGTATTTCACCCATAGAATCCTTCAGGATCGCAAATTGAGGTTTGAATTTTTTCTCAAGTTCCCTCAGCTTGAGAAGTGCTGAGTTTGTTCTTCCCTTTTGCTTTTCTAACTCCAGGTCTAGTAAGTACAAAAGTTAAATTCTAATGAAGCACATCCTCTCAGATTAGCAAGTAGTTAGGATAATCTCATGATCTCAAACTTGAGGTTGTAGAATCACCCTATTTAATGTAATATTGTTCCATGTAATCCTATGAGTGTGTTCTTCGCATAAATTTTTCTAAGGATTATAATAATGATAATTATATATAAGCAGTATGATAATCACAATGTGTCACAAGATATCAATCATGTTATCGTTGCTGTAGCTTTTCTGGTGACTGAGAAGGATGAGAAAGTAATGGAGAATGTTAATGTCAACGTATATAAAATACAAATAACATTTTTATTTTGTTTGAATGCAAGCACTTTTGATATTTCTAATTCACAGAAAATGTGTATAGCTCAACCAGGATCTAAGGCTAATTTTCTGCCCCTTCTTGGCTGCTGGTGGGAGAATTCTTTATTTTCTGAGCAGCTTATCATTTGTTGCTGTTTAGTTATTCCATTGTGTTCTCCAGTGATTTTTATGTCTTAGATTTACAGGATTTCTGTTAACCAGAAATCTGAAAGACCTTGGATTTTTCCAAGAAGTTCCTTACTAAAACGATTATATATTGCATCATGCTTTGAGTTGCTGTTAAGTGTTGTCGAGTTCCAACTCATAGTTACCTTGTATAGGGTTTCCAAGGAGCAGCTAATGAAGTATGAACTACTGACCTTGTGGTTCAAACCTGCCTTGAGGTCCACTGCTTTATCCCACAGCACCACACCAGACAGTAGCTTCTGTAAAATCAGCTATTGCATGTGGCAAATCAAGTTCATGAACCTTGAAGCAGTTTCATCTCAGCTCAAAAACTATAGAATGGCAGTGCAAATATTCATGCGTCACTTCCCATGAATATATCATGAGATGTCTCAAGAGCCAATGAGTTTTGCTAATGAGTTGGAGTCACCTATGTGTACTGTATTTGTGACATACACATTTGCAGTTGGGGTCCACAGGAAGGACACCATTTCCTGGATCAAACCACAGAGTGCAAATATTGTGCCCTAAATAACACACTAGTTACTGTAAATGTCAGTAGAGGGAGTTTTTCCGACTTTGATTTAATGAAAGCCTACAGCAAAGCCAGCTGTTAGCACTTCTTAACTGCTTGTCAGAGCGACCAGAAGGGGGATGGGGAGGACCTAAAACTTTTCTGTATACTTTTATCTTGAAATCTTAAGACTTTTCAAGTGTTGGATAGGAACACTGGGGCCCCTTTAGTACTTGGTTTCTTTTAGGTAGTGAATTTATAAGTTCTTCTCCTGAATATTTTCATGGACTTGGATCCTACTCTAGAGAATGTGGAGATTCATGTAAAAGTAGTTCGGTGTTTGTGTCCTGATCCACTTGCCTGCAAAATAAGTATTTTGCTTTCCAAGACTACCCATAATAAAGGACAAAAATAAAAGAGAAGGCATACCAAACACCCGGGCCCCTCTGTCACTGGTGGTATTACAAAACTAATTGTGAGCCATGTGGGTTTTGATTGATGTCATCTGCGTTTTCTGAACAAAGAAACCACTTGAAGCAAATGCATAGAGAGGAAAGCATGCAGCCCTCATTTCTATAATTTTTGTCATTTCTAGAATGCATTAGTGGTTGTGAAGGGTCTTACAGCCTTCGGGAATCCCTTTGACATTACCCCGTGCGTATTGAGGGGAGATAATCTTTCAAAAGTAGGGAAAGTTTGCAGTCTTATTATCTTGAAGAGGAGAAGAAAGTTTCTTCCTCAAATGATTTATAACTTGAAACATGTTGTCATGTTTCAGTAAGCCCACTTTATTAATTCCATCCTTCTCTGTAGCAAATTAAAAAAGACCATTGCAACATAGTACTTTCTCAATAGCATATTGTATTTATAATAGCATGATGGAAGTTGCCGGGCTTGGTTTAGTCATATAGAATGTGAAGCCAAGTTCTGAGTAAAGCCTCTAATTTAATTACCTGAAAAGCACTGACAGACAAGCTTTCAGGACAGACAAAGCTTTGCTTTCCCCAGCAGAAACAGGTCATGTTCAAATCTGCTTTGTAACTATCTGTTACTAGGTTTTGCTAGCACTTTCACCTTGAGTCTCTGGAGTAGTAGTTATTTGAAAACAAGACTCAAGCATTCTTTCTGAGAAAATTGATAGCAAATCAAATTAAATGAAAGTGCCTTTGGAATAAAAAAAATCCAGAATATTTCTGCAAAGATCACCCTCATTCTTTTATGCCTGTTTCTTTCTTGTATTGAACAGAGACAATAGAAATTAGGAAAGTAGCCCTTTCAATATATGTCTATATCAATCTGAAAAGTACTGTTTTTTGAACTCTGGTAAAAATTAGAGTATGTTCTTCTGGTTCAGGGAAATTTTTATTATAGACTGTTTGCATTTGAAGAGGAAACCTAATCTCTCCTTCTCTCTCCTCTCTCTCTTTGTCTTACAGCATCTGCAATCCCAGATAATGGAAGAAGGTCCTGTCTGAAGCTCAAAGTCTTTGTGAGACCAACAAGTAAGTTCACTAGGGTAAACTGCGCATGCTTTATCGTGTGGTCTGGTTCACAGCAGTGAAAGTTTTTTTTACTATTCAATCCTGTGTGGTATCTGTTTTGTATATCAACACCCATGTTTTAGTTTTCATCGTATTTTTTTCTCATCATTCTTCATGATGCTTTTATTTAAGTACACAGCACTTGCTAACTTGTTGTTTCTTAGATTGTTGTACGTGCATAGCAAATGGGAATAATACTGGCATTTGGATACATGCCATTGATTGTAAAACAATCTCTACATAAATAAAAGGAAAAAAAATAGAGAGAAAGAAAAAAAGAAAGAAACGGGAGTTTAAGGGTGTCTTCACTAACATATTTGGCTGTTATCTCTATTTTTGTTATAGATAGCTGTATGAAAACTATAGGTGTTCATGATCGTGTTTTCGATGTTAACGACAAAGTAGAAAATTCATTAGAACCAGCAGGTTAGTATGCTTAGAGAATCTCTTTTAACAAATGCATCTATCTCTGATGCTTCAGTACTTTTTTCCTTTCTTCCTCTCTGCATGTCTGCATGTTATAGTTGCTCTGCTTTTGCTCATTGCTAGCAATGCTAATATTACTTATAGTCTACTTCATTCCTCCAGTATTTTTGTGTAATGCATGTTAGATAGAATCTGACTTTTGTTTTTTGGACATGGGTTTGTTATAATGCATTATCCTAATTTATAAGCCCCATCAGGATGCTAAAACCTCACTATCTTTTACCATATTCTCAGAGCATGTCGATAAATCACTGTGCATATTAAAAGCATTGTTTTCATCTACAATAGAAAAAAATTATCTACTGTATTATGTTGATAAACTTTTATGTTCTGTCCATCTCCATGGATAAGAGTGATAAAACTTGTATATTTAACACTAATGAACAAAATACCAACTAATTCAACATAATTGACTCTTCTATAGAAATTTACAACCATCATGAACTTACATAAAGAACATTTCAAATGTTTTTTGTGCTATTCTCAATAGCAAGTTGTATGAAGAAGTGTATTTATGTTGCCTCTTTATTACCCAAACGCACACACCTACTGCTTCTATAAATGTACAAGTAGTCTGTTGAGTCAAATGTGGTCCTTCATTACTAGGGCAAAATAAGGATTGAGAATAAATACATTTTTGTGTTATTGAATTTCACACACCTAAACTTTCCCATCTTCTGGAAAAAAATTTAAAAATCTACAAAGACACACATTGAAACATTCACACTGTAACATACTGTGGATGTTGTAAACCTGGAAACTATCTGGATATAAATTCAATCTGATTAGGGTCTTTCTATTGTTTCTCGATGCCCTGTATGATGCCCTTCCTGTGGTTTCCTTTTCTTACCACACCTGTTTGAGATCTTGTCTCCAATGTCCTTACCATCTCCCATGACCACGCCAAAGCTTAAGGGAAAGAAAATATTTCCTCTTCACAGAGAAGGGAGCCCTGATGGTGCTGTGAGTAAGGCACTGTACTGGTAACCGTAAGGTCAACCGTACAAATGCACAAGCCCCTCCTTAGGAGAAAGGTGAGGCTGTCTGTTCCACAGTTGTGGAAAACCTATATAGGGTTGCTATGTGTCAGAACTGACTCAGTGTCAGTGGGTTTGGTCTTTACAGAAAGGTTAAAAACCACTTACAAATTTAGAAACTTGTTTTTTTTTTTTAATTCTATTTAGAGTAGGACTTCCCTTTCTTATAGTCTTAGAAATTAAAGGGATTTGAGGTCGATTTTATTCTCAGAGCATTGTACAGGGACAACACATTCAATGAGCTCTAGAAAACTTAACTTTAATAAATACGGTGCCTCAGAACATTTGTTGTTGTTGTTAAGTGCCGTCAAGTCGGTTCCTATTCATAGCAACCCTGTAGAGGGTTCCTGATGCTTTAAATCTTCGCAGGAGCAGAAAGCCTCATCTTTCTCCCACAGAGCAGTGGCCAGGCTCAAACTGTGGACCTTTTGGTTCACACAGTCCAGTGCTTATCCTATAGAGCTACCATGCTTCTTAGAACATATGAGGGGGGCTTCAAAAAGTTCATGGAAAAATTGAATGAAAAAATAATGGAATTTTCCCACAAACTTTCAAAACCCTTTCATACAATAGCTTTTGCATTGTAACTGATAGGAAGAGTTACCTCACCCCAATATTCTTGTTTTTCTAAGGCAGATATATTATTCAGAGCACAAATGAGAGGTTAGTATAAGCTCTCAGAGCCTTAGTGGCTCCTTAAGAATCACTTAGCCCCTTTAGAAAGTTGCAAGGAATGAATGCTGAAGACATTTTAATTGTGTCCCGGAACTCTAGAAGCATCAATATAGCTTTCCAAGATACTAGAATATTCGTAAGCTCAAGGGCATGACAACCATAGACTCCATGAGCTAGATGGGGTCTCTTTTTAAAGACCACAAAGTCTATACTTTTCATTTTATGACTGAATAGACGTGCCCAAAGCCACAAAGCAAGTTAGGGACAGATCCATATTCAATGTTTTAACTCTCTCAACTCCCATCTGTGGGCTAATGCGCTGGACTGCAAGTTCAGTTTGAACTGCAGGGTTCAGCCACTCTCTGAAACCCTATACAGGGTCACTATGGGTCGGAACCAACGTGATGACACTTAACAACAACAACATCCTACCAAAATGAGAGTTATAGTTTTATCTATAGAGAAAACTTTATGCCTTGGGCTTTATTAATAAGTCAAAAATAAAATGAGTGGCACAAATAAAATTAAGCTTAGTAGAACTAAGTTACACTAAAGTATGTTTTTGGAACATTGTGGCTCCATATAATAAGGCCTGAACTACAAACCACAAGATCGACAATTTGAGCCCACCTGCCACTCTGTGGAAGAAAGCTAAAGCTTTTTGCTCCTGCAAAGTTTTAAAACTTCAGAGACCTATACAGGATTGTAATGAGTCAGAACCAACTCAACAGCTCTTAACAACAACAGCAAATTAAGATTTTATAAGGCAGGTATAGCAAGACATAAGCATATTATTTCAGGAGGCATTTTTTTTCCAGGTAAAATCCATTGCCTATCTAGAAACTCTAGAGTCTTTTTAGAAACATAACAAAGTATGTATTTCTTTCTGGTAATAAAGAGACACACAGAGGCTGTCTTAACACTAGGGAAATGGCCTATGAGATCAACTAATAATAAAATACAAGATATTAAGATGCTTTTGTATGTAAGCTTATTTTATAGGCTCTTTTTCACTGAGGCTGTAAAATACATGATGGCCCCATTTTCAAAAATTTAACAGAATGTAGTATATACGCATGCATGTGTGTGTGTGTGTGTGTGTGTGTGTGTGTGTGTGTACGTGTGGTTTGGGAATGGGTGTATGTATCCATTTTTGAACAGCTCCTTGAGTCAGTCATAATCATATCCAAGGACTTGCTGGTGAGGATCTTCACTAAAAAGGTAGAACAAGGCTCAGCTACAATCTCTGGCATTTTCAAGACAATACCAAATTTGAGTATTTCACCTTATTCCATGGAAATTTAGTCATATTTGTAGCTCTTCACCATTGTGTGAACATTTAAGTAATTAGATGTGCACCTTTATCTAACGTTGGGTGTAGACCCAGACTTTATGAGTTCTGCCAGACTGAAGGGATTCCACTGCATGCTCTCAACAACGTGTACTAATTCACCTGTCTTTGGAATGTGTTTGTCTTTTTTGTTTGCTTGCACACTCTGCCTGCCAGTTTCCTATCATCAGGGATACAGGATGATCTCAGGGCAGACATATGCCACATAATATGCTCCAAATATTGCTAGTATTCGCTCAGTTAACCGCTGAATTCCATGTGTGGAATCTTGTAGCCAGGAGGCAAGATTGGATTTGCCTTTGGAAGAGGAACATTTTCTTCTTTCACGACTTGTTCTTTTACAAGTGTTAGAAGTTCTCTCATATTTAGGTGTAATTTCCCCTGGGATAGATTTTGCTTTTAAATTCCCCCAACTCTGAAATTGCTCAGATTTATACTAAGTAACAGCGAATTCCTCATTTTGCTCTCAAAAGTCGTAGACTCTTCCACATTGAGGTCCCATTTTGATCAAAAGATACTTTGTAGAATCCTAAGTGAAGACCAGAGTGTTACAGGAAGAAGGAGAGACCCATGATACCCCAATGGGATGGGTTTTCACCTTTGGGGGCAAGAAGCATATGTTCATTGGTTGGTTATAAAAGGGCTAATTTTTTAAACATAGTCTATGATTAGAGGACTGAAAGGCATATTTAACATCATGACTTACTTAGATGAAAGATGAAAGTTTTCCTCTCTAGGAGCTCCAGCAAGGTGGATTCACCATTCATCCTGTGTTGAGTGGGTCTCAAGCAATGAATGGCCCTTGCTAAGCACCTGAAAGGTACCAGCGATAAAGGGGGTCCCTTTCATGGTCACACTGAATGTTCCAGATGTTACTTGTGTACTTTTTTGTGCTGATTACAAGAAGGAGGGTTGAACAGTATATTATTAAAATAAGGCAGCAGAAGCCCAATAGCTGATGTTATTTCGGGTGTATAAATATAAGTGATATCTCAAAATGAACTCTGGCATCCATCTAGGTTTATGGTTCTTTCACAATTGAGCCTTAAGCTCTCCGTTGTTCTGACTGACAACATATTAGTGCTCAGAAAGTAATTTGGATTTTGATTTCAGGGCTGTTTATAAGGATATTTACTTCAATCTCTTGTTGACTACAGATATAATAGATTTGCAAGGCTGAGAAGGAACAGAGAAAGGAAAGGCTTCAAAAGTATTTGACTGAATTGTGCAGGACTTTATATTTTCCCTTGTATCTGTTTACCTGCCTATGCATGCTTCCTAATCCTTTCTGGTCTCCTAAACTACAAGTACTCCATGCAGGATTGGTAAAGTCCAGGAAAGGGGAAGCAATTTGATGAAGGGGTATGTATAGTAGTTTACAGATGAAGACAGGTGAAAATGATTAGATTACTCCAGAGCAGAATATTCAAAGCTGAGAAGATATAATTTTTAGTTCCTTTTGGAAATACATATAATGGATAGAGCCATCCCAAATGAACATATTGAGTTTGAGTAGTAGTCCTTATAGAATAAATAACAGGAAGTGTGACTACCCTGTGAAGGAAAAGCATTCTTACTGTCATGTGTGGTGTGAAAATATACACAAAGTAAAAATAATGCATGATTAATTCATTAAGGTGTTTAAAATGGATCATTCAGGGATATTTTAGAGATTATCCTCTAAGATTTACGTTACTGGTAGCAATCGCTTGAGTTGCTCTCACGTGGTACATTTCTTTTGGATTCACCATCGAGTGAATCCAAATGGCAGTTGCAGGGATGTTGCAGAAAGTTCCCTTAATGCTGAAATAAAATCAGCCCAAAGACCCACTGTTGGTCTCCAAAACTGGTAGTTCAAGGTCACTTAGCCTAAAGGAACAAGTTAGGCCAAGTGGAAGAAAGAATAGGACAACTCTGGAGCATAGCATGGCTCTAATCTGTCTTTGGGTCCTAATTGCTACAGAGTTCTTGTTTGTATGTTAAGCCTGTTAATCATGCAGATCAGGAAGGCTATCCAAAGTCAGAGCCAGCCTCGTAGAACACTTTATGGCTAAATAAAAGAAGCTTAACTCACTTAATCCATTTTATTTAGAGGAAAATTTGTATCCATGCTGATAATTTATGTGCCAAGCGTCAGCCCGATAAAAATAAAAATAGTCAAGTTCAAGTAATTTAATCCTGGAGATACAGAGTTTGTAATGGAAAGAGGACCATAATTGATTCCTAATTGTAGGCAGACCAGTGGGCACTGGTTTATTAAGGCTTATTGGGCATTATGTAGTTTATCTGAAATGCTGCTGCTTTGACATTAAATTTTCATATTTGAAAATTCATCTAGGCGTCCACCAACCAGGCATTCAACACTAATCCTAAGAAACCACTAAAAAGAGGAAAACGGGCAGCCCATTCTGGTTAACCACTAATATGCCAGCCTAACTGCTTCTCTCCTTTTCTTCCCATACCTCCCTCCCACCACAACATTCTCCTTGCTTCCCTCTTGCATCTTAGGTTTGAAAAGTACATTCAGAGATCTGAAGTTTGTTCAAAATGTGTCTTCCTGCCGGAAAACCCAAGTATCTCTTATGTCAAAGGGTATATAGTGTGTGCACACTTTTTTTCCTCCTAAATTCGTAAGCAAAGTTTTAATATTGCAGAGAAAGTCCAATTTTCTCTGCCTCTCCTTTGTTTGCTGTAAATAATGAGTGATTATGCAGACATGAAAGTCAATGGTGGCGCAAGGTTGATTACCCTACTTTGCAGAGGGTGGTGAGATCTGTTAACAGCAGGCTGCTTCAAGAGAGTTATTAAGGATGTGAAATCTCATTGGAATGTGTGCTTTCTATTTGAACAGATGACACCGTACATGAGTCAGCCGAGCCATCCCGCGGCGAAAACGCGGCACAAACACCAAGGATACCCAGCCGCCTTTTGGCAATCCTACTGTTCTTCCTGGCGATGCTTTTGACATTATAGCACAGTCTCCTCTCGTCACCTGTCACAGAGAACATCAGGGTCTTGGAACACCAGAGATCCACCTAACTACTCATCCTAAGAAGGGACTTGTTATTGGTTTTTGGCAGATGTCAGATTTTTGTTTTCTTTCTTTCAGCCTGAATTCTAAGCAACAACTTGAGGGATGTGGGGGGCTTATCTAGTTGCTGCCTCCCTCACCCTACCCCACCCCCAGCCCTTGCCCATGATGTCTCTCACTCCTTCCAAATTAAATGGACTCCAGATGAAAATGCCAAATTGTCGTAGTGACACCACCAGTGGTTGGTCAGCTCCTGTGCATTCTCCTCTAAGAGCTCACCTCCGTTAGTGCACTGTGTCAGCAAAATACGGACAAGGAAGCATAGTGGCAAATGCAGCCAGTGATGGCTAGGCCCAGGAGGATTTTACTCTCCTATACAATATTTATGCCTTCTCATTCAGAACTGTAAGATGATCGTGCGGGGCATCATGTCACCATGTCAGGTCCAGAGGGGAGGTATTAAGAATAGATATAATATTACACCATTTCCTCTAGGAGCGTATAAATGAACAGGCTTCTAAAAGGTTGAGACACTGGTTTTTTAATATGACTGTCTTAAAGCATTCTTGACAGCAAAACTTGTGCTCTGTGATAGAAGCCTTTTTCCCCCCAGGAGGCGAGTTGGGTGCTAGAATACTGGCACAGAGCAAATGTGAAAAGCGAGAAGACTACATGTTTGATGGGGGTGTGTATGTGAGTGCCTCTAATTTTTTTGGTGACTGGGCAGTGCACACCAGATTCTTTTTTCTTCTTTGAATACAGATCACCATGGTGCTACAACTATTTTATTTTATTTTTAGAAACTCGAAGAGGCATTTTTATGAATAAAGTGACCTTCCCCAAGGCTGACAAGCCAGGGTTGATGAGTGCATAGTGACATAGCTTTGGATAGTCCTCTGGGGGACAATCTGTACCAAGGCAAGGATAGCAGTGGCCAGAGGAGATGCAATTTGGCTTTGCTGGAGCGCCAGTGTGCTGTGGCCTTTCCCCGACTCCCACCCCAGAACCCACATTTTGCTCTACACTCCACCACTTCAGGGGTCCTGATGTAAACCCCCAACACCAGGAGAGTCAGTCAGCACTACTTGGGAGGGTTAAAGGAACATTTGGAATAAAAATTCCGAAGTTTGAAATAATAAAAGAAATTCAACTATTGATTTTATATTCTTTCCCTTTCTGACACAGCCTAAAACGTAGGGGGAACGTGTGTTTATCTGTGGGAGATAAACAAGGTGGAGTCCCAAAGACTTTAACAAAATATTTTTTTAAAAATCCACTAGAATAGAAAATACATTATTTAGATATACTTTATGCTGAGAGTGGTATATATGCTTGTCCTATTTAAACTTGTGAGAAAAAGTGGTATCCCTTGATACATTTAGAAATCTTGTTTCATTGTGGGGGTGGGGCAGAAAGAGCATAAACTACAGGATGACCCTGCTTAAGGAATTTTAGCATGGCCAACAGTTGATTACCAGGAAATACAAGCCTTGGGGTTTCTATTGGTGGGCTTGTCATGATTGGACTCCAAAGCCTACATAGGGAAACGCATCAACAATGGAAAAGCAATCTAGCCTTTTTTTTTTTCTATTGCGCAACATGTGGATAGAAACCATGCCTTTCAAAACTAAATAAACACTATGATCATGTACAATGTGAAAAAATTGAAAGCATTCCAGCAAAAGAAGGGTTTTAAAAATATATTTGGTTTGTTTTTTGGAAAAAAAAAATGTGTTTGTAAAAAAAGGGGGAGGGATTATATTATGAACAGATTTACTGAATGGGAATTTGCTTAGAAAGTTCTGAATTAGGGGAAAAAAAAACAATGTGAATGAAAGGTATCTATAAACATACTGCACCCTGGAGAGATGTACACATGTTGAAATGTAATCTGGGCTTACGTGATCCTTTTGGAGTGGATGTTACTGCTGAGTCTGTTCTCACTTGGAACCAGGTGAGTGGAGTTGCCTGCCTTGCAGATAATAATCAATCCAACTCCCCCCAGACATCAGGAACTTCTCTGGAGTGGTAGAGCCTTATCACAGAAGGCAGCCACCATTTCACCGAAACAAAAGTTCACAGCATTCCATTCCTTTTTCCTTTAACTATTTATATACTCAGTACTCTCAGTAATGCCCAGTAATACTTCTTTTTATTAATAGTTACAGGCTTGTTGAGCCCATGGGAGCTGGGTTGGGGGAAAAAAGAGACACTTTCTAAAATGGATCAATAGAACCAAAATAATACTGCATGTTCTATAACCACAAGGAAAACCAATGATCCTGTAATGATTCCAGTTAGTCATAACTACATTAGCAATGCTAATTTCATTTTAGAAATGGTGACTTCTGTGGTTTTTCTAGCATTTGTCTCTTAACAAATGATGAAATAATTACTCATGGCCCTCTCTCTGCCATTGTCTTTTCATTTTTCCACAATGAAATTAGGCCCCTTTCCTTCACCACTGTGCCACTGCAAAGTAAGAAAGAAATAGCAAGACTGCCCACACATTAGACAGTGTGCTTGTACCTATAAGTGACATCATTGTAGGTACTGCATTTGTCACTGAATTCTCAAGATGACTGGTAACGGAGACAGTTCTCATCCTATCCAAAATGTGCTGGTGGCCTTTTCTCTTCTTCTTTTTTTAGTGGTGTTAAAATGCTCTGGGGGCTTCCGAGGATGGTGATGCAACTTGCTAGCGGCTTTTAATTTCAAAAGCAGTTCAAAAGTCTGATGGGCAGTTTTAGCTGCCCCTCAGCCCCCGTTTGTCAAACCCCAGCGACCTTTGCCCTAGTTGCCAAGGGCTTTGCAACATGAAGCAGGGAAATAAGATCTGTCTGTTTAGTGGATACTGTGTATCCTTTAATAGACCAGGTACAGTTGGTGTTAGTTTAGACTATTGTTTTGTACTGTACTTTCTTGGGTGGCAGAGGAAAGAAAAGTAAAACATTGAAAAAAAACAAAAAAAAAAAAAGAAAAAAAAAATCGAAAAAAAAAGACACTGCTTTCCTTAAATTCTGTATTATTAGCAACCTTTGTTGTATATAGTGTTTGATAATAAAGTATTAATTTGATTCTTATGTCTTTTGTAAGTGAGAACAATAGACTTTCAGGATACAAAACATGCATTGAGGCTTTGAAACATCCAATGTATGCGTGACTGAGAAAGGAGTCACAAATGGCTGAGACACAGCTCCATATGGGACTCGTGTGTGTTCATCGCGCCCCTAGTCTCAAGACTCCACCATCTTGGGACCTGGAACAACATGACTTTTATGATCAATATTAATCATCAATGTTTTTAAGGTTTGATGTTGGAGCCCTATGGGTTATTTTCCCCCCTAGCATGTTGGTTTGAAAAGGTTTAGGAAATTTAGTAACAGTTCTGTACTTTGGTTTGGTTTTCTGTTTGTGGTTGTTTTCATGGACTGTTTCCTTTTTTCCCCCAGGAAGGGTCTTGCCAGTATCAGTGCAGCCAAGCATGGGATTGGTTGCAAACCTATCCATTTAGGAAGGTTAAGCAGGGCTGTTTCTCTGTGTCATTGTGAAAGGAAGAGTCACATAGTACCTGTGGATTTTCAGGGACTCTGTTTTTCTCCGGTGCCTTAGCAACGGCAGCAGTCATTTTTTTATTGTTTCCCCAAAATTAGAAAAATAGTTTAAACTTCTCCCCTCCATTCATTGCTGTCAGAGTTGTGGTCATGAGTTTTTCTTTTGAAAACCACCTCCACCAACACCCCCGTTTGCCTGCCTCCCTTTATTTTATTTTTTATTTTCTATTTGTCTTGCCTTCCTCCCACATTTTCTTTTCCCTCAGAGCCGTGAATGGACAGGTCTGTCTCTGGTTTGGCATCACTGAGTTTTTCCCATGCATTTGCCCCAGAGCCGCTCGGACGTGAGACAAATCTCCCTACAATGGGCTTGCTCCCATTGTCTGTACAGTTTAATAGATGCTGGCATGTTGGAGGTTACCCATGAGTCAAATCCACTTTCCATGCTTACTCTTGACACCCCATTGAAGCCACTCATTGTGTGTGCGTCTGGGTGTGAAGTCCAGTTCCGTGTGGTCCTGTGCTTGTACTGCCCTGCTTTGCAGTTCCTTTGCACTTACTCATCGAGTGCTGTTTTGAAATGCTGACATTATATAAACATAAAAGAAAATGTAAAAAAAAAAAAAAAACCCACACACAAACAAACCCATACGATCTGTATTTGTATATACACGTGTCCGTACAAGTATACCTAAATAAAAATTAAAGATTTTCATCATTTTAATTGGATCCCTCCTTCTACTTCTTTGTTCCTTGAATGACGCCTTTATTTCAGGGGCTACTTGTACTCTGCTGATTTTTCAAAATCTTTGTGGACAAAAAAGATAATACCACATGCACAAGAGACGGCCTGGGAAGCTCAAAGAATAATGCAGGGTTAGAAATGGCCGAGATCTAGGTGCATTCCAGTTATTCTGATGAGAGAATGGTGAGATTTCAGTCTCGTCTCTACATTTGAGCCCTTAAAATAGCGCTATAACAAGCCCTGCATCCTAAAACAAATGGGAACAAAACCAAATTATTTTCTCTCATTTTACGCATATTTTTTCACCTCATCAAAAGACCAAATATTTTTACCAGTTCTCATCTTAAAAGCAATAACAGAATCAATAACAGTAACAGTATAATCCAGAATCTCAATTCTCATTTTCAAGGAAGAATTAATCTACCACTGTGTGACCTTGGGCAAGTCACAATATGTGATTCTTTCTGTTCTCTGAATTCTTCCCTTGGACATTGCTGACCACTGCAGAGTCCATTTTGTATCTGAGTAATGTGTGTTTTTGTCTTTCATGATGACATTGCTATATAAGCACAATTTGAGAATTTTCATCTGTAGAGAGGAAAAACGCATCAAATATCTGACATAATAGACACCTAATGCATTTCAAGATTTGGCTTTAATTACACCATGTTAACATTAAACTCACTGAAAGCTTTTTACTATACTTAATTATTTGACAGGGCACTAAACACTAATTATAACTTACTATAACCATTTTTTGCTAATGAAGAATGACAGCTTTATAGAATGAGGAGCAACTCACATTAAAAAAAAAAAAAAAAAAAAAAGTCCTGGACTACATATGTGATATTTTCAAACCAGAACAGCATTACGTTGTCATTATCATCACCATCATCATCAAAAACATTTAAGTGATCATTACATTGTGCTTAGTACTGTGCAGAATAGTTAATGTTTACAATCTGTATCATTTGCTAAAGTTTGCAACATAAGGTAGACATTATGTATAAGCATGCCATATTAATGATTTATAGAGAAGAAAAAAAAAATCAAGCATTGATATTCTGGTGGATGGGGTAGATTGATACTCTTAACAAGGACAGGTGAAACAGTTTGGGTTGCAAGTTTAGGAAGCTTAGGTTTAAAGGAAATCACCATTACAAACAGTCAAAGTAGGGATAGGCATGTTTTACAAAAGAGAAAGGTTGGTGAGTTAAAAAGCATTGTAGACTTCAAGAACATGGTGATGTACATTGAGTAAATTTTCATAGTAGCTCCAGAGAAGACTGTGAAAATGAGTAAAGCCAAGACAAACTCCTGAATGTCATTGAAGCAAATTGTGAGGGTTTTGGTCCAGAGATAACACCATAGTGCCCTAAGGAAGTAGGGGAAGTGATAAAAACGGAACAATTTCAGGTCGCCCTTTAAAGAATAAAAGCTGAGACTGAGACGTTTAGGGACTCAGCGAAGACTGCAGACAGACACACAAATGAGTGAAATAAGATAAAATGCAGAACACACAAAGT
The DNA here is from genome assembly GCF_000296735.1 of Chrysochloris asiatica. Lineage (NCBI taxonomy): Eukaryota > Metazoa > Chordata > Mammalia > Afrosoricida > Chrysochloridae > Chrysochloris > Chrysochloris asiatica. The sequence goes on from NW_006408707.1 coordinate 3,054,987, forward strand.
TGAAAACATGAGTCCCCAATTAAGAGGCTACTTCCCAATACACTGCAAGCTCTAATGGGAAGGCAGGAGGGACAAATAATGTTGCAAGAATCACACTTAATTGTCATGCTAACAAAGCATTAGAAATGCTTGAGGCATTCAAGGTGTTACAGAACAAAGCAGAAAATTTTGAGGTTGAGATTTCCATGAAGCTGGTGAATAAAACACATCTACATGTATTTGAGTCCCTTAGGTTTGTGTGTGTATCCGCACTGCAAAAAAGAAAATCTACGTGTCACCCAAAAAACTCAAGGTTGTTATGAATTGCTCATTGTCCGTTTGAACAGTTTCTTATGAATTGTTTGCAAAACATACTCCTAGAAATTGTTTGTAAAGGTTGGCTTCGTATTCTGCTGAAAACATCCAGATAAAGCATTGGGGAAAACACCGGGCAGATCTTTTCACAGTCCATTTAGAAAACCAGTCTGTCTGACAGTGATTATAAGCAATCAGAGCAATTCCACTATTTTATTGTTGTGTGCCATCTAGTAATTTCCAACTCATAGCTACCATGTATAGGGTTTCTGAGGAGCTGCTGGTAGATTCGAACTGCCAACGGTGTGGTTAGGAGTCCAGTGCTTATCCGAAAGTGACACACCAGAGCTCCATTTCGTCAAGTAAAATTTAGTGGCACAAATACTTATATGTGCCTGGTGTGGCAGTGTACTGTGAGCAGTACATTTACATCATCTGGGCAGTCTTTTGTTTTTAAATACAAATGATAAATGAATGCACAAGATTTTGAAAAATGATCAAATTGCCCCCAGAGACTCTTATCATGGGCATCACTAAGACTTCATATAGATTGGGGATGGGTAGTTAGCCAAGTAACACTTTAAAAAAAAAAAAAAATAGCACCGAGGTGGACTCAGGAATACCTGGTGCCAATAGTTAACTGAAACATTAAAGGTAAGTACACCCAGAGGTGCTTAGTAAGAAAGGCCTAGCTTCTACTTCTGGAGCAAATACTATTCTAACACACTTGGAGTCACCAAGAGTCAAACGAAGTCTACTCGACAGCAAATGTTGTTTGCATGTAGAAAACTTGCAATCTAGACCCCTATCACACGCCCCAGACCCTTCTTGTTTTCCAAACAGGATTCAGCTTCCCAGTCCTTCCTATATAAAATTTGTGGAGCTCTAATGTTCAACCCAATGTAATGATCCTTCTAACAATTCTCATCAGAGATTGTCACATTCTCTTCCCAAGATATTCAGTTCCTGCTGAGAAATAAAATACCATTACACTACTTTTCATTAAAAGTATCCACCTGCTCCTTTCTAAGTGTCCCACAAGTCTGCCCCCTCACCACCAATACCAGCATTGTTGTTGTTAAGTGCCATTGAGTCAGTTCCGACCCATAGCGACTCTGTATAGGATTTCCAAGGAGGCGCTGGTGAGCTTGAACCGCCAACCTTGCAGTTCAAACGGCTTTGCAGTCTGGCACATTAGCCCACAGCGCCATACCAGGACTCACACCAGCATTAGTTGGTGTCAATTCTAAAGGAGGAATCCTAGTGTGGTGCTGTAGGTTAAGCACTGGACCGCAAGGTCGGTTTGAACCACGTTGTTGGCAGTTCAAATTCACCAGCTGTTCCTAGGAAACCCTATACAGGGTCACTTTGAGCTCGAACCTACTCATTGGCACAACAATAACTCTAAAGGAAAAGTCCTGGGGTAGGATAAACACTGAACTGCTAAATGCAAGATCGGGAGTTCAAACCCACCAGCTGATCTTTGGAAACCCTATGCAGGGTCACTATGAATTGGAACTGACTCAACGGCACTTAAAAACAATCTCAACAAGACAGTGCCATCCATTTCAAATAAAAACGTTTTTCTGTAACATTAATGGAGGAAGCCTATTTAGTCCCCCAACCTATTTAGTATAACCACAGCAGTGGTTTGAAGACACTAGCACCAGAGATGTGGTTGGAACCCGAAATGATCTAACAAAATGGGGTAAAAGCACTGCCTCACCGATGCTGTCAGTTAGAGTTAATTCAGAAGAATCCAATCTAGTAGGTGGCTCTCAGAGTCAATAATGTGCTTTGAAATATCCTGGAGTTTAGTCATGATTATTCAAGCAAGAATTGCATGTCACTTGGAAACACACGATGCTTGTCAATCTTGACAGTAACACAAAGGGAGGGACAAAAAGTTTCTGAGAAAGATTACAATGGGAAACCAGAACAAAATATTTTTGCATGTTCTTTTGTTCAAAAGTGCCAGGTGCCCCCTTGAACTACACATATTATTTGAGATGTGGGTAGCCAAAGTCGTTTTCTTTCCTTCACAGCCATGAAACAAGACACTAAAGTATGAGGGAAAAAAATGCATTTCTTCCCACACAGATCTTGGAAAGTGAATTTTATCGACACCTTGGCATACTCTTTTTGTTTAGAGCTTATTCTTTTGGAGCAAGGGGCAGGGGGGAGGGGAGACGATTCGTTAACACAGAGTGTGGAACGTGTACCTCCTCTGAAATTTGTGCTTTGCTTTACCAGATCTGGACACATTTTCTGCAGTAGACAGAACAGGAAGATCTAGGTCTTCTTTTTTTCTTCTTCCCGCCCCCCCACCCCTCCCCCCCAAAAAAAACAATGTACCAGCCTGAAAGCTGACTCCATTTATTTCTCCTGCAGGGAGCCAGTGTGTTCCTTCTCCTGGAAGATGCAGGTACTTAAAATAGTAATAGGCTTTGTGGTTTATATAAAGTATTTCATCCCAAGATCTTAAAGGCATAAAGAATAAAATAAACTAATGGTTCTTTCTACCAAGCTTGGGAAGAATTAGCTGGAGAGGAGGACTGGCATCATTCTTCTCTGGAGAAACAGAGAGGAGACATCTACTTAACTCAGGTATCCCAGGGAAACAAGGAGAGTCAAGTTGATCCTGGATTTGGACAGAGACTCCCATTCTGTTACTATTTATGACTAAGAACTTGCTTAAAAGCTTCAACTGAAGATAAAACCAAATGACGTGTTTATCCCTTCTTTAGGAAGTTTCTAATACAAGCTCATTGGGCGAGAGACTTAGAAAATGTCTCAAATTTGTCTTGTCTGTGAGTCAACAGTTTTGTCAGAAAAGTGGGCTTCTCAAATGTCATGATTTTCTGTAATTTCTCAAGGTGTCATCAATCTGTTCATATTCGAACTAATCTGTAAAAATTGGGAATAATTATAAAGAAGAATCTATTGTCACTTCTTTCAGCAGTTACCCCCACTTCTTCCCATGCATACATTCACAGTTCTTTACATTTTCTCTAATTCTATGCACTCACAGCACTTTTTTTCTTGGCATTGTCTGTGCTAAGTAGTGTGGCATTTGAAAGGACACTGAGGGTTACTTTAAACACATTTAGACATTCGTTTGATAACTAAAGCCACAGGACAAAAAAAAAATGGAGTTGTTAGAGGGAATCATGCCAAATTATTGGCAGCCCAGTTAACATGGTTTAGAAAATTTCCCCAAATCTCCAGCTATAAACAGAAAACTACTACTCAGACAAAGCAAGTCATTGGGCATTTTTGTACCCTTGGTGTCTTTTCCTCAACTCAGCTGATTCCTCACTCTTTGAAGCAGGGAAGCTTCTGAGATCCCTGATGTTCAGGGTGGGCAGGAGCATCATTCACCCAAAGTTTGAATGATGCTTTGTTGTTGTTGTTGTTTTATTTTGATTTGGGTGAAAGTTACAGAGCAAACGGATTATCCATTGAACAATTCATATGCATTTTGTTTCATGGCATTAATTGCAATCCGTACAATGTAACACCATTCCTCCCACTTCCTACCTTTTCTTCTTTCTCATCACTTCCTGCCTTCCTCCCTGGGCAAATGCTGCCATTTTGATCTCATATGGTTGATGGTTCCAAGCAGTGCATACTTCCCTGATGTTATTGTTTGCCTGATAGGCTTATTGGAGTCCTCATGTGGCACTGGAAGATAAGCATTGGACTGCAAGGTCAGCGGTTCAAACTCACCAGCCGTTCCTCAAAAACCCCATACAGCGTTGCTATGCATTGGAACTGACTCAAAGACATTTAACTAAACCGTTGTTTGGCTAAAAGTTGAACCACAAGGGTGAATTCAGTTCTAGGATTGAAGAGGGAATCTAAAATAGTGTTGTGAGTGCCACCAGTCTCTGTCATACCAGTAAATCTGGTCTTCGGCATGATTTTGAGTTTTGTTCCACATTTGTCTTCCACTCTATCCAGGGCCTCCTACTTTGTTCCCTTTCAGAGTGATTGGCAGGGATGGTCAGGCACCATCTAGTTCTTCTGGTCTCAGGGTCATGGAAGCTGCGATTCACAATTCTTTGTTTTCATGGCCCATTAGTTCTTTGTACTAATTATTTCCAAGCATCTTTGATTTTCTCCACTCTTCTTTACTGTGGTCAGGAAGAAAACAATCAATGTGTATTCCTGGTGTGGTGCTATAGGAGAAGCACTGGACTGTTAACTGCAAGGTTGGCAGCTCATACCCACCAGTCACTCCTCAGAAGCCTTATACAAGTTCACTATAAGTTGGAACTGACTCTATGGAATTTGACAACAACAACAACAACCTTCTATGGTCACTCATAAGACTCCAGTGGCTACTCATTAAACCCAGATATAGAACATTGTCCTTGTGGGCGATGATATTACAACTAACCTTGCTGTCTCCTAAAACCATGGTCCTGCATTCTCTCAAGGTGTTTGGTTATGGCTGAGACATTTTCATAACTTTGCCATCTGTATGCTATCCTATGTTCATGGATATATTTGCATCAAATATAAATGCATATATAAAAATACCCTCTGTCAAACTTATATACACATATATTCATGGTGTGGTCCCATTCACTTGCGCACATCTGTTCATCTTGTGTGTCTACTGCATATTGCCTTATAGATCATTGCTATTATTGTATTTATTTATTGAAATTCTTTGGGTCAGTCAGGCTGGACAAGTATGAGTGTAGGTAGACTCTTAGGAGACATCTTAGAGGGACTGACCAGTGTGGACAAACACAAGGAGCCACAGAGTCCACAGAGTTGACAGCATTCACTTTGCCTAGGGACGTCCTTAAGTTTATTCTCTAGGTTTACCTTAGTCTGGAATGGATGCTGGTGCAAATTACAAACCCTTGATTTACTCCTAGTTCAGGTTTTTGAGGTTAGCATGAATTAGAGTGCCCTGTATTCTGTGTGGGTCTTGCCCTTCTCTGCTCCCTGTCAGTATTCAACAAAGCAAGTTAATCTTCCTGGTAAGTGACAGCTCTGCCCCTTGTAACTGGCATGGAATCAATTTTTAAACTTGATTTGAGAAGTGAGGGAAGTATCAAGAATTCAGTGCTTGCTGGTGGATTCATTAGCAAGCTGAATCAGTTGGCTGTCTTCATTTCTTAATTCTGGTTGGTTTTTTTTTATTATTATTATTCCTTTTATCATCAATCCTGCCCACAAGACTTACTGCCTACTCTGTCTTCTGTCACAGCAGGCAAACACACCACTCTGCCTTGGCCCAATGTTTGGCAGCCCCTTGAGAAGAGAGAGAAAAGTCAAGTGGGTGAAACTGCATGTCTACAGAAATTGGACCTAACACCCCCAGAACACTGTTAGGTGCATTGAGTTAGTTCTGACTCATAATGATGCTGCACAACAGAATGAAACACTGGTCAGTCTTGCACACCTTCACAATTGTTATGTTTGAGCCCATTATTGCTGTCACTGTGACAATTCATCTCACTGAGCGTCTTCCTCTGTTTTAATGACCCTCTACTTTGTCAAGCATGATGTCCTTCTCCAGGGCATGGTTCCTTCTGATAACATTTCCAAAGAGTTTAAGTGCTATTTTTGCTTAGTGCTATTCAGTAGATTCCAACTCATAGCCATGCTGCATAGGTTTCTGAGACTTTAAATCTTCCAGGGCACAGAAAGCTTCAATTTTCTCTTGCAGAGCAGCTAGCAGACTCGAACTGCAGACCTTGTGTTTCACAGCCCAGTGCTTACCATATACAGTCACTACACTCCCATTTAAGCATTTTTGTTGTTGTTACGTGCTATTGGGTCAGTTCTGACTCATAGCAACCGTACACAGGGTTTCTGCAGAGCAGCTGGTGAGCTTGAACTACCAATCTTGTATTTCAAACCCACTTAGTCCAGCGCATTAACCCACAACATCACACCAGGACTCCATTTAAGTGTTAGTGAGCTGAAATGAACTGGTGTGGGCCATTTTGAATCGTAAAATCATAAGATCTACTATGCTAGGAATGACAAATTGAAAGGGAATGGTGTCACTTTCTTTGTCAAAAAGAACGTTTCAAGAGCTACCCTGAAATACAATGCTGTCAGTGATAGGATAATAGCCATATGGCTATAAGAGAGACCAGTTAATATGACTATTATTCAATTTTATGCACAAACCACTAATGCCAAAGATTAAGAAATGGAAGATTTTTACCCACTCTTGGAGTCTGAAATTGACTAAACATGCAATCAAGATGCACTGACAATTACTGGTGATTGGAATGTAAAAGTTGGAAACAGAGAAGGATCAGTAGTTGGAAAATGTGAACTTCGTGACAGAAACTTTACTGGAGAACACATGATAATATATTACAAGTCCAACAAATTTTTCTCAACAGTATAAACAGTTGAATGATACACATGGATCTCACAGGATTGCAAACACAAGAATTAAGTCAACTACATTGAGTCCTGGTGTGGCACTGTAGGATAAGTATTGTGCTGCTAACTACAAAGTCAGTGGTTCAAAATCACTAGCCGTTCCTTAGAAACCTTATATAGTGTTTCTATGAGTCAGAACTGACTTGACAGCATTTAATAATAACAACAAGTTCCTGGTGTACACTGTAGGATAAGCATTGACCTAGTAACCAAAAGGTTGGCAGTTCAAACCTACTAGCCACTCATCAGAAACTCTATATAGGGTTGCTATAGGTCGGAACCAACTCAATGGCACTTAACAACAACAACAAAGTTTAAGTTGAAGCAGAAGAAAATTAAGTCTATGAGAGCCAAAATACAACCACCCCAGTATGTTGGTGGTGGTTATGGGCCGTGGAGTGGGTTCCAACTCATAGTGACCGTATAGAGGGTTTCCAAGGCTGTAAATCTTTATGGAAGCAGAACGCCTCATCTTTCTCCCACGGAATGGCTGGTAGTTTTAAACTGCTGACCTTGAGATTAGCAGCCCATGTTATAACCACTACACTCCCAGAGCTCCTTCCCCCAGTATGTTACAAGGAAGCAAAATAGACAATTTAAAAAGAAACAGGTAATTGACTTCAGGAGCTAAATACAGCTTTTCAGAACACCCTGCCCTCCTCTACCCACCCAAAAAATACAAGAAAGTTTTTCCATTGAGCGACATAGAAGGAATCTGAGGCTGCTACTTCGAAGGGATTGACATTCATTTTTTGGTGGGAAATTTAGAAAAAGAGAGCTTGGTTTTCCAGTCACTATAATACTTTCTCTGTTAATTAATTATCTGCCCCGATCTAGTTTATGGATGTACAGCGAGGAACAACTAAAAATGACAAATTTGTAATCAAAGGGGCATCCAGGAAGGAACAAACCTTTGGCCAGCATCATCCTATGTACTGCAAGTCTGTACTGCCCACAATGGTCACAGAGTCTTGGCATTATTGCCAGTTGGAGGCAATTCCACTGAGAAATCTATATGCCAAGCTAGGGCATAGTCACAAACAGAGGGCTTGCAACTCCAGTCAGAGGAGACAAGGGGTGTAGACCTATCTTTCAATCCCTAGTATCCATGATATCTGTGCATGGCCTTGAGATACACACAGGCTAGTGAAAGTTTTTAGACTGAGAGAGGATCTCTAGCCTCCCTCTAAAGAAATAGACCAGGACTCCTTTGAAGTCAAATATATAATTTACATTCTTCAAAAGCACTTGCTTCTGTGGAAGGTAGTCCTGACTATCAGTTGTCATCAAGTGAATGCTGATTCACAGTGACCCCATAAGTGTCAGAGTAAAACTGTACTTCATAGGATTTTCAATGATTTTTTAGAACATCACCAGGTATTTTTCCAAGGTGGTTCTCAGTGGGTTTGAACTGCCAGTCTTTTAAGTACATTATCGTCTGTGCCTCCCATTGCCATCAAGTGGATTCCTACTCACAATGGTAAAGTGCTCAGCTGCTAACCAAAAGGTTGGTAGTTCAAACCCACCAGCCACTATGTGGGAGAAAAATATGGCAATCTGCTTCTGTAAAGATTGACAGCCTTGGAAACCCTATGGGCAATTTTAATCTGGCATATTGGGTCACTATGAGGGAATCCCCACTGGGAATTTATTCTGCAGTCTTTGAGAGAATGCCTGGAATCATGACAACCGTCTCACCCTAAAATGAAGTTTGACCTTTAGATCACAGAAAACTGAGTTGCTGATTTGTTGCTCAATGGCTTGATTCTTAAAGATCAAGGTAGGGATGGCAGGGGGAGGGATTCTCTGGTAAGAACAAAGGGAAAGTGAGATAGACCATTTCTTGGAACTCAGACTGTCTGTAAATTCACTGCCGTTGATAAGCTAATAATTATCAAATCACAAGCAGACTGCAAGTTACTTCATTTCACCCCAAACCTAGCCCCAGGAAAGAAGAAAATAAAGTTTCACTTTTTCATTTAACCATAAGTTATGGGTTACTTACTGTATGCCAGAGCCTGTGCTAAGTACTATTGCTATTGTTGTTATTAAGTGCCATCGAGTTGGTTCCAACTCATAGCAACCCTGTGTAGGGTTTCAGAGGAGCAGCTGGTGAGTTTGAACCACCGATCTTGAGGTTCAAACCAACCTGTGGTACTGTAGGATAAGCACTAGACTGCAAAGTCAGTTTGAACTAAAAGGTCAGTAGTTCAAACTCACCAGCTGCTCCTCAGAAAACCACCAAAGGGTCGCTATGAGTGACCCAACTCCATGATACTTAACAATAACAACAATCACGGCTTTGAAAAAAAAGCACTACAGATATTATTTTTATTAAGATACTGACCCCACCCAGAAAAAGCTCCCAAGGGACTATACACATCAGTCGTGGAGACAGCTGCATTCACAGTCCAGTCTAAGGAAGGAGGCAGTCCTTGGGAGCCATGCAATAAGCCAAGTCATTACATTCTTGCCCACAGTTGACTGGAGAGGGAGTGGACAGTCAATCCACAGTCTGGTCAATCTTCTGGATTTGACCTGGGAAGCGAAAGAAAAATCATTTCTCATACTTGTAAGTCAGTAATTACCTAGTACAATTAGTTTGTCTTTCTTGAGAGGTACTATAAATAGAATGATTCAGAAGAGATGAGGATAGACAAAAAAAAGAGCAGATACACAGAAAGTATCTTAGTCCCCTTTCTTCTAGCAAAGTCCTAACATCAATTGCTCAATTCCATAGATCTGCTTCCTTTAAGGCAGAACAACTTTCCAGTTCTAGTGACTATAATGCCTGATCATTATTTGGTTTCTATTATGAGGTTTTCATGAGATTCTGACTCAATTATTAGCACCCTACTGTCGTGGAAGAGTTCTGGTGTTGGCGCTGAGGGTTATTGCACTGGAGGGTTAATGTAATGGTGAGGTTCAAGCTCACCACTGCTCCTCAGAAACCCTATACAGGGTCACCATGAGTCGGAACTGACTTGACAGTGTTTAACAACAACTGCTATGGAGTGGATTCCAACTCATAGAGACCATAAAGGCTGTTTATGGAAGTCTCTGAAGAACAGCTGGTGAGTTCCAACTGCCTTAATCAAGCGCTTTAACTAGAGTGCCACCAGGTCCCATTATTAGCACAGGCATCTTAAAATAAGCCCTCATTACCTGAGTTAGCCTGAGCGAATTATAGTTCCTTACAAGCAAAATAGCCTATTAAACAAATACGATAGGATAAGTGGGCTATGATGAAAGTGCAATGGAAGCACAGAGGGAGTAATTAATATAGCTAGAAGTTAAAAACATGATTTTGAATTTCAATGTTATAGTACTGAAGAAATTTGCCATATTTCAAAGGTCACCAAATCCAAATCGACACTATGAATTATATAAAATGGCATACTTGCTTTTCTTGGAAGAGTCATTTAAATTTTTTTGTGTGTTTTTGGATGGGAACAGAGATGGAAAAAAAAAACAAAACAAAAAAAAAACCCTTCTTTCTGCTGATATCCTGTATCAGTTGGCACAGGGAGGAGTTACAAAAGACAGACTCTAATTAAAGAGTCTTTGAGATAGCCAACAAACAATACCAAACACCAACACAAATGAGCTCAAGGATCAATAGGGAGAAAAAAGGACCTACTCTAATTCCACAGGAGCAGACCAAGGAGAGCTTTCCTTAATTGGTCCTCTGCTTGGGAACCTGGAGTAGTCTCCCATTAACATGTGACATTTACTAACAAGGTGATGTACACTAACAGCCAGCCTCATACACACAATGGTGGAAACAGGTTTCCACTTGGTTTAGACTCCTCAGGGAAAACAGAACTTGCTGAGCAGTCTTGAATGTTACCAATATTTCCCGGCACCTGTTAGCCGTTATGTGGAGAAGGCATCTCATTATCAAACGTAAATGTTGTCAGTAATGGCATGGAAGAATCCTAAACAAGTACAGGCATGGGGCAACGAAACTTCTATTGATATAAATATTTTCTCTCTACGAGCTCATACCATATAAACATTCCTTTTCAGTGGTGAGAATCTTTAAACTGAAAAGGCCAGGCAGGAAGCATTTCAAGGCAAAAATTTATGGTACAAAACAAGAGATGCCCCCACTGGTTTAAATCTGTGTGCCCCGAATGGGAGGGAGTGGGATGGGGAGCCACATTATTCTAATTCCACTTGGCTGCTGCGGAAGTTTTCTGGGTTCATTTTTACTCCGGTGAAAAACTCTCAGTACTGATGGGAGAGTGCACAGTTTAGATAAACTGGATTAGAAGAAGAGACAGAGATGGATATAATTCTTAGACAGTAAAAATGGATGGTCGCCTGCTATAATAATTCCAAGGAAAGGCCTCTGCTTATCTCTACTCCAACCTGATGTCCCGTAATTATAAAGAATATGAGAAGAGAGGTCCCTGTTAACCAAAGCAGGGGGTTTATCTGGCCTTTGTTGGCTCCTGGGTAAATCCATTAGCATTGCAGCCTGGTGATTCCCCCCTCTTGTAGTACCCTGTTTACCTTTATCTTCTGTTTGACACAAAAGCACAATCAAGACAAAACCAAGGAATGTGTGGGTCTTCATTGCAAGGAAAACGCCTCCCCCACTTATCTCCTGTACGTAATTATTATTTATAGTCTGCATTTGTTTTCAGGTTAAAATAAAATAACATAAAATAGAAAAGCCACCCAGCATTTCCTGGGCTCTGTTCTCTCATTAGCCAGATCTTATAACTCTGGTACTTCAGAGAAGTTTTGCCAAGTGGTTAAATGAAATGCACACAATTGCAAAGTGTTATGAATATTTATGATGGTTTAATGATGGGATTTTTTTTTTTGCATCCATGAATAATAAAGATTTTAACAAGAACAGATAACGAGATGAGGACAAAACCGTGAAGTGGTTAATACAAGAACAGCTCTAGGAGGGACCCCCACTGAGAACAGCAGGAGCCGATGGCCTCCCCTCCCTCTCCACCAGAACCAAGTGCAAAACAGGGCACAGGGTTTAGCCAATCCCCGCCCCCCTCTTTTTAATAGATATCTGTAGCTAAAATAGGCTTTTTACTCCTACTTTGTGTCTAAGCTTGTGGTCTCCCCTGGAGGTGTAGGAAGTTCAGAGTGATAGACAACACTGTTGTAAAGTGACCTTCCACTTCTAACGGTTGTATTCAGTTCAGCCTTGGATCTCCAGCAGAATTTGCTACTTTGCCTTTTTTTTGAGCCAGCTACTATTCAAAAATCACTTGGTAGAGGCTGCAGTTGCTGGGCCCTCTCTCTGGAAGCTGCTGACTCTCTCACAAGCCACAGGTTCTCAATTTGAAGATGGCCTTCAGCAAGTTCCTTCAGCAGAAGGTTCTAAAAGATAAAGGTTAAAGTTGTCATCCCCACTGATAATTCCCGAATTGAAGGCAAAATATTTCCTAAGTGGCCCTGCCACGCGCTGACATGTAGGCCATGCTCTGTGTCCCAGTTCTTGGTCTCCTGGCAGCCTGTCCTGGGAGCATTCTGCCCTTTCACAAGCAAATGCTGGCAATGACTCTAAGAGGAGTCCAGTGATTTAAACCAGGGAGTTCAGGGCTAGCTGCTACCATTGGCTAAGTGATTTACTCATATGAGGCAAACTCTGATTCACCTTCACCCCAAATCCATTCATTCATTCAACAAATATTTATTCACCACCAACTATGTGCCACAAACTCTTCTGAGCACTTTTTTTTGTAAAGAAAAAAGACAATCAATCATCTCTTCTCAATAATCTTGCAAGCTAGCAGGTGGCAACAGAATATAAATAATAAACAAAACTCAGTCAATGGTGGATCACTGGTAGTGACCCAAACACCAAGGAAATACAAATTTCCTATTTACCTTAATAATGTGCTTGCTTTTTGTCATAGCTAGAAAAATTCCAGAAAAGTTGCATGAATAGAAAATGATACTTTCAAAGCTCTTTATAAGAATTAGATTATGAATCCTTTCATTGAGTAAATGACCATGTCCTATTTTATATGCTTTGGGAATCTGAATTCCTAAACTAAGATGGGTGTTGTTGTTATTAAGTGCTGTCGCTGTCGAGTCAGTTCCAACCCACACCGACCCTCTATAGGGTTTCCAAGGAGCAGCTGGTGAGCTTGAACTGCTGACTTTGCAGTTCAAATGGCTTTTCAGTCTGGCGCATTAACCAGAAATATCCACTCTTCATTCAATCCTCAGGATTGAATAATTTGTAATACCAATTAATAATCTTGCTAATATTTGGTTAACTCCTTCTGTTGGAGAGTGCACAACCATGCTCTTAAATCCACTGATGTAGGCTCATAGGGAAATAATTCTCATTTGGAAACTCATTTAAATAGTAAATTAGGTAGAGGCAAAGAATGTCGGATAGGCCTCTGTGATTCCTTTACTTCCTCTCCATCTCTATATTCCTCACCAGTATTCTCACACAGTCCGACATCTCTGCCTGCCAATTTTATTAAAGCCTGCTGTGCGGGAATTTCCTTTCTCTGCTTTACTAGCTACCAAGACAACCCCGTCAACGTGATTTTTCACACATTTTCCCTTCCTGTGTTCGGCATCTCAGTGAAATTTCATCTCCCTGACTCACTGTTAAGTGTTTCTCATCTGAAATCATACTCACTCATAATTTCAAATAAAGTGACAAAAAGAGGAAGTCACAAAAAGAAAAAAAGACAGACCATAGTCCTTTTCCCTGCAATTACTCAGCCATTAAGCAAAAGCTACAAGGAAATTGTCCAGTCAAGCAAGACTGAGTACCAACATCGACAGAATAGAAGATTATTCTTAGTACCCAACCTACCATATTCCATAGCATTTCTCCCTTAATGGAGCACATACAGCTGTCCAGGTAATAAAATCCAAGGAACTGATGCTAGGTTTTTCACAGAGCAACTAGAGTAATTGGAATTTAGACCCCCAGGGACTACACCCTTGATTACCTCCCTAGGGAAAAAGGAAGAGAAGAAGTCAGAGAGGAGTGAAGAAGAAGGAATAAGAAGTAGTTTTGGAAGGAAAGTCCAATTTTAACAGAAAAAATTCAATAGTCTCTTAGTGGGCAATAGCCCTCAAATCTTCTCTCTTTTATCATGTAAGAACTAAACAAACCTAAACAAAAGGCATAATTTCCCCCAATTCTGAGATTCATGTAGGAACAGTCTAATACTACTATTCCTACAGGTAGTTATGCGTGGTTAGGAGTCAGGTGGAGATATAGACTGCTTGCTTGCTTGCTCCTTTTATTGTGATCTACAGAGGGAGAGTGGGAAGGGACGCATGGACTGAGAGGGAAACAGAGGAATGGGAAAACCAAGGCAATAACGATCTGTAGAGAAATAAGAATGTTAGTTCAAACTATGTCAACTATTTCCATTCACTAGATACATGAAAGTAAGTTAGAAAGCATTGCTACTAGGATTCCAGTTTATACATTCACAGGTCTGTTCCAAACAAAATGGGTTTAAACATGTCTTTGTGATAAGCGAATGACTGCAGACAAGTCTTACTCTCATGAGGGTGCCTCAAAAAAATGTCCCATCAAAACAGTGGCTTTGGGGGTTTTATGCTGTGTTAGTTCAAGTCTAAGGAGCTCTGGTAGTGTAGTGGTTACGAATCGGACTGCAAACCTTAAGGTCAGCAGTTCGAAACTAACAGCTGCTCCGCGGGAGAAAGATGAGGCTTTCTACTCCCATAAGGATTTACACCCTCGGAAACCCTGTACAGGGTCGCTATGGGTCGGAACCGACTTGAAGGCACTTAACAACAACAGTTCAAGTCTAGGAAGAGAGGTCAGCTCACAAGGTTAAGTGCCTTTGAGTCAGTCCTGACTCATTTTGTTGTTGTTGCTAGATGCCATTGAGTCGGTACCGATTCAAAGCTACCCTATACACAACAGAACGAAACACTACTCAGGCCTGTGTCAACCTCACAATAGTTGTTACGTTTGAGCCCATTGCCACCACTGCACCAATCCATCTCATCGGGGGTCTTCCTCTTTTTCTCTGACCCTCCACTTTACCAAACATGATATCCTTCTCCAGTGACTGGTCCCTCCTAACAAAATATCTGAAATATTAGAGATGAAGTCTGGCCATCCTGGCATCCAAGGAGCACTCTGGCTATACTGCTTCCAATACAGATTTGTTTGTTCTTTTGGCAGTCCATGGTGCTTTTAATATTCTCCTCTAACACAATAGCTTAAATGCATCCATTTTTCTAGTCTTCCTTATTCATTGTCCAACTTTCAAATGCATATCAAATTGTCCAACTTTCAAATGCATTTTCAAATGCTATGGCTTGGGTCAGGCATACCTTAGTCCTCAAACTGACATCTTTGCTCTTCAACATTTTAAATAGATCTTTGCAGCAGATTTGCCTAATGCAAATTTTTGGTGTTGTTGTTAGGTACCATCGAGTTGGTACTGACTCAAAGTGACACTATGCACAACAGAACAAAATACGGCCCAGTCCCAGGCCAACCTCACAATCTTTGAGCCCATTGATGTTGCCATTTTGCCAATCCATCTCGTTGGGGGTCTTCCTCTTTTTCTCTGACCCTCCACCTTACCAAACATAACATCCTTTGCCAGTCACTGGTCTCTCCTGACAATATGTCCGAAGTCTGACAGATGAAGTCTGACCATCCTGGCTTCCAAGGAGCACTCTGGCTGTACTTCATCCAGCATAGATCTATGTGCACTCCATGGCTCTTTCAATATTCTCCTTCAACACTCCAGCTCAAATGCATCAGTTCTTCTATAGTCTTCCTTATTCACTTTCCGATTTTGCACTATATCGTTTGATTTCTCGACTGCTGCTTCCATTAGTGTTGATGGTTGATCTAAGCAAAATGAAGTCTTTGACAAGTTCCATCTTTACTCCATTGATATTGATGTTATTTCCAGTGGTGAAGATTTTTGTTTTCTTTATATTGTCATGCAACCCATACTGAAGGCAGTGGTCTTTGATTTTCATCAGTTAGCATTTTAAGTCATCTTCACTTTCAACAAGTAAGGTGGTATCATCTGCATATTGCAGGTTGTTAATGAGCCTTCCTTCAATCCCGATGCCGCGTTTTTCTTCATATAATCCAACTTCTCAGATTATTTGCTCAGCATTGAGATTGAATAAGTATGGTGAAAGAATATACCATTGGCGCACACCTTTCCTAACTTTAAACCATTCAGTGTTACCTTCCCTTTTTCTCTTCAAACAACTGCCTCTTGGTCTATGTACAGGTTCCACATGAGCACAATTAAGTGTTCTGGAATACTCATACATCCTAATGTTGTCCATAGCTCGTCATGATTCACACAATCAAAAGCGTTTGCATAGTCAGTATAGCACAAGTAAACATCTTTCTGGTATCCTCTGCTTTCAGCCAAGATCCATCTTACATTAGCAATGATGTCACTTGTTCCATGTTCTCATCTAAATCTGGCTTGAACATCTGGAAGTTCCCTTTCAGTGTAATGTTGCAGCCGTTTTAAAATTGTTTTTAGCAAACATTTACTTTAATACAATAATAAAGATATTATCCAAAGATTTCTGCATTCCATTGGATCACCTCTGTTTGGAATGGGCACAAATATGGATCTCTTCCTATCAGTTGACCAGGTAGTTGTCTTCCAAATTTCTTGGCATAGATGAGTGAATACCTCCAGTGTTGCATCAGTTTGTTGAAAGATTGCAATTTGTATTCCATCAATTCACGGTACCTTGTTCTTTGTCAATGTTTTGAGTGCACCTTGGATTTCATCCTTCAGTACCATTAACTCTTGATCATATGCTACCTCTTGAAATGGTTGAACATTGATCGTTTCTTTTTGGTACAGTGACTGTGTATTCCTTCCATCTTTTTTGAGATTTTTCTGCATCATTCAATATTTTTATTATTGATGTTGTTGTTAAATGTTGTTGTTAAATGACTTTGAGTCTGTTTCAACTCACAGCGACCCTGTATAGGGTTTCCAAGGAAAGGCTGCGAGTCTGAGTCACCGATCTCTTGGTTCAAACTGACCTTGCAGTCCAGTGTTTTATCTCACAGTGCCACACCATAGAATCCTTCAATATTTCAAGTGGAAACTTGAGTTTTTTCTTCAGTTCCCTCTGCTTGAGAAATGCTGTTCTTCCCTTTTGGTTTTCTATCTTCAAGTCTTTGTACGTTTCATTATAGTATGTGACTTTTTTTCTCTAGCTGCCCTTTGACATTTTCTGTTCAGGTCTTTTACCTCCTCAGTTTTTTCCCATTTGCTTTTGCATCTCTATGCTGGAGAGCAAGTTTAGAGTCTCTTCTGACATCCATTTTGGTCTTTTACTTCTTTCTTGTCTTCTTAATGACCTTTTGGTTTCTTCCTGTATGGTGTTCTTGATGTCATCATACAACATTTCTGGTCTTTGGTCTTCAGAGTCTAATGCATCAAGTCTGTTCTTGAGATGTTCTCAAAATTCAGGTGGGATATGTTCAAGGTTGTAGTCCTGGTGTGGTGTTGTGGGTTAATGAACCAGACTGTAAAGCCATTTGAACTGCAAGGTTGGTGGTTCAAGCTCACCAGCTGCTCCTCGTAAGCCCTATGCAGGTTCGCTATGGGTCAGAACCAACTCGACAGCACTTCACAACAACAATAACAATGTTCAAGGTCATAGTTTGGCTTTCGTGGACTTGTTTCAATTTTCTTTAC
Organism: Chrysochloris asiatica; assembly: GCF_000296735.1. Lineage (NCBI taxonomy): Eukaryota > Metazoa > Chordata > Mammalia > Afrosoricida > Chrysochloridae > Chrysochloris > Chrysochloris asiatica. The sequence continues at coordinate 3,072,398 of NW_006408707.1, forward strand.
CAATAGCCTGAACTTGCATATGAGCAATTGATGGTCTGTTCCATAGTCTGTCCCTGGTCTTGTTTTGGCTCATGATACAGAACTCATTCCACCTTCTCTGTCCACAGATGAACTCAGTTTGATTTCAGTTTGTTGAAATCTGTTGAAGTCCATGTGTATTGTGTCTTTTACACAGTTTTAAAAAAGTTATTTGCAGTGAGTAAGTCATTGATCTTACAAAATCCTATCATGTGATCTCCAGCATCATTTCTATCACCAAGCCCATATTTTTCAACTACTGATCCTTCCTCTTTGTTTCCAATATTTGCATTCCAATTGTCAGTAATTATCAATAAATGTTGATTGCGTATTTGATCAATTTCAGACTGAAGAAATTGGTAGAAAGTCTTCAATTTCATCATCAGTGGCTTTAGTGGTTGGTGAATAAATTTGAATAATAGTGGTATTAACTGATCTTCTATGTAGGCATATGGATATTATCCTATCACAGACAGCATTGCACTTCAAAACAGGTCTTGAAATGTTCTTTTTGATGATGAACGTGACGCCATTCCTCTTCAGTTTGTCACTTCCAGCATAGTAACCCATGTGGTTGTCAGATTAAAAATTGCCAACAACAGACCATTTCAGCTCACTAATTCCTAGGGAATTAATGTTTATGTGTTCCATTTTATTTTTTACCATTTCCAATCTTCCTAGATTCATACTTCGTACATTCCATGTTCTGATATTAATGGATGTTTACAGCTGTTTCTTTTCATTTCGAGTTGTGCCCCAGCATCAAATGAAGATCCTGAAGGCTTTACTCCACTCATGTCATCATGGTCAACTCTACTTTGAGAAGTCATTCTTTCTCCAGTTGCATTTTGAGTGCCTTCCAACCTGAGGGGCTCATCTTCTGGCACTATGTCTGACAATACTCTGGTGCTCTTCATTATACTTCAGTGTTTAATAATCTGGTGCTGACACTGTTCCACTGCTATTTATAAGGTTTTCAGTGACTAAATATTCAGAAGTAGTCTAGTCTGTCTCTTCTTCTTTCTAGTCTGCCTTTGTCTGGAAGATCATCTGAAACCTATCCACAACGTAGGTGACCCTGCTTGCATAAAAATACCTGTGGCATAGCTTCCAGAATCACAGCAGCACCCAAGCCACCACAGTACAACAGACTTACAGACTGATGCTTTATAGATTCTCAAGGAGTGGCTGGTGGTTTTGAACCACCAACCTGGTGGTTAGCACTCCTGTACTTATCCCACAGTGCTACACCAAGATTCTTATTAAGATATGTTGTTGTTGTCATTAAGTGCTATGGAGTTGTTCTGACTCATAGTAACCCTGTAGGGTTTCTGAGGAGTAGGTGATAAGCTTGAACCACCTATCTTGGGGTTCAAACAGACCTTGTAGTCCAGCGCATTAACCAACAGCACTACACCAGGACTCCTATTGAGGCATAAGAAATATTAAAGCCATAGACTGAATAAAACCCAACACCTACACAGGAAAAATGTATAGTTTTAAAAGTGAATTTACTCAGATGAAACTGCACAAGGAAGTACCATAATGACTTGTTGGTTTAACTTAATTGACCTAGTGGTCATCTTGAACCTAGGCAAGTACTTTGAGATTTCTAGCTTTAGACCAGTGCTAAGAGATGGTTCCTGATAGAGTCAACAGAAATTGCACAAGGCAGTCTCAGACCAACACAGTGTCCTAAGTCCCTGAGAGATTATCTTAGCTGCTTCTGAACTTGCTATTTCCCTAAAAATCACAAGTGAGATGCAGTTTTTTGGAATGAGTGATTACTGGCTTTGGAATCAGGAAAAAAATGGGTTTAATTCCCATATAGCCCATTTACTAATTGGAAAAGAAATCCTTTGTTCCAAATTTATAAAGGTAAGGACACCTCCTTTGGATGGGTTGTAATATGAGATATTATGTATCAGGCAGACATCTTGGTGGTACACTGGATTATGGGTTGAGCTGCTAACCACAAGGTTAGCATTTTGAATCTACCAGCTGCTCCACAGGAGAAACATGAGTCTTTCTGCACCTGTAAATTAAAAACCTTATACAGGATTGCAATGAACTAGAACTGACTTGACAGCCCATCACCACCACCACCACCACCATGTAACAAGCAACAAGCTCATGGAAAATGTCACCAATAAGTGCTATTGAATGAATACTTAGGAAATGTTTGAAGATAGTAGTTTCTTTCTCCTACTTTGGCTTTTAGTGCTTATCTTCCTCGGATTTCTCTTCCATTCCATTCCTTCCTTTTCTTTTTGTCTTAATCTTGAGATGCAAATGGGTTGTTTTCCCCAAATTTCCACAGTTCTATTCTAGTTTGTATGTGTTCTCTTGCCATACTCCTTATGAATGGAGGAAATGATGAAAATATTCTTGTCTGACAGATTCAAAAAGGCTCAACAGATGGTATACCTGAGGTGACAACTTTATAAAAAGAAACCCATCAGAATGTATCCAAATGAGAGTCGCTTGCTTCTATACAGTCCTCTGGGAGACCATACCCATGCTCCCAATATTGCTGCTTTTGCTTAAAGAAATTATTTTAAACACTCATCTTTTTAATTACATTTAGAATGTTTTCAATGTTCCCAGTGATGATGAATTTGTGTGCTTTGAAGGTGCATTTAATTTTTCAAATTAGTCAAACAATGAAGCAAAACTGGTAAATACAGAGTGAGCTATTTGGATAGTACTGTTTTTAAACAAAAATGAGCTAATTTACAAAATGTCAATATGATTTTCTTGTCTGGGTTTTAAACACTTCTGAGGGAAAGTCTAATGATATTTTAAATAAAGTCAGTATTTCTGGAATCAATATGGGTTTCTAAATTTACTCCTTTGATGGACAACTATTTTGGCTGTTTAAGTCCCTTTGTGTTTGTTTAAAATACATGCAGGCAATCATCAGTCATCACTTTATAGTCACTTTTGATTGACCCAGAGATGGTGACATTTCTCACATTTGTAGTATACCAAATAATGAAAAAATGTGTGAGAAATGTTCAGTATGAAGTGGATCAGATTCCTTCTTTTTGTCAGCTTGAGATTTGAATTTTATATGTTGTATGAAGGAGTCCTGTTGTGGCACTGTAGGATAAGCACTGGACTGCTAACTGCAAGGTTTGCAGTTCAAATTCACCAGCTGCTTCTCAGAAACCTTATACAGGGTCTCTCTGAGTTGGAACTGACATAACGGTACTTAACAACAACCACATGTTTTATGGAAGCTGTGGACTGCCTACGTTATCTAATATTATAACAAGAATACCAGAAGTGGATGGATTTAACAAATTTATATTCTCACAGTTAGGAGGCAGCTTTTGTAAGGGTTTCATGACTATAAGTGACACATTCTGTGGATTTGGATATGTCCTCCCTTTCCTCCTTCAGTGTACTTTCAGTGTTTACTCTAGGAGAAGGCATCTTCTTTATTGTTCTGGGGAAAATTCCTTGTCTCGTTTCAGTGTATGTAGGCCCAACATTCCTTGAAGATCTCCATGCTACTTGGCATGAATCTTCCCCTGGTCTAGGAGCTTTACAGTGCAAGGACCCCAGGGCCAAACGGTGTACTTCACTCCTGACTCTTCATTCTAGGTGATGATTGATCCTTCTTTCTTTGCTCTCATTTTTCTTTTTTTACGATGAAAGTTGCTTTTCCACATGCCTGGAAAACTGTCTTTCAACTGATTGGTACTCCTAGCAGATCTTCTCATGGAAATGATTACATTACACTAGATACCATCATGGGAGATTACTAGATCTACACTGCTAAAGTGGACTCCTGGTGTGGCACTGTAGGATCAGTACTGGACTGTTAACCACAAGGTCGGCAGTTCAAACCCACCAGCTGCCTCTGAGTTGGAATTATCTAGATGGCACTTAACAACAAGGGTTGCTAAAGCGTTGACAATCCTGGCCCAGTCAGGTTGAAACAAACTTTAAATATCACACAGACTAACACCCTGTTCTACAGAGTAGTTAATACTTATAAAGTGCATGAAGATATACCTTAATGCTCTGTTAACCAGTATTTTGGAGGCAGCACAGTGAACATTTAAATAATCATTATCCAAAGTTGTATAAGGATAGTGATGTATTTTGCAAACAATCCAGAAAAGTATGTTCATTACAGTTATAGTGTTACTGATTCATGTACAGTATATAGAAAAAATTTCTATCATTGCATGTGTTTAATTAAGCATCACATCCCACCATGTATCCTTAATGGAAATAAATAAACACATAATTTTGTCTAAAAGTATCCAGTTGACCTCCAGCCCTCTCCTTTTCTCCCTGGAACCCAACCAGTTTTCAAACCACTGGTGTGGTACTACTGTTGGATCAGCACTGCACTGTGAACCACACGGTCAGTGTTTCAAACCCACCAGCTGCTCCTCAAAAACCCTATACAGCATCTTTGTGAGTCAGAACTGACTCGATGGCATTTAACAACATCTAACTATGTGTTAGGTGTGTCCCCCAGATATAATGCTTTAAAGATGATGAAACTCAGCACCAGAAAATTTGGGGTCTTTGTCCAAGTGCAAGGATTTGAAGTCAGCTGTGTGTGAATACAAGTTCAGATTTTACCAGGGGGCCCCAATAACTCAAATTGGGTTAAGCAAAAGCCATGAAAAACCTGGAAAGGTCTCAACTAGATATAGAGGATTTTGTTGTTGTTGAGTGCCGTCGAGTTAGTTCCAACCATAGCTACCCTGTATAGGGTTTCCAAGGAGCTGCTGGTGAATTTGAATTGCCAACATTTCAGTTCAAACTGACCTTGTGGTCCAGTGTGTTATTCAGTAGTGCCACTCCAGGTATGGGGGGATAGGCTTAAATAGGCTTAAATATTATGCAACCTATGTAAGGGTTTTATGACATTCTATGGATTTGGATATATCCTCCCTTTCCTTCTTCAGTGTACTTTCTGGAAACCTTAACTCTGGTTTGCCATTTGGCTTCTCGTTAATCCCCCTCTTTCAGAACAATCAGGGAAAGGCAAAAGAGAGAAATATTACCTTAGTTGTTTATCGTTAAATACCACATAATTCACACCAATATACTAAAATATTAGGACACTTTTCTTGACAACTTTCTTTAAACAACAGGAAGAAATCCGCCTGTCTTTTTCATGTGTGTGAACTATAATTTTCTTCTGTTGTGGGTTAGTCTAGAAGCACAGAATTTGAGCTTATTTAGAAAAGTACTTGTTTTCTTCATAATTCTTATATGTGTGAAACTCAACTGACAGTTTAAATGAGGGCGTTTTATCTAAACTCTGAAAATTGGGGTTTCATTTGGGCATTTCGCCAGTTTCCTTAATTGATAGCCATGATAATCTAGTGTCCTATTACCATGAAAAATTAAGGGTTACCTAAAGGAGCTCTGGTAGCGTAGTGGTTACGAATCGGGCTGTGAACCTTACGGTCAGCGGTTCGAAACTACCAGCCGCTCCGCGGGAGAAAGATGAGGCTTTCTACTCCCGTAAAGATTTACACCCTCGGAAACCCTGTACAGGGTCGCTATGGGTCAGACCCGACTCGACGGCACTTAACAACAACAACATGCAAGGTCAGTGGTTCAAGTTCACCACTTGCTCCTTGGAAACCCTATTCAGGGTGGCTATGAGTTGGAACAGACTTGATGTCACTTAACAACAAACAACAAATCACAAAAGGCAAATGGGGGGTAAATATGCTCACTCTCCCTTCTCAACGTAGCTCAGAATCTCAGAATAAAGAATGAACTACTTTCTTAAGTGACCACGTGCTTCATTCCACATACAAGGAAACACTTTTACTTTGGGGTCCTGGTGTGGCACTGTAGGATAAACACTGGACTGCAAGATTGATTTGAACTGCAAGGTAGGTGTTTCAAATCCACCAGCCGCTCCTAGGAAGCCTCTATATAGGGTCATTATGAGTTGGAACTGACTCGAAGCACTTAACAACAACAACAACAACAACTTTTGCTTTAACCACAACTCAGGCTTTTGACATGACCATAGATTCATTCATCTTTTAAAGACTAGCAAAGGAGGACTTGTTGTTGTTAAGTGCCATCGAGTCGGTTCCGACCCATAGTGACCCTGTACAGGGTTTCCGAGGGTGTAAATCCTTACGGGAGTAGAAAGCCTCATCTTTCTCCCGCGGAACGGCTGGTAGTTTCGAACCGCTGACCTTAAGGTTCGCAGCCCGATTCGTAACCACTACGCTACCAGAGGACTTGGCATAATTGAAGTAACTATCAGGACCTTTTCATTTTAAGACATGCTGCAAAACTTCTAGTCACCTATCCATTCATTATGAACCCTGGTGGCACAGTGGGTTGAAGTGTTGGGCAGCTAACAGGTAGATTGGTGATTGAAACCTATCAGACACTCAATGGAAGCGTGATGAGTCAGTCTGCTCCAGTAAAGGTTTACAGCCTTGGCAACCCTAGGTAGCAGTTCTTCTCTAGAGGGTCACTCGCTGTGAGTCAGAATTGACTGGAAGACCACAGGTTGACTTATTTTGGTTATCCAATAATTAAGTGCTGTCAAGTCAGTTCCTACTCATCATGACCTTATTATCTTTTACGGTTACCCAGAAATGGCTGGTGGGTTTGAACTGCCAATCTTTTGTTTAGCAGTCTATCCCACAGCATTACAACAGAATTCCATCCAATAATTATTCTTCCCTTTTATCTTACTATCAAAAATACTTAATTGTTGTTGTTAAGTGTCATCAAGTCATTTTTGACTCATAGCAACCCTGTATAGGGTTTCCAAGGAATGGCTGGTGGGTTTGAACCACTAACCTTGTGGCTAGTAGTCCAGTGCTGATCCTACAGTGCCACACCAGGACTCAAGCAAACGATCATATAAGGGAAACATCATAAAAGAAGGAGAGTTACATAGGATTCAGGTATGCATCACTGCCTCTCACCTTTCCTGCCTGGGCATAAACAAGGCACAGCACTCATTTTAAACCAGTAGGAAAATATGAGTTAAAAGCTATGCTTTCTGAATAATAACAGAATCCCTGCATGGTGCAAACAGTTGACTCGTTTGAGTGCTAAATGAAAGGCTGGAAGTCAAACTACAGGTACCTCAAAAGAAAGGTCTGGAGATTTATTACTGAGAACTCAGCCATCGAACATCCTGTGGCGCACAGTTCTACTCTGACACACTAAAGTCACCAGTTGACGAGGTAATTTTTATTTTTAAGGCTAAAGTGGCAAGACTCTGCACGCCCCCCCGTTGATGTTGGAATTTTAAACTCTGATTTCTGTTGACGTGCAAGGCCCCTGGGAGAGGTATCTTATGTTTTCAAAAAATTTAAGGTCATTTATGTACAGCATGTTTTGCAAAGGAGAGCATATATAAGACATAGAGGATTTTGGAGTGAAGAAAAGCACACAAGAAGAGGTCATGGAGCCCTGCAGTAGAGCTGTAGGATAAACACTGGACTGGTAACTGCAAGGTCAGCAGTTCAAACCCACCAGATGTTCTCAGAAACCCTATTAAAGGGTCACTATGAGCTGGAACGAACTGGAGGGCACAAAACAGCAAAAGGGGTCATTGGAGGTATATAAGATATAAAATTTTAAAATAATTTAAAAGTGGTTCATTTTAATATAAATGGTGGTAGACTATGCATTGACACCTTTTTGCAAGATTACAAAGCAGAGAAAACAAACGTGATTTTAAGTTGGGGCAGAGGCAACTTATGTTAAGTCTGGAGAAAAGCAGTGAGGCCCTGTTTACTTGACATGGTTACCCCTTGAATTTCATAGTCACTCCCCTTGCCTGGCTCCTGGAGTGGCACTGTGGGTTAATGCTCCAGACTGCAAAGCCGTTTGAACTGCAAGGTCGGCGGTTCAAGCTCACCAGCTGCTCCTTGGAAATCCTATACAGGGTCGCTATGGGTCGGAATCGACTCGACGTCACTTAACAACAACAACCGCTGCCCGGCTCCTAGAGACAGGGATAAACAAGAAGGATTCACCTAGGGGCTCTGGTTAGCGTAGTGGTTATGAGTTGGACTGCTAACTTCAAGCTCAGCAGTTCGATACTACCGGTAGTTCCGCGGGAGAAAGATGAGGGTTCTGCTCCCGTAAAGCTTTACAGCCTTGGAAATCCTATACAGGGTCGCTATGGGTCAGAACAGATTCGACGGCACTTAACAACAACAACCTTCTTATCATCAAATATTCAACCCCTTCCTATCATATCCATAAATGTCACTAGGTTATTCTTGCAGTGATCAGCTCCTACTGATTTTAAGAGTCAAGAGATTTTACAAAAATATTTTAATACCTTTCACTCTTGTATCTCTCTGAAGTTGCAGCCATTATAATTCAGCTATTTCTTGGCTCATAAACTTGGCAAGGCTTTCTGCAAAAGAAAAAAAAAAAAGTCATCTCATTGGCAGGGAGGTTTCTCATATGCTGACAGTTTAGCTTATAAGAAATTGCTGAGTAATGGGAAGGATAAAATAAGGATGGTAAGGGGAACAGGAAGCAGAATGTCCTCCGTAAAGGAGTCCCAGACACTGTTTTATGCTTATCTTAAGAAGATGAAGGGTCTTTCCTTTAAAGCTACATTCATTGACCTCTTGCTGAAATTGTTTATTCAATGTGATTTCTTCACTGGATGGAGAGTGGTTTCATCTGCTTCCTCAAATCTTTCCTGAAGTGCTGTTTCCACCGTTAGTCTGAGCTGTCACATCATGAGCAGCCGTCCCGAACCCCTTTTGCTAAGAACAAGCCGGAGGCTTAGACCCACTTAGGATGCCTCACACTCAAGGAGCCCTTCATCTCAAAACAAATCTCTTAAAATATTCCTTGTAGCGAATCTTTGTAGGCTGCTCTATCTGACATCTCGTGAAGACTGAGAAGGGGAAGCTTTGTGCCCCTGTGAAGAGAGCCAATCTCCATGTCTGCGTCTGGAGCACATGGAAAATATTAATTAGCTAAGTCCTTGAGTACACAATGCAGAAGACATCTGCCCTTGTTTTCTCCATGCTAAATCCCTTTTCCATGCTTACTAGAGCTAAAAAAAAAAAAAAAAAAAAAAATCACAGGAAGTAAAGATGGTTCAAATTAAAAACACACTGTTTCACACAACATCCTGTCCTGCTTTACAGCACCATAATTCTACTGCACTGTAAACAATTAGATAGGGATATTGCAAAATTAGCTCCAATTTGCATAATAATGCTTTACGGTTATAATTTAGTGATTGCATTTGCACAAATTTAATAGCAATTCAGCTTACATTTTTTGTTTTAATATATTTTATACAAATAATGTCAAATTTATTGATTACTAAACTCCCAAGAGCAAGCCAGATGAGGACCTTGCATTTCTGTGAGTTTAATATACCACATGATATGATAATTCTAGTCTTCATAAATTAAAGGTCACTTTCTTTACCAGTTCCGTTGCCTTTTTCTCTGCTTAAGAAAAAAAGTTTTTGAGACTCCTAATGAGCTGGAACAATAAAAAATATAATATACCCATTATACACCTGATGGCAAAACAAGCTCAAAATAATTTACATGTACTTTTCCCCATTTTATATCCTGGGAACCATAGAATTTAACTCTAAAAGCATCTTCAAAATCAGATATTAAGTTTAAAATCAATCACATATGAACCTTGGACTGGTGGAGCAAATTGCATTAAAATATGTTTTTATTGTATTTGCTGTCACAGACGTTAATTCAACAGGTCTAACTATTATTGCTTTTTGAATTTATAGCATAATTTCACCTGATAGAAATTGAATTGCCACATAAGCTCTGCTCTTATCTGAGGCTTTGTGCTTCTAGGGCCACTGGTTCAATGATTAAATCATTGCAAGTCCTGAATCAATGCTTTCCTTGAGGAAAATTTCAATGATCTTTCTTATAAAAGGGCATCTCTTTTTCACAAATGAGACCAGCAGTGATTTTCTTGGGGGAAAAAAATAAATTAAAGTTTACTACTACATAGAGGTAAGTAATCTAGTTTTTCAAGGTAGGTGTTTTAACTATTAAAAAGACTTTGCTGACAATATTGGTTGTTAAATTTGCATTGTGTTGTTAAGAAAAGGTGTAGAATGATATATTCTCACAAGTGCTTTAGAAATCTTTGATTCTGTACAGAGATGCTCCATATGGTTGTTCAGGTTACTGGCTGAAAGAGGGAGCTAGTGAGCAGTATATATGGAATTATATGTGCCAGAAGGAAAAAGTGCCTTTCACTGTTGTTCTGACTCTCTAACCCCAAAACCAATTGTCATAAGTCAGTTTCTACTCAGGTAATCCCATCTGTATGTTACAGTAGAACTGTGCTCCAGAGAGTTTTCAGTGGCTGATCATTTTTTTTTTTTTTTTTTTCCTACGCACTTCCACCACTTGTCTGTCAGTTTTTGTACTGTGGTGGCTTTGGTGTTGTCCTGGTGCTGGAAGCTATGCCACTCATATTTTAAATACCAGCAGAGTCACCCATGGTAGACAAGTTTCAGCGGAGCTTCCAGACTAAGACAGACTAGGAAAACGGAGGGGCAGACGACTTCTGAATGTTTAAATATTGAAAATCTTATGAATAGCAGTGGAATATTACCAGATATATTACCACAAGATGAAAACATTATCAATCACACTAGAATATTGTCAGCTATAGTGCCAGAAGATGAGACCCTCAGGTTGTAAGGCACTCAAAATATGACTGGGATAGAGTTGTCTTCTCAAAGTAGAGTTGACCATGATGACTCAAATGGACTAAGCCTTTCAGGACCTTTATTTGCTATGGGTCACAACTCAAAAGTAGGAGAAGCAGCTGCAACTATCCATTCTTAATCGAAATGTGGAATGTACGATGTATGAATCCAGGAAAATTGAAAGTTGTCCAAAATGAAATGGAACACATAAAGATCAATATCCTAGGCATTAGTGAACTGAAATGGACTAGTATTGGCCATTTTTGAATCTGACAATCATGTGGTTTACTATGCTGGAATTGTATTGCATCAATAGGAATTGTATTGCATTAATCGTCAAAAAGAACATTTTAAGATTCATCTTGAAGAACAGTGCTGTCTGTGATAGGATAATATTCATACACCAACAAGGAAGACCAGTTGATACCACTATTATTCAAATTTACACACCAACCACCAAAGTCAGTAATGATGAAATTAAATAATTCTTTATCCCATCCATAACCTTCTGAGGTGGGACATTCTCACTTGAAAGGACAAGCAGAGCAGCCTGGAGAAGCTAGAGGAACAGAAGATACTTCTAGAAAGAAAGATCAGCAGGAAAAATAAAAAATAAAAATGGTGATCTGACTGGCTACCACAGAACAAGCAGGTTGTTCACTGGGGAGCCATCAAGGCAAGCAATCAAATGCCTTCAGGATAAAAACCCCTCCAAGACTGATACTCAAAGGGAACACACGAGCACGCATGTAAGCTTGCTGGTGACCACATTGGTCGACTGGTTTGTGGAAGAGGGAAAAGGCAGCAATGAAGATATGGGCTGAGTACGACCACGTTCCGTAGACTCCCGTCAACCTGGAGGTGAGAGAGAGAAGAGGAAGGGCTGGTTGGTCCAAAGTATGGCTGGATGATCAGAACTCAATTTGAGGAAGATAAAACATTTTGATAAAGGAAATAAGTATAAATTGCTACAATTTGATGAACGTGTCCTATACTTATGGATGTAGAAGCTCAAAATATCAACTGAGAGGGAAGGAGTCTTCATATCAAGTATCAGTCCTATCCCTTCTGTATACAGGGTTGATAAGGACAGGCAACTTAGACATTCTACCTAAAATGAGGGAGTGTGTGTGTGCTATAAAGGCATAAAGTGGCTGGTTTACAAGTTTTCAAGAGGGAGTTTAGTTTCAGAGAATGTGGGTGAAGGTAGAATCGCCACTGAATAGTTTTCATCTTGTCTAGACAGGTCTGGTGAAAGGAGATGGGGATAAGATTCTTGTGATTTCAATAGTGAATAATTGTTATCATGACTAATTGCGACTGTCACAACTGTAAAGGTAGAAGTTTTGTAAGAAAAAGGGGGGAGTAGTTAATTTTACAGTCCAGGAACAGAGGACCCTAGGACCATTAAGGGAGAAGAGCACAAGTGGAATGTAGGATCCTATCCAGAGAAGCAGTGACACCAGAGTTGGAGGCAGAGATGAGGACATGGAGAAATAGAGCAGCTGAGGACTCTGGACTCATGGAAAAAGAAAGACTGTGTGCTGACGGCCAGGAGGCAGGCTTGCAGAATGTGCCGTTTAGGTGTTTAAATGATTATATATTCCTGAGTGTTTTTGTGTATAGCCTCTTCCCCCAAAACAGAGGGAATAAAAGCAAATTCTGTTGAATGATGATGCATGAAGGGGATTGTAATCATTGCAATGAAACAATGAGTGAAAAACTGATGTTTTCCCATGTAAACTCAAACATGCACTCAAGATATATTGCTTATTATTGGTGATTGGAATGTGAAGGTTGAAAACAAAGAAGAATAGTCAGCAGTTGGGAAATATGGCATTGGTGGAGATGCTGGAGATCACATGATAGAAATTTTTAAGATCTATGACATTCATTGCAAATACCTTTTCAAAACAACACAAAAGATGTTTACATGGACCTCACCAGATGGAATACACAGTAATCAAATTGATTACATCTGTGGGAAAAGACAGTGGAAAAGCTCCATATCATCAGCTAAAACAAGGCCAGGGGCAGATTGTGAAACAGATCATCAATTTCTCATATACAATTCAGGATGAAACTTAAGAAAATTAAAACAAACTCACAAGAGCCAAAATATGATCTTGAACATATTCCACCTGAAGTTAGAGATCATCTCAAGAACAGATTTGGTGCATTAGACACTAATGACCAAAGAAACAGAAGAGTTATGGGTTGACATAAAAATATCATACAGCCAATTCCAGCAAGATAGGACTAGGCAGGCACACTACACAAATCCACTACAATAAAGATATGGGAGATCAAATGAAACAGACACAGAGGACAATCCTGGAAACCTGAGCTTCAGAGGAAAGGTTAGAGAAGTGAATTTGATGCCTACTTGTTGGAGTAGGGGTACTAAGTAGGAGTGGTGAAAGAAAACTGATTGGTGAACAGACTGCCAGCCAGATGTGGAGCAGTCATCTTCAACTTTTGCCAGCAGCTTTGAAGAGACAGACAGATGACAGCCTGATGGCACAGATTCACACAGGCAACGGGAAAGGTGGGATTCCTTTTTGCTCCCCACACTTCCTTGGATAACAGAGATGAAGATATCCCCCACCCTCACTAGCCCCAGCACAGATCCTGTTCTCTGGGACTTTTTAGCTGTATATTTTGAATCAGTGTGAGACAAGTGCCTGCTCTGTTACTTTGGGTGCCTGGATTCAGGTGGGCTCTATAGCCACCCTATTCCCAGCTGCTTTCTGGTTCTGACAGAAACTGAAAATAGCAACCTGGAAGACCTCCATGAACAATTCTGGATTCAGTATCCTAAACCCTGACAACACCCAAGCCTATAAAAACTCCATCTAGGAGTGGGAACTCAGTCATCACATCTCTCCTCCACCCACTGGCAGAAGCTCCCCAGAGTTTTCTCCTCTCTGTGAATAATAACTGCACTGGTTTTTTCCTTATTTTTCCTTTTGTTGTTTTGATGTTTTTGTTTATTTATTCTTCTCCTTTTTCCTCTCTTTCCCTTCCCTTGATTTTAATTCTATTTCCACTTTTGTTTTTCTTTTCTTCTGATTCTATTTCCACCCTCTTCTTCTTTTTTCTTCTTGATTTTTCTTTACTACTCTCTAGTTTCTCTCTTTTCATCTTCCCTCTCTCTGTTTGCTTAGTATTTTTCTCTTCTATTTACTTTCTCTTATTTTTCTCTTGTACAGATCTACTTTTCTATCCTTCTTTTTAGTTATTATTTTCATATTTTCTTCTTGCTGCCCACTTTTCTTTGCCTTTATTTCATTTTGGTTTTGCTTGGTTGTTTGTTCTGTTTTGTTTGCCTGAATGTGTTTTCTCTTCTTGTCCACCCAATGGGAGATAGCAACCATGCCCATACATCTCAGCTACAACCATACCATACCACCCAATGGACAAGAACCAGTACCAGCTTCTATACACCTGATCAATGATAGACATCAACCAACACTAGACAAACTCACCCTAAACTGAGCTGTAGAAAGGTGAATGGTGCACACCTTTCCATTTTCTAATCACACTCACCAGGAGACAGTTGATGATAATCTAAAAAATACACCAAAATACAATAATTAGTTAAATACAAATATAATTATAGCACAATGTCTGTGAGACAACAGAAGATTTTAGCTCAGACAAAGAAACAACAGAGTGTGACTCAAATAAATTACCAAGATGCAGAGCCAGAACATGTTTCTGAGGAAGAAAAGTAATGCAATAACCTGAGAAAGAATTCAAAAGAATGATATTTAGATACCGTCAACAGATTGATAGAAGATCAAGGAAAGCAAGAACAAATAAAAATTTAGAATTTAGAAAAACACTACATAAGCAAACAAACTAAATAAATGCAAATTTTGAAACAATATAAAATCTGCAACTAGAAATCTGGAATATTACTATTAAAATTTCAGAAATGGACAATACATTGAAAGGGCAAAGGAGTAGATTCAAAGTAACAGGAGCCCAAATTAGTGAGCTTGAAGGTAAATCAATCAATGCTAGTATGCTAGAAGAACAATCAGAAAAAAAGCATGAAAAATCCAAAGAAAGGCTAAGAGTTATGCAGAACATCATCAAGATGAATAACTTAAGGGTGATTGAAAAGCCAGAATAGGAAGTGGCAATAAAAAGCACAGAAAGAATTGTTGAAGAGTTGCTGAAAGAAAACTTCCCTATATCATGGAAGACAAGAAGATAACCATTAAGAAGCTGAAGGAACCCTAGACAAGATAGATCCCCAAAGAAAAAATCATTAAGACATATCATGATCAAACTTTCCAAAACCAAAGACAAGGAAAAAATCCTGAGAGCAGCTTGGGAAAAATTAAAAGTTACCTAGAAAAAAGACCCTATATGATACATTATGATTTCTCAGCAGAAATCATCTAGGGATGGGATAACATATACAAAGCTCTTAAAGAGAAAAAAAAAAAGGCCTACCGAGAATCATATGTGCAGCAAAGCTTTCCCTCATATATGACAGTGAAATTAGGACATTTTCAGATAAACAGAAATGAAAGGAATTTGTAATAACCAGATTAAAATCTTGATTGTATCAAGATGGCGGATCGGGTAGACGTGCAGTAAGGAACTCCGTCAATAACAACACAGAATACCGGGCAAAGCAGGCTCACTGGATGATGCTAGAACTCTGAACCACATATAAAGGAATATTTAGAAGATTGGAAGGCTTACAGCTAGGGGAATTTGTAGGAGAATCAAGAAATCCATTGCTTTCTAATTCAAGATGCTCAGCTATTCCCAGAGCTGCCATCTTGGGAGAGAACAAGTGGGGGAAGGATCAGAACAGCCATGAATGCCTGACAGAACCTGGGGGATACAGGTGTAGATATTCTTTTTGTTGGTATCTGTCCGTCGTTCGTTGGTCTCTCCCTGGCTGTGCACCTCCATTCTGGTAACTAGAGGGGATACCTGAGTGAATGGATACCCTGCCCACCCACCCCCAGGGTTCTACTACGCACGCGCACAGATCTTCTAGAAATTTAAAGTGACAGTTTTGACATAAAACCAAACAGCCACCACTCATCTGTCTGTCATACTGTGGTGGTTTGTGAGTTGCTGTGATTCTGAGGGCTATGTCACCAGTATTTTAAATACCAGCAGGGTCACCCATGGTGGACAGGTTTCAGATGAGCTTCCACCAAAGACAGACTAGGAAGAAAGAGTGACGAACTACTTCCGAATCTTTAGTCACTGAAAATCTTATGAATAGCAGAGAAACACTGTCAGACACAGTGCCAGAAAATAAGCCCCTCAGGTTGGAAGGCACTCAAAATGCGACTGGGAAAGACATGCCTCTTCAAAGTAGAGTTGACCATGATGACATGAATGGAGTTAAGCTCATGGGAGAAAAGCCCACACAACTTTTGTTTGCTGATGGGGCACAACTCATAATGAAGAGAAACAGCTGTAAACATCCATTGAATATCAGAACATGGAATGTGCGAAGTATGAATCTGGGAAAATTGGAAGTTGTCAAAAATGAAATGGAATGCATAAACATCGATATCTTAGGCATTAGTGAACTGAAATGGATTG